>NW_017277774.1:200691-328812 GCF_001594065.2 Cyphomyrmex costatus
CACACACACACACACACACACACACACACACACACACACACACACACACACACACACACATTAGCTCTCCATTATTATTTTATTATCGTCCATAACGATTGAACTATGTGTGCAGTAAAATTTTCACATAACACGTACTAATAGTATTTTGTGAATAGTGCGTGAATTCTTATAAATTTGGTACTGCAAATGCACCAATGCTGCAATTTACTTCAAATTGAATATTAAATATGATATAAATGGTAATTAAATTATAATGTCTTTTTTTAAATAAATTAATATTTGATAATACGCTATTCAATTTTTTACTCGGATTATTTTATGGACTTTTGACTTTATTTTTAACAATAATATTATACTAATCAATATTTAGAAATGATGTTTTTTCTTTCCTAAAATTCTAACGGAATTTTAATCAAAGTTCAATTCGACAATCGTCACCAAATCAGTCTATAAAGCTTTATTTGAAGTCGAAAATATTTTCGAGAATGATATGTGTCATTATTTAGAATCACGAATCTATCGTTTCTAATCCGATATTTGCCGCTGCGATTTTTCTCGCGACTCGCGGCGTATCTCACGATCGCAAAAAGCACCGACCGAGTTTCCGGCATGTTTTCTAGCGCGTTTCCTCAGCGTTGCGATTGGTGGAAGGCAATGACGGGCGGAGGAACGCTTCCGGAATTCTTATATGCACTCTCTGCACCCTCATATCCATCGTCGGTTTTTCGCTCGTCAGTCAACGATCTTCGATGAACGAACGGAGATTCCAGATTACTTTTTGCACCAGGTCGCGTCCGGCTGTTTACCTTCCTCGGTTTTTTCCATTGTGAAAAAAAATTATTTAGTCGGACAATGTTTTCGAAAAGATCCATTGTAAAGTATGGCACAAAGTAAAAATATTTGAAATAACTATTATATTTAATAGGTTCATTAGTTTTATGTAAATATAAATGAAAATCGGGTGGATTACAAGTTGTTCTGGTTCTTCTCATTGTAGAATTAATTTTAAGATTAATGACATTATTTTTATTACTTTATTAACGGTTGATAACTTGAATTTCATCGTTCTTGGGTAATTTATTATTTATTGTAAACATATATGTGTGCATATAATTTACGCCAATAGAAATTCCAATTTCATTAAAATTTTTAGAATATTTAGAAAGGCGCAGTAAACAAATTGTCTCTTATTTTAATCTAGATTATAATACATTCAAAATTTATCAAAATCTTACTTTTCTGTTTTCTTGTTAATATGAATATAATCATATCATTATACTCTATCTGTGAAAAAAAAAACAGATTTTATTAAACATAAAATTTGCAAGCTATAATAGATGCTTTCATTCTGTACTTGCTATTATTTTGAGGAAACCTGACAATTATTCTCTTTAAAATTATAAATCGTAGACTCATGAGAAATGCATTCTCCGCAAATGGAACAGTAAAGGACGATATTTGCATGTCTTGCAGCTGGTTATAATCGCGCGAATTTGTTAAAAGTCGGCGAGTCTTGCGAAAAATATCTCTGTACGTCTTCCGCAGTTTTTACGGTAAAAGCATTCGCGAGATATCGTCTAGCCTGGAGGGAACAAAAAATATTTATGTGAATATCATCAATCGCGTGAATGCACATAAATAATTAACTTTACGTTTTAAATAAGATCAGATGTGGTAGATAATCCCATTGTAAAATTAGAAACAAAATCAGTAATTTTTAAATACAAATTTCTTTTTTAATTTTTTAAAAACTATCATAAAATTATATAGATATTATTTAACAATTCAACAATTTTTTTAATTATTACTATATTTACGATTAATATTTTAGTGAAATAAAGTTGTCTTTTATTAGTGTGTATATTAATGAAAATATTAATTTTGCATGTATCTTCTTATTGGAATTTTTAAGTATTAATTAATCTTTTGCAACATATTATTACGTGTTTGTACTGTTTGTCAAAAATTATTTTTTATCCCGCAAAAACGGTTTCCTTCTTATGCCTCATTTATATCTTTCTCTAAATTAGGAAAACTGAGGAATGTACACCAATCGAAAATAAATGACGTGAAGTAAATGCAGCTTGGGCACGTCGATAAATATTGACCGAAACTCTCTTTTCCAATTTAAACAACTCTATTAAAATTACGAAGCTATCTGTCCCGGCTAAACTTTGCAAATGAATTTCATGATTTTTTTAAAATAGTTGAATTTATTTTACATAAAGTATAAGATTTTTTTTGTTAGAACAAAAAAAAAATTTTTGTATTTGCAGCATAAAATAACATTATCACAATTTTCAAAATTAGTGGATATTAATGTGAGAGGCAAAAGATAAAGGTGTCGACTGGAATGAACTCTGGATCCTTTGCTCTCCATCCTTCTCGAGACTCCATTTTTTTTTTTTGGGTTCCTCATCTGCAGTTTTGTCGGCCTTGCTTGCGGCCCTACGACGGATTGCGGCGGCCCTACCTAGGTCGGCCTTTGTGGCCCTGTAACAGCTTGGCCAAACTTCGAAACCGTGGTGTGTGCACTGTGCACCACGTGGACTTGAAACGACTTCTGTCTCGTCGTATGCGAATATGTCTGACAATTGCCTGTCCAGACACGAACTTGAATGCCACAGCATTATGAATTGGATTCGGTGCCGTCTTTGGTGTAGCAGCTCACTCAGAGCCCCACCATCGTAACTCGGAGACCCAGCAACTCCGAGAGCACTTCGCTTGTGCTGAAACGTCTTCTGCTACCGAATATTCTTTTTCTTCGTTTGCGCTGCTTCTACCACCCTTGAATCGTCCGTCGTAGTGATGAAGAGAGAGAGAGAGGGGGCCGCCCAGATATCCCCTCTTCTTCTTCCGAGGACTGGAGATGACGGAAAAACTTGCACAGAGCCTGCTGGGATTCGAACTCGGGATCCTTCGTTCTCAAGCCTAGCTGTTAAGCACGCTTGCCCACGACGACACCACTGCTCTTATGGCTATTTATGGGGCTTATTAATGTCAACTCGGCTTTAAACTCCACTATATTTATACCCCATAAATGATTTTATTAATAATAATAGTTTATTTATTACAGTGAATAATAAACTGAATCTCATTATCTTCTTAAAAAAAAATGACTTGTTCATAATTATTTACTTTTATCTAATAGTAATTTATAAAATTATTTAAAAGCGATAAAGAAGAGATGTTTAGATAATAGGTATTTGCATAATTTTATTCTTCGTGTGCATATAGTTGGATTTAATATTATTTACAAGTCACATCTTTTGATTGACGATATAGTAATTTCATAATAACCTATTAATTTTCATCGATTAATTGCTTGTACTCGCGTGAATCAGAGAAACCTTATTCACATTATCGTAGCCCATATCACACATAAACAGCATTAAACGAGGTAATTAAATCAAGCTAACACGAAATGCATTCCTAATGTTTACGATTGGACGCTACCTAACCTAACTTGCCGATTCACGTATATATTCGTATCTCGTGTATTCTGAGTAAGCATGCTTACTCAGAATACGATGTATGCATGAATCATGTGATTATGGTACAAACATCTGCATACTTTCAATACTACAATAAACAATTAAAAATTAAAATTTGATAGAAAATTTATACATCGATTAATCTTAGAAATTAAACATGTTTTGTTTTTTTAAGCCTTTCGTCTTCTTACCGAAATTAATTATATTTTCTTCAAAATAACTGTTATGGTACAAAGTTATTAAAATATTGTAAATCATGAAAATGGTATGAAAATTTTGATGGAGATCTGTTTTTGAAGCCAGCCTGTATTTGCGCGCGATTCGTGGATTCGTCACGCGGTCTTCAATAATTTCATCACTGCCAGCGATCGATATGGTTGCTACGCGAAATTGCGCTCGGACGATGACAGAGTTAATTACGTTCTTTCGACGCAGTAGCTGCTATATGTTGCACGTGTTTCAAGCAATCTGGAATACCAAAACGTTGGACATTTGTTATTCTTGTTTTGTGCAATCGCGTTTAGACACATTGTCTGTGTGTTTGATTTAGCTCGATTGGCAAATGTAATCATAGTAGCGTGTGGAAAAATTCGAATGCGAAATGTTTCATATTCCAAACAGTTTAGATACACTCATACATTTTAGATAGATATTCATTGTTAGAACATTATTAATGTATGTACATATAAAATCTCTCTATTATTCCATTGAATTATCTTTGCAAAGTCATTTACTTGTATGTTACATATATATTTTTATATTGTATTTATAAATGCTATACGTAAAACTATAAAACGTGATGCTGATATAATTATTTAGAAAGATGTTTCTACCATGTTCAGCATAACATCGGGAGAATAATTGAATATTATTCTAATAAGAAAAAGAAATATCATCGCTTTTGAATTCACTTACTTATTCAAATAAATAATCGATTTGTGTTTTGAACAAAAGTCTGGTCATTTAAGATAGTTTGTTGCTTTTTAATGGATTTCACTCGTTCATGTTATGTGTAATTTCTGTAAAATTCATGCAACGCTCAAATTGGAGCAAATATGTACATCCATTAATATTCCTGTGACAATTCCTGTGATAATTTGTAATTTTCCGCGTGTCACAAACAGTGCAGTGAAACCCCTCGCCGCACCGAATTCACGCATCGGCCTCGAAATTGGTTAATCTCCAGCGGTCGTACTACGATTGGATTCGAATCGGCGCGGCGGTATACCGGCGCCCTTCCTTTGTCTCGCTAGTTAAATAATCGAGCAATCTCGGTACGCGAGATTGCTCATCTCGCACGTGGTCGATCGTAGTGCGCAAATTTCCGCCGCGACCCGAGACGGATGCTTTGCAGTAGGTTGCATCCAGATTCCAGAATCCCTAATTCGAAGAAAATTTAAAACGAGGATTCGGAAATTGACAATTGAAATTTCGAAATTAATCTGAAATTTTAATGATTTCATAGAACGTTAATACACCTAAATTAACTTTGATATAAAAAATGATTGTGGTGTTTAATAGAAAAAGCAGTTTTGTAATTGTTATAAAATTCTTTAGTATAATTGGTCTTACCCCTTTCCTTATTGGATATAAAGCTAAAGCTATGTTTAGATTCCCACCCGAGTGCTACCCAAGTATTACTCTCCTTGTTGTTTACACGAACGTTAAACAAGGATGACAGAACCCCGGGGGGAGCATAAGTGAATGAGAATACCAACACGTGTTAAGATAAACGTCCAAGTGATTGGACACGCACTTATATCTAAATACTTACACAAAATTTATAAAATCTGTTATTATTAATTACAAAATTATTATTATTAAGGGGGGAAATACTTTTAGAAGACCAAAAATAAGCCGATTTTCGGAATTTTTTTTGGGAGGGAAAAATTTATCGGACACTTTTGCAATTTTAGGCACTTTTTGTTTATACTTTTAATAAATTTAATAAATTTTTTTGTAAAAAAAAAATAAAAAATAGCGGAGTTCTTTGAAGGTGCATGTTTGGAAGATGTCGTCGCGTGCAAGCTGAATTGACGTGCAGAATGACGCTTGTTATATCGATCTGAAATAAATAATTCGAAGAGTTTTTATTAATAAGGTTGTACTATTGTCGATGAACCTAAAAACGCGCAAAAAGAATCAAAATTAACAAAGTTGTACGCTTTAAAAAATTTTTTCTGATTTTTCATAAAAATTTCGATGTATTTTTTAACCAAACAAATTATTCTTTTAGACAATAAACAAAAACATTTAGGTTCATCGACAATTGTTTGATAATCTAAAGATGCGTGCAAAATTTCAAAGCGATTGGTCAAATAGTTTTTTTGTAATCGCGTACGCCAGTTTCAAAAACACTTGTTTCGAGAAAAACGCGTTTAAAGTTTTACGAAACGAAAAATATAAGCTCTTATAACTTAGCGGTTAGGCTGCGATTCCAGGTCTATATAATAGACCTTTTACTTCCTCATACAGCATATTTTCTTCGAGTGCTATTTTCTCGAGTGCAAAAATGATTTAAAGAGGTAGGGTCTTAAAAGGCAACCGTAGCTGTCCCCAGCGCTCACCTCAATTGTCCCGACATGACCCATTTTCGGAGCGTCTAGTGTCTAGAGTTTTTCAAATTTCGCTTTGAAATTTGAATTGAATATTCTTGAAGTATTAAACTAACAAATTATGAAAAAAAACATTTTTTTTTTGAAGTTCTAAAGGTATTTCTTTTACAAAGCATTTGAGATTAATATAATGTAAATAAAGTTTTGTGTATAAATGTTCGGACATAAGCCAGTTATCTTAGCTATATACTAATTATATTTTTTTTTTAAATCTATAACAATAACTGCAAAGTTGCTTTTTTTCTGCTAAATACAATCAATGACTCTCTTATTTGCTCTTTTTTTTATCTCGTTATATTTTTATTATCTTTTTTTAAAAGCATATCGTTTTTATCTCTCAATGCTTTTCGATGAACGTCACAAATTTGTCGCGCTAATTCGAATCCCGGGCACGAATCTCGGTTGTCGGGTTAATGATTTTTATCGCGACTCCATTCCCACTGCAGCGAGGTTTAGCGTATTTCTATTTTTTTTCGTTGCCGCGCCACGCGTATGTGCAAATTCACACGAGATCGAACATTTCGGTCGGGCGCAGATTGTAATTGTCGTTTGTCGGCCGTTAAACGCACTCGAACTTTTAACGGAAATCATAAAGCCACGCGTGCAGTGTGAAAACGAAAATAGGATTAGCTTCTAGATATCAAGAATATGCTCGTATAATAGTCGAGGTGATAAATAATTGATGATAATTATAATGTTTAATTTTAACATATATTTTTAAATATCTCTCTTCCTGTATACGTTTTCTACTATACATAATTTAACTCGAAAATTTATCTAAATTAAAGAATTTATTATAAAAATAATTTCTCGTTTATAATTGTATTTATAGAGAATTTTTTTAAAAATTATGTTTATCTTTTAATCACAAAAAAACCTCTTAAATGTCTTCTTGTTAAATTAAAATTGGGATTATTCTTGAATCCTGAATATGTGTGATTCGATTCTTATAATTTTGCAAAACTCGATACTGTAGAAATTATCAATTATACGAAATTACAATTTTAACTCAGGCTTCCTTTTTGAAAAACGCCGATAGTTCTCATACTCCTGCGAATTTGAATTTTATGTGTTATAAACACGGGAAAATTACAGAAACGAACCCTCTCGTGCAATACTGAAATCGAATAATCTCAAAACGCAGCGCAGGAATGAATATATCGCGCGTGACTGCTCGTGAAACGTGATTATCGTTTGCCAATAGCGAAACGCTTTGGTCGAACAGCTGCCAGAACATTTGACACGAGTGCTACCGAAATCGTTACCGTTAGAGCGTTCGGCGTTTCGACTTTTCGACATTTTGCGATCTACACTGCGCGTAGATTGTAGATACGAGCCCTGTACTTTTGAAATTGCGATATACTTTTACGATTGACAGCTCGTATATTGCAAACTTGAGAGCAATACTCAATGTTTTTAGTAATTTCTATATATTGGGCGTATGTGTACATAAATGCGTATGTAACAAAATTATATATTGTTTTAATAGGTACAGATGCAATTAAAGTAATGCTAACAGAATTAGATCAGACAATAATTACGAGCAATAAAATTATTTGTTTTATCAAGATATATTGAAAGTTTATTAAAAATTTGTTTTATATCTTTTTCGTATCTTGAATTTGAAAAAAATCGATGTGGAATATACGTTTCCAATAAACTTTTGTAATTAGATCATGAATAGATAGAAAATATTAAATTGCAAATAAATTTCACTCAATGATTTCTTAACATATTTTGTGAAAAAGTTTAATTATAAATATAGATATTGAATATCGAGAGAATTAAAGAAAAAAATAATTTTTGAGACCAAATTTATTTGTTTTTTCAAGAAAGAAAGACGTTTTTCTTATCTTTCTTACATCTTTTAGATTTTAACATTCAGACTCGACATGGAATGTTTCCAATAAATATTTATAAGTTAGGTGAACAGATAAAAAATATTAAATTGCAAGTAACTTCAGTTCAATCGTTTCTTAACACGTTTTGCGAAATCAGAGTTTAACTGAAAGTAGATATCGAATATCGAGAGGATTTAATACCGAAAGGAAGTTACTATCAGAGCAATCCAACCAGGTGGAATTTAAATCGCCAAAGTTCGCCTTGTAGACGGACGCGAATGGAATCTTCTCACACCGGTTTTTTTTCTTCTCTCTACAACTATCTCCCATTTCCTCCCTCCATTCGGATATCGATTTCTTTTCGCTACCCTTTCTTTCGCCGCGGAAATCTATAACTATCGAGACTTCCCTGCGCATCTCCCAGACAAGAGTCCAAAGAAATTCAATTAGGAGTGAGATTAGTCTACGTGGAAAAGTTTACCGTGGATTTTCCATTTTTCTGGAAGGCGATTTCTAGACGGCTAATCGCAGCGGCAAGTTGTTCGATGCTTTTGACCAACAAAGGGTCTGATCGCGCCCGATTTTCCGGGTCGACGGCGTTTCTGGTTTCAATATGATCCTGTGGAGGCGATTAACGAATGACAGAACTTTGGATAAAAGGATAAACTTTCTCACCGTGAGTTTGCACCCTTATTCATCCAGCGCACCGGTGCCGACAGTCTGCATTTCGCGACGATGAAAAACTGGGTTTACGAGCCGCAATCGTAAATACCGACGAGTACGATATCTCGCGAAGTATTCGGAAAAATTAGAGAAAACGTTTTATTTCAGACAAAATTGGTGACTCGTATAATATTTTCTTTCGAATAAACGACGAACAAATTTGGTTTTAATTAAATATTAAACAATGCAACGGCATGTTGTACATGCATATAGCTGCTTTAATTAAAATTTTTCATAATATTTTTGAATCTCGCGAAAGCTGTGTGCCCAGTTCTGGATCGCAAGGCCCTACGCCCCTCTGTGCCTATACCTCGTTCGATATCCGTGACCTTCTTTACCGATCTAATCGCGCGACCGATTATCTATCTTTCCGTTCTGCGACACCACTCTCTCTCTCTCTCTCTCTCTCGACTTAATGGCGGATTATACCACGTGCGTGCGAATAAAGGTGGACAATTAATAACTGTGCAGTTCTTCAATCCATCCCATCATAAGACGACTAGTAGAGTCGCAACACTGTGCTATGTAAGTTGGTTGTTACAGAAATATCGAGAGACTTTAACATTTTTCTCTTTATTTTTCTATATATTTTTATAAAGTAAAATCGTAATATTGTAAAGTAAATATAAGTTAGCTACATTCTGACCGACAATAAAAGAATATTTAACAAGAATATTTACTTAACAAGACTGTAAAAATTAAAATAGATGAAAATGTTAGTGTAGAATATCAAAATTTTCTTATTATTAATTTTTACTGGATGGATTGTATAATTTCTATGTGTGTATACACAATAAAAATATTTTGTATTTGTGCAGTTGGAAAGAGTTTAATCACGTCCTTGTTAAAACGTTGCGTTGAATTTTTGATATGTCCAATGTTAATCTAATATTCAAAGGTTTTATGTTAAATTGATATTCAACATTTTTTAATGTCAAAATAACATAATATATGCATAAATGAGCAAGTAACATAAAAATAATGTTTAAAACGTAAATTCTAATGAATAAAATACATATTAATTTAACATGTCATAAATGTTAATTATACTGAAAAAATATGTTTCCACAGTTTGCTGAAATTTGGTCGGTATTATACTTCTTTGTGGTGATTTTTTTTACATAATATCTGTGTTACTTTGCAATAATATTCAACTGGTATTAAATTAAAATTTGAATGAACCGTTTGGGACACGTGAAATGTGTTAAATTTGACACAAATTCTCCAGCTGTATAAATCTATGGACGTTGCTTTATTCGTGGCATCGAAAGAAAAATGTAAAAAGAGATCGAAGGAAAGCATTATACGCGCTCGCGCATGTGATAAGATCCCGATGTTTTACGCTCTCGTCACGCCCCGTCGTTGGCATGTCTATCTCTTCTTCAATATATATCGAAGTCGTCGTAACGCATACAAAGTGCGCGAACGGAAGTTAGTCGAAGAAGAGTGGGAAGACGAAGTCGAATGTTGCACATTATGCGTGTTTGCCACTCGAAGTTGAATACCTTCGTAGACATCTCCTTTCCGAAAGCTAAACATCTCGTCAAGATGAGCTCGAATTCTTGATAAGATTTGAACTCCTCAAATCAATGAGAATTTTATTTACTTGTATCGGCAAACAGGCTTTGAACTCGGGCTGAATACATGTCAATTGACTGAGAAGAATATTTTATCCCGACATGAATTGCTTAGCTAGCTCTGTTAAAAATTTTTATCGTGTTATAACGTCACTACGTATATTAATTACTGTGGATTAATGAACAAGTTAGGAAATGAAATTTACTTTGGCCAACGCTTTCTAAGGTTTTTGCAAGGTTTCTCAAGATGTATGTGTGAAAATTTGCGGTTGTTATAAATGGGAACGTTATAATAATTAATTTTGTCTTAATTAGATCGCAGCTTACGTTAAACGTTTTATTTATTAATAGTTAATATGCTATTAAAAAACTAGACGATAATTTTTTCTCCAGTAGATCGCGGTTCATGTTAAAACGTCTCTGTAATATAAATAGAGACGATAAGTAATATCATTAAGTATTCTGTTACGTCCACTGTTACGACGTGTTATGACGATGAAAAATGTAGTCTCTCGCAGATACCCGTCATATAGGTAATTGTAATTCATATGACATTAATATCGCTCTTCCTCGTAGTTGCTTTGACAAATAATACCTACAGTAGCCAATGAGAATAAAAAGTTCCAGCTGACGGACCGCGCGTCATGTCGAAACTTTGCGATCCGAATTTAAAGAGCTGCGGCTGGCAACGAGGAGATATGATTCCGTTGGCATAATCAGCTGGCACAAATCCCGCTCCAAGTTTTACAGATGCGCTCTTCGTGGTTCGGATATTTTCCTGCAAAGTTCCTGCATTAAATAATATACGTCAACTTACGCGAAGTAAATATAATGTATAATTGAAATAATGTGGGATTGATTCTGTGTACTATCAGGAAAAAAGATTTTGATTACATTACGCGTGTTAACAAAGAGAATAATCAGGTTGTATTATGTAATGAAATACTGTGGAAATATCAAGTTGAAACTATTAATGTTACGTACGAATATATTTTCAAGTAGGGTTGGAGGAAATTAGTGAGAATTAGGAATACAACATTTTAATAGATCCTTTTACATAAGTTATTAAGATGCACATTATATGTATATGCACGGCACGTATATACGAGTATTAAAGTTTTCATAGAGATGAAAGTTTTAATATTTGACGACTTTTTGATTATATCGCACTTCATTTGTCTCTGATAGACACCAGGGGGATAAGCGAGATATATATCTGTAGCAGCATCACTTTTCCATCTCTTGACAGTATATTGCTCAGGATTCCTCCGCGATTCACTCTGAGATTCACGAGATCGGGTATACCAGGAGACTGATTCACCGTCGCTCTTTCTTCGTCACTCTCAACCCTTCGCTTGTTCCGCCTCCGGTCCATTTTATATTTTTCTCTACGGACCCGCGAGTAGAACTTTTACTCCCTCGAAGGCAATGAAGGCAACGAAGTTCAGCGCGCTTTTTAGATCCGCGTTAGTGCTGGTTCGTTAGTCCGTCGAGTTATTACGACGGTGCACTGGCAGGTTGAACGAGAAGCTACCATTGTAGCTTCTCGCTCAGTTAATGACATGATATTAAATAGTCGTCGCAATTAAACATTCTTCGATCGTGCATCGTGCCGATATCAGCGTGATATTTTATTGTGTGCGGAAATAACTGTCATTTTAGACTGCCTTTTTCATGCAGCAGTAAATATGTATTGACAAAATCAGATGCAAGTTAATTTATTAAATTATAAAATACATCCGGTAAATTTTATAAATCTGTAATAAATATGAAACTTGATACTTTCACGTAACTTTGATTTAAAAACAGAAACTCTAAATTTCAGTATATTCTTATGAACCGTCCGTTGTCAACGCTTATAGTGCGCTAATTAAAATTAAAGAGCATTGCGGATTTTCTCAACGCAACTTCTGCTTCCAGAAACATCACGACGAATGCTAAATTAATTTTCGCGACGAAATCGCCTTTGCTTTTAATGCTACGTCGTTGACGTAGCCGGGGGTTTACAAAAAAAGGAATAAAATTTATGGTTGCAACGCAAATGCATTGTGGTTTTATCGTTGAGTTAATTTGAAATAAAGTTTCATTATTTACGTTTACGTGCGAACAGCTGGTTTAAACTTTTGTTAGTTTTCAAAAAACTCTTTAAATTTATTTATATTTATATTTCTTATTTCGCTACTGTTTCAAGAAATGTTAACCAAAGTATACATGTCTGTAAAAAATACATTTGATGGTCAGTATGTGTATGCATTTGTCCGTAGAACAAATACATCGCTTTAATATCATACCTAAACATATCGTTGTTAAAAAAAATTTTTTCGTTACTTATATCGTGGAGAATGCAGATCACGTCGGGTTATTGTAAAGCTCGCTCGTAATTCTCTGTGATCTTACTTTACAAATATAAAAGTTTTCGCCTACCTTGCAAATATAAAAACTACATACCGTCCATGGATATAAATTTGCAATTTTTATAACGTTAAGATATATTGCTACAATTAAAAAATTTTGCTGAAATTATTCAGCGTAATTTGAACAATGCATGCCACGAACAATTATTAGCTAATAAAACGAATGAATTGTACATAATGAGCGTGCTGCTTATATTTTTTGAAATTGAAAACCTGAGAGGAAAAATGATTTACGTGCAATTTTTATTGTTGGATTAAAAAATGAAGAAATTGATTTAGCGTGCAAATAGTTAAAGCTTGTACGTATCATTGATATCGTATACTTTTTTTATGAATAATTTTCACATACATGACAGCTACTTTATAACACTAGAAAGACTTAAAAAAAACTTCATAAATATGCACGGGGACTCTTTCAATTTAAATCGTGCAAATTACATGATTTCCTTCCTCAAGTTGTACTGTATAATTATGTAATTATCGTTTCTCACGATATTGTGCATCGGAGCGAACGAATGTCAGATTAATAGAGCGGAAAAATTTTGCGGTCTATAGTCTCATATTGCTGCTTCAAGGAAGTCATGAGTACGATTAAATAATTGAAATTACCAGGAATATTCATGGGAGGCTGGGACGGGGGACAGGGAGGAGGGACTCCGTAGCGCATCATTTCACTAACCGGAACGTAGCGCGGAAATCTCGGCGTTACGCATTTGCATTGCAAAAATCCGCGGTGGGCAGTTCGTTACATTGAGCGCATTTGCAAATGGTTCGCGCGAGTAATCCGAGACGGTTTCTCCGGTTTCTCCACCGACTGAATTAACGTATCATTGTCCCGCGGCGCGGAAACGCGCGACAGTTTGGAACTACGTGGGGGATGATGTTACGTATGGTTACCGGCTCCTGCGGGCAAGCGAGAAATTCATCGCTTCTTGTCCAGCGGGAGACGAAACGAGAAACTCATTCATAATCGAGCGAGTTAGTGGCGCCGAAGTTTTCGATGGAATTTCGGTATTCCGTTAATGGCTCCAGCTCCCCAGGGAACCCTCCGGCCATCCCTTGTTGACACGACAACGGCAGAGTGATTTCGTAGATCCGTTATTGCGGCGAATTTATGGTTGCTACTTACATTGCGCATTAGGGCATGAGAGAAGTATCATTTGGATATTACAAGGAAATTAACGGTCTTCTCTTAATTATGGTGCGAAACTATTATGTTAACCCTTAAGGTGTCCCTATTACGTGTACCTTTAAGCCAACTTGCTCACTGAATTAATTATTAAAGATTGTAGCTTTAATTTTGTCTGTTTACAATCAATATCGGTTTTCTAACTATTTGTTTTGTTTTAGAATATTTTTGAAAAATAAAAGTATTTTTGTCTTTGTCAGTGGTCCTCCAAGGAATGATGGTCTTACTAATATGCCTCCAATTTGTGTACTTTAACATCTTCAGAAAGTATCTAAGATACTTTCTAAACATGTGTATTTGAAAAGATTGTGTATAAATGTTATAATTAATTATTCGATACTCCTATAGTTTTTCGAAGAAATGAAATATGCAAGACACGAATCCTATAGTCGTGTGTGTATTAAGGTTTAACCCAATATTTTTAATTATAAAAAGAAGCAATTAATTCTAACATAAACTTTTATCGCTTTTATTCTTCTTCAATAGTTTTATCGTAAAAAAATATTTTCACATGGAGCCAATATTTTCGAAATATGTTGTTACGTTTTAATCGAATTATCCTTTTACAGCACACAGTTTTACGTAATCTCGCTGTAATGCAATATTGATAACGAGATACATTTTTAACTTTTTTTTTTTTACATCTCTATTATTTTGAAAATTCAATGTTTGCGTTGAATGTGGATTGAACTCCCTTGAAAAATATTGGTTAGAAGCTTCGAACGAGAAACTAATTTTGCACGCGCCGTCTCTTCTTTCTTATGCGCTCTTCTTGCATCCACTATTAATCCTAATCGACCAATCGCCTCGCGTGAATACCAACTATTTGTTACCACGCTCTTCGATAAAGACGAGGAAAATTACTTACGAATAGGGAAAGCTTCTGGAAAAGTCTGGCGTGGATCGGTAGGCATTTAATTTGCTTTTCCAATCCTTTGGTGCCGTTATTGGACGCAGGCTCGCAATAAAGCGTTCATTTATGGTAAAGAGGATCGTGTATATCAAATAAAGAGGACGAGAGGCTGAAAGAGCAGGAGGGCAGGTGACAAATTCTGTACTACGTTACCATTTAATTTGTAGGCCGTAACGTATAGCGATTAAGATCAAAAGGAATCGGATTACAGTGAGATCAGCAACGAGAAAACAATTGAGACTGTAAATATATACGAATGCACCTCTCGAAAGATCAATCGTCGCGTCGAGAGTATCGACTTTAGAGCGCTGCAGATTTATATATATCGGATATTTTTAAATTACTCTTAAGTACATTGGAAAACAACTATCGACGGCGTATCGTGATGGCTTAGGATCAGTATAAAAATTGGAAATCTATAAAGATTTTGAAATCCGCTCAGTTATATGTAAGTACCTAAGATGAAAAAAAAAAAAAAAAAGTGAATATCGCGAAGATCTCGCAATATTTCACATTCTCTCTCTTAAAGAAAACGATGATTTATAAAATTTTCTAGTTTATTTGTATCTTGTTTCAAATTTGTTCTAATATTCCGTGTGTATTTATTTAAATATCTATCATCGTATGTGGTACCAGCGTAAAATAGAGCATAGAAGATCAACGAAGCATTAACGGAAATATTTGGATCGTGTAGCAGCTACAATTTCATGAATGTACACATTTGTGCACGCATACACACATGACGCATATCAGGCACACATACGTCGTCGTGTCGGATAATAGAATGGTTTCCCGATGTTATCGTGGCAAGACGCGCTGCACCGAATTTACGAGATATCCTACGGTGGTGAAAATGCTAAAGCAACAGTTATCCGCCCCTAGGAGTTTCCTCTCGAGCGACGTCTCGGTATGTATGTATGTACCGAGCGATGTATATGTATAACAGAGCGTGGGAGATCTGGATTATACTAAGCTGCGATTGCCTTGCGGCGGTCCCATAAAAATATGGGTAGAACTTTTCAAACGACCACACGGGATGGCGAAAAATGGCGAGCTTTCTGGGTACTCTTCAATTACCCTTTTTTCGCAGAATCGAGAACCGTTCGCGATTTGATGCATGGGGCATGATATTTACAGTTTCATCGAGAATGATCCGGGTGGAGATTCCCAGGAACGTTGAAAGCAAAATAAAATATAGGTACATATATCCGTGGGCAGCGTTTTCCGCTATGTATATAATAAATACGATACGATAAAAGGTAGACTTTTTGAAAGCTTTGCGGTAAACTAGAACTAAAAGTAAAGTAATTTAAGAGATTCACACGATGCACTTTGCAGGTATAAATTCTGAACTAGCATTTTTATGAAATGTTTTATGCAGATATTTTTCTACTTTCTATTATATATACTTATATCTTACGACAAGTCCATGGAAAGATGGTTTTGTTGAAGAAATATCTCAATTTTAGTTAGAAACACAGATTTAACAATATGATAATTTTGTCCGATCATCAAAATAATTTTGTAGGACGAAGTATGATAATATCGCTACAAAAAATGGTAACTTTCATAATTATTTTGATCAGGATATACTTAAAAAGAACCTGGAAAACTTGGAATTTTCAGAAATTTCTTTTCTTTTCTTCAAAAAAATTTAAAGGATTTTAATGGAATTTTCATCGATATGTTCTGGAAAATTTTTGAAATCTAACTTTTAAGTTTTTTTTTTTTTTAAATTCTTTTCTTAATCATTTTTTTGTAATACAAAGAATAGACAATTAGAGTAATAAGTATAACTATACATATTTGCACATATTTAGGTATGTGACTTGAGTATATTCTCATATGTTTTAAAAAATTTAGAGTTACAACAAAGGACAATACTCAGTACAATTGCAGAAATTGCAGTTCCAATTGTAGAAAATGATGGATATAGTTTCGTGAAATCCATACGTTTTCTATTCATTTTTAATATATAAATAATTTGTTTACGTTGTTTGCATTTTAATTTGTTTCAAAGTTATGTTTAAAAATTTTTTAATCTTTCTTGGACTTTTTAACAAAAATGCCTGAAAAAATCCTCAGGAAATTCTCGGGGAATTTTTTATAAAATCTTAGTAAGCATACTGTTTATGTCTAAGAAAATTATTTTTAGATCTATATCTAGCTAAATTCTTAAATATTTCAGCAAAATAATTCTTCCTGTGTAGATTTAATTTAGGTTTACTTGAAACTCTCGTCACTTGTTTAACTAGAATTCAATTTGATCGTTTTATTTATCACACACGCGTTACAAAACCATTTTTTCTAAATTCACATTAGAACGGCTGAATGAAGGAAATGCCATCAGCCACGCGATAGCGTGAAAAAACCAAAGTTCGTTGCATAGCAACCCGTATCTGACACACTGTGCGACACGAACGACAAGCAATCTCTCTGGGAGCCGCCAGTCATGTATCACGTTGTAACACCAGCGTTTCATCGCTCGTAGTTTCGCGTCGCGATCTAATTCTCCTCGTATGCTGTTTCGGAGGACGCGAACGCGAATGTATTGGAGTACGTTCCACGGGGACCGAATGATTAAAATTAGCGTAGAAACGGGCACGGGGCGGCGGACGTTCGATGGAGTTTCCTCCACTCGCGACAAATGATTCACTAAGGAGATGGAGCTTTCTCTCTCTCTCTCTCCCCCTGTTCGTCCCGCACGCGCTTCGGGGTGGCATACTCCATCTAATCTAACTTGAGTACGTTCTCGTCATTACTCAGCGAGTTCACCACGTAAACGCTCGCTTCTCTGGAGATTGGACGGCGAACGGAGCATCTATCGGAGATGTATCCACGATTATATCGCGTTTACCGATATCTGTGTGTTACGTATATGTACGTTTCTGTGTGTTGGAGTAATTTAATGGTCCGCCGTCGAAGCACTTGGGGACATAATCGCAAATAGTTAATGAGTATGTTTGTATATACCTATATCTATATTGAAAAGTATGAGTAAGGTGCTGAATACATTATTCACGCGGTAAATCGGTCAGAACAACATTTTCTCATGCAAATCTGGGAATTAAAAATTCACATTTTGGGCATTAAAATTTTATTATAAATATATTTTTATCTGGGCATTCAGAGTTTTATATGTTTTTATCGCTTGACTCTCATAGAAGACTATTTATTCGTTCCTCGCGGTTTGTTCATTCTCGAAAAAGTTCATGTGTGCCATTTTCGTGGTTGCAAATTTTCGTATTAAGCACGTTTGCGAAACACTCTCGCACGTAAAAGCTCACCGCCACATTAATGCCTTTCAATTTGCAACTGTGGAATGCAACGCTATGGAATGATGTTGCGCACGGATGTCAAACGAAACGGCTCGCAATTAGAGATGAAATTCGTTAACGAGCATGCATACGTGCGTGTTAATATACATTGTAATTGTTAACGAAGAGCTCTATGTCACTCTCTATCGAAATAGCAATACAAATCGGCTAAATTTATCAGCTTTGATCAAATCGTACGGATTGGTTATTTATTACCATGGTTATTTGTTGATGCTTGGTTTCTCTGCGATACCAAATTAAATGTCGATCTGCAATGTTCTTCGATCGTTGGCTAAACAAGTTTAACTGTCTATTTAATAATTTAATTAATATTATTAATGAAAATAAGATTTTTAATTATATCGTTTGAAAACACTTTGCGAAGAATTACATTTATTTTAATATTACAATTATAACAATAATTGATAACATACATTATTGTACAGTTTGATTGTTACGCATAAATCATAACAAGTTGTTGTTAGTATTAGAAATAACAGTTCACGAATGTAATCGCAACTTCATCTTAGCACAGTTTATCAAGAGTGCTTTTTATATCGTAATGAAAAACAATTGTAGAAAAAGCAGCAGATTTCAAGGATGAAGGAAAGAAAGAAGAAAACTCGGTTTTTCTTCGACCCTTCATACAAAATCCTTCTCGCTTGAGTTCTCACCCCGCGAGAAACTATCCCCTGGGATTCGTGGAAACGGACCGGAAACGAGATTTCTACATCCTGACTTAAATAGGAAAACAGTTCGTTTCCTCATTCGAAATCCATATAGAGCGGAGAAATGTGCACCAATTCGGTAATCTTTGGTGACTTCTTTGAAACGTCTGCCGATTTTACACGAGAGTGTAAAGAATTACAACTTCTCTAATCGAAAGAGTTTGCGGAAAAACATTCGAGTTTTGTGCCACTTTCCGAATCTCTTATAGGAATCTTATTTTTATAAAAAGAATGATTTTTTTGATAAAATATTTAACGAAGGAGAATCGTTACATATTATAGATAACAATTTAATATCATTTTATTTACACATTAGGTAATCTTTTTTATTAGGACATTAAACTCGTATATAATAAATTTGATGTATTTCTAAAATTTAATGAAAATGTTAGTTATAATTTTATACTTTATAAAGTATTAAAGTTAAATGTATAAATTTTTATACCTAAAGATATCCAGTAATTTAATCTTTATCGAACCGTTTGCGTTAAATATAATGGATATTACACGATAAACGTTAAACTTGTAGAAGCTTTCAAGTTTCCAGTTTTTAGACGCGTGACTTTGTTACACCGATACTATTATAGCCTGATCTACTTTTTTTTATCTGGTCACTCAAACGTGTTACAATGCACTGGTATGTGACGATTTCCATTTTCGCTTTATGGACCTATTTGTGAGTGACAAAGTAAACGCCAGAGAAAAACGTGAATCAATAAAAGCCATTTACAGATCAAACAATAGCGTTTCAGTAAAGCCTTTTTAAATACAAATTTGATGTTATCCATAACTTGCACCATAAGCTATTTTTTAGAAAAAATAAAAACCAAAATTGCAATATGCAATTTATCGATTAAGTAAATATAAGAGAAATAAACTCATTCCCCTTCAATGGATAAAAATTTAACACGTATGGAGACGTCATTCTTCTACAGGGAAATTTGAATCTGTATAACATAAATCTTGACTGCAGTAAAAGTTTTTTATTACCAATCCGAAAGTTGCGTCTTTGTGGAAAGTAATTTTTTCCAGACATAAAGACGCGGTAAAACACGTGGAAATTGTTCGAAATTTGCATGTCCCGGTCGTGTTATTACTTTTCAGTTTAGTGTTCGAAACTCGTGTGTCCTGACAATATTTACGACACTCTTCCCTCCGAAAGAGAGAACACGGAGCCACAACGTCGCGCTACGTGCTTGCGTTTCTCCGTCAAATTAAAGTAACATTGGCGTTGCGCTACGGCAGCGCGGATGCAGCAGCCGCCGCCGCAGCACCGCTCGATTTCCTGCGTCCAAACAACAACTGTCATTATTCAATGTCGACTGTCACGAGAAACCATTTATAATGCGCTGCGCGAGCCAGGGGGCCGCTACAGACAACTCGTTAGTATCGGTTATCGACATTAACAATGGGGGCGTGTTACGACGTTTGCGCCAGGCGGCGGTGACACGGCTTCGCTTAACACCGTTTCGAATCTCCGCGGGGCAATAATGTTACGCATTTACCGTCACCCGATTAATATCCTAGGGGAATGCTCGTGAAAGCACTTAACTATTATTCGCGAGAAAACGATAATCGGAAATCTTAGCCGAAAGAGATTTTCTTGATCGTCTTTTCTTATTCTATTCTTCGAATAGAATCAAATTGATAATTATTTGAATGTCGTTGAAGTATAGATACAACCAAGGTAATTTTCACTTCTCGCTTTTAAAAAAATATTAGCCGAAACAGGACCAAAATACTATCTGAATATTTGGTGTAATATTACAAAAATATGAAGCGAGCTTGATTGAACCGCATGGAATTGGAATGTCTCTTATATAATATTGATTCATACTCCAGTTAGCAAAGGAAAAAGTACGTGAATACATTTTAACTTGAAGCTTTCACGGTGAGCATTAAAAATACATAAAACGTATTTGATATGCTATTTTTACGTCGTATCAATTTATACTGCAGAAGCATATGTGACCGATCGATGCACTCGAAAAATGTATTGGCGGGAACACTGTAGGTTTATTGGAAAAACTCTCTCTCTCTCTCTCTCTAAAAATTCATGTTATTTTCTCAGCTGCCGTTATTGCAATTTTATTTAGAATTTAAATAAACAGATTGTTAATTAAGTGCATTTAAGTATCACAAAGGGCTGATTAGCTTCGTAAAAGATAAGAGAATTAATTTATGACAACTATGGTTTTATATTAATTTATGATAATATGAGAAAAACATGAATGAATATGAAATTCATGATTATTCCAACGGACGAAAAATCGTAGAGATATTTCGCGTGCCGACGATAATTCGTGAGCTAGTGCTTGGTAATTTATAATCCTCCTCTGCGTTAACCTCGCTAACGATTACTAATTCCGCGGCCAAGCCAATTAGGATTTTAAATGAGGTGGAACCCGGAGGGTTCATTTTTCCCTTCTACTTTTACCGTTTTTTCCGTCCATTCGCGTAATAGTCATCGTAATGTTTGTTGTACATCTTTTTTACTTAAATGTTTTAGAATCTGTACATTACTGGAGCTAAAAAATTTAGTCCTGTTTTTACCTCCTTTAGACAGATACAAATGCAATGTGCGTTCAAATATTTTAAATATAGTATTGTAAACGCAATGAAATTGTATAGTGCGTTTATATAAACGATAAGTATTTATATGTATGAGAAAAATATTTTATTGCGTTGCTTTTATATTCATCTGACACACACAATCAATATTTTTATATCTTCCAAGATATTTACATAATTACAATTTTTTATCAAGTCTCATTAAGATGTAATGCGTTTGGACGAAAGAATAGTTCAAGATAAAATGCTTGTCGAGTAATTGGAAACAGACTATAAAGGCAATCTGTCGTATTAAAGCATTCCTTATCAATTTATCGCTCTTCTGGTAGAAAATTCTGCACTTGCCATAGAACGAAAGGAATGCGAGAGAGGAGTTTCTCTCGCGGCATGTGTCTAAATCCTCGCTGGCATTAGTGTCTTCCGTCGTCTTTCTTTTTCCGGTATAGCCGGTCTAATCCTAATGGAGCAGCAGCTTGCTCAACGTGGTCACGTTCACTGGATCCTCTTGCGGAAGGAGGAAGGTTTATAAATTTTCCAAGCCCACTTCGCGATTGCACGTCTACGTATGTTCCTCTCGTACAACTCCCTCATCCTCGTTTCATCTTAGTTGCAACCAAAACCGATGGCTATAATGGCCAACTGTAACCAAAGTGTAGGGAAAAAAATTACAATTTTTTTCAAGTCAGAAAATATTGCACATTATAACATTGCATTAATTTGGAAGTCTATTATAAAAAGTATGTATTTTTATCTGTTTGAAGAAACGGTAAAAATGAACAGGCTTTAATTTTTTGGCACGAGTAATAAAATGTACAGACTCTAAAATATTCAAGTATTGTAATAAAGATGTAAAACAAAGATTAGGATGGATGTTAAACGATTTAAAAATGTACCAGAATGTTAAATTAGAAATTCTAATTATTATTAACGAACATTTTTGTTTCGTACCTCAAGTCTCGTGTTTTACAGAATGTTTATAGGGGAGTACCCGAGAGTACGCGCGTTATTAAAATGAAGTATCGCAGATACTTCATGGTAGTCGATCGCATCTCGGGCGAAAGGTAGATTAAATAAAAAAAAATTTTTCAGTTAAGCGTGATAATGCTCCGCCGCGCCGTTGGTGAGCATCGATATTATTGGAAAAAAATTTCCTCTCAACGCTGTGCAAACTGCAACTACGCCGCCGCGCAAACGAGCTTTGGATCATATTTACCCAACGTGAACCGTGTGCGAACGACTTGATTGCATTCAAAAACACGCGCATTTGCCAGAATAACATTTTCGTATATGCGAAGAGTGATATCTCCGCACGTTTGTCTCGTTACTTCATTCACATTCTGTAATCTCTACCTTTCCTTTTTTTAAGTTGAATTTACATTCCTAGAGCTGCAAATGTAAATTATGATTCTAATTAGCAATTACAATCGGAGGCGCCTGGTTACGCAGCTATGTTAATTTTGGATACATTTATAAAGGTACAAAAAGAAATATACGATGGAATTATTTATGTAATTTACGTAAGATTCATAAATTCGTAAATTTTATACGTGACTATTCAATTGTATCAGAAGATTAACACTCTTTAGCTGCGATTCCAATTTGAACGGTATACGGAAGAACGATTTCGCTGAAGTACCTAAAAATTTAGCAAGATACAGATTTGAAGATAATTTTGTTGGATCATCAAAACAATTAGAACGCTCGGGCTGGTTGTTAGAATACCAACATTTTTTGCTCATTATATGCGCTTGAAACTTTTTACATTATTACTTTATGGTAATGGTCCAAAAAAATTATTTTTAAGTCCGTATACAACTAAATATATACTGCAGCAAAATCGTTCTTTCCATGCTTAGGTACTTTTATCAACTTGTTTATTCCAGTCAAAAATAATAGTTCCTAAATACTATTCTTTTCTTTGTTAATAATCTTTCGATAATTTAGTAATCGTTGAATTAAATATTTATTATTAATACACTATTGATTTAAAGCAATTTGCGTTAATAATGAAATTCTGCAGCCCTGAGAATTCCTTCGTGAAGATGCTCCTTGGTGCATCTCGTGATCTGCTATACTGAAAGTGCTGACTATTGCAATTGATGGTAACTGCAGCTTGAGAATTGCAGCGATAACAATTGTGTGCAGTGACTGGGGCGTATAACTTGTTCTGTTTGAAATGAAATCGTATGAGTGTTATCTTCTGTGCAAAACAAGATGTTTACCTTAATTTCGACTTCTGAAATTTGATTATTATATTTATATTATGTTTATACTATTATTCATTTATCGATAGAATAACGTTTTGCAATCTAATTGTAAGAAAAAATTTTACTTATTGTATGTTCAATCTAAATAATTTTAGACAAAAGCAATGAAATTTTGAGCCATATTGCTAAAATATTAGTATTGTTGTAAAAATCTTAAATTATTATAAATCACATAAAATATTTCAAAAAGTCTGAATAGATGTAAGTTTGATAACGAATAATATGGAAATTATATACCTATATAAAATAATAAACAAATTTATAATATAAATAATTCTGTTTTTTTTTTACATTTTATAACGAATGTTTCAATTAATTTAATCTTCAATCTTTCATTAATAATGAATATTGCATAAAAATAAGGCATGTATGATGTACATACATGAAAATATATGTCTATCTATGGTATACTTATGTATTAACAAAACAAGTACGTCATCGCCGATATTGGCGGAACGCCGCGTTTGCGAAAGCGGAACAAACTCAACTTCGAACAAATCGCAGCTGGTCGCGAATTACACGCGACGGCTGTAACCGGTAGCACTATGCCGGTAACGAGGAATCACTAGAGAACAATAAAACGCGGTAAAGCACAACGAGGCGAAAAGGAAGGAAAACTCGCGAGCGGAAAAACGGCTAAATTAGCCGGTCGCGGGCAATTCGTTTTCAATTGCATGTACAGTTGCGTGAGAGGGATGAAAAGGAAGGGACGAAAGCGATCTGAAGAGGAGACCAAGTTGGGGTTTTATGGTCGTAAACCGTAGCGGACAGGCACGAGCAACGGACCGAAAGTTATAGTATTCGCCTTTCCTTCGACGAAGCGCCGCCGCGCCGCGCCGTGCCGTGCTGCGCTGCGCTGCGCTATCGAGACTCCTGAAGTGACTCGTAAAGCACAGACCACTCCACTCCGGATACGCCAGGATAACCGGAAAACTGGTAACGAGATCACCTCCTGTGCCATTTATCGTCGTGCAGATAAGCGAGCTCCAATCGCCTCTTCTCTGAGCAATCTCATTTTTCATGCGAGTTGTATATGATCATAATTTTAACGCAGGTATACCACGCAATCTATCGAATCGCCATATTTTTTATCTTGATTATTTTTGATATAATATTCAAAATAGGAGATAGTTTATTCGTATTTATCAAGTTAGATCAAGTGGAACGGAGATTTCATGTGATATGATTTATGCATTAAGTGAAGCTGGAAGCATTGAATCTCGTTTAATAGTAGCGTTTTCCACTGGGAAAACTAGTGCAACACTGGTGCACATTCAGTGCAATTGAATACAAATCAATTCATACATTTTCAGTGTTAATAAATAATTTAACCCCTTTATTTACATTTTATTTGTATTGTCACGATAACCTTATAATTTTAAAGGACCAAATTATTTATTAACACTGAAACTATGTAAACCAATTGCACTAGTGTTGCACTCAATTGCACTAGTGTTGCACTAGTTTCCGCAGTAGAAAATGCTATAAGTTTCATGTTCCATGGTATCGTTTGCAGAAAAAATAGTTTTGCCGAAATATCTAAAAGTTTAGGTAGACACAGATAAAAAAAATAACTTTATTTAAATTATTAAAATAATTACGTAGGACATTTGAACTGGTTGGCAGAATGTTAACATTTTTTTATATTATTATGAACGTTAAGCGTTCTACGTAATTATTTTGATTGTCAACAAAATTATTTTCGGATCTGTATAATATCTCTCTCTCTCTCTCTCTCTCTCTCTCTCTCTCTCTCTCTCTTTGTTTCTCTCTTTAAATTTTTAGATACTTTAGTAAAATCGTTTTCCCTATGTTGAAATGAATGTTCAGTCGATGAGTCCGATATTGATCCGTTTTTCAATTATGCCAATTTATACGTAATTCGGTGTATTCCGCATATTCATCGCGCCTTTCGCACAGACGGAAAATTTAACGATCGCACGCGTAGGCGTTGTCGCAATTTCGACGCGTTGTATATATTCCACGGTGTCGCGCGTTGTCGTTATTTCCGTTTGCGTCGTAACGACGGATATGTACAATTAAAGCGATTTAAAGGGATTCAATTGCTTCCATTTTGCACCAACCGCGCGCGCCGCAATGCGGACGAGCGTCGTAGGTGCCGTATCGCCGCGCCGGCCGTATAAATTGAAACAACTGTTTTCCCAACGGCGAGCTAAACGCCGGGCAAATTAAAGAGCGTGTTGGAGCAAACGCGTGTGCGGAGGAATACACCAGTCGACTGGGAAACAAGGACGGTGGGTTTACACGGTTTTATCGTCTGCATTTTTTTCCAAGCGCGTTTTCATTATTCACTGTCGACGCGACGACCGTTTGATCGATGTGGGCTCGCGGAAATCCACGAAATTAAGTAAATAACGCCAGCAAACAATATTGAATACAAGGTAAACATAGTTTATTGGATTAAAAGAGTATTAACAAGAGATACAACATCTATATTTATTTAACACAATGTAAAAAGGAAATAGGTATATCAGTAGTTAAAGTGCTTTCAGTCATTATACGTATAGAGGCTTCTTCTTTTTATTTAAATTGTTTAGAATATCGCCCAATTTATTAATTCGGAAGTATAGTTTTGAAATTATATTACATACATGGAGAGAGAGAAAGAACTTTTACTGAAGTATCTAAAAATTTAGTTAGATGTAGATCAGAAAATAATTTGATTTAAACTAAAATAATTATGTAAAACGTTTAAATTGATTACTAGAATATTCAAAAACTTTTCGAGCGTTGCTATCAATGTTCAAGCATTTTATGTAATTATTTTGATGGTCTCAGTTTTGTATCTAGCTAAATTTTTAGATACTTTAACAAAACCTCGTTCTTTCTGTATACCAATTTATAATTGTTAAACTGACGTTAGGTTTATCTGTAACGTAAATGTGTCGTGTTAATAGGAAATTAATCGTCGCTCTCGATTGCATTCTAAATTGGCTATGCAGATCGTTCTCAGCAGTCGAAATAAAAAGGCTGATGAATAGACAAGACTGATCGTTACCCACGCAATAGTAAAGGCATCGTCGCTTTAGGCATTCATTTTATTCTATGACGACGCTAGGAAAATAAGTGCGAGAATGACACGAGTGTCACACGATGGTTTCTCGAGACAGAATTTCCCGTCTTGGCGTTAAACACTATTCCCATTCATCGCGTCGTCGTGAGGAGGCATCGGGGATTTACACTTGACAAGCCATAAAAAGGTGGCGACGAGCAGCTCGTGGGAGACGAGAAGACGTGAGTGGGATATTCAGCCGTATTTTTCACGGCGTCGTGACCACGACAATTTTCCATCGGCTCTAACGCGAAAACAAATGTCCTCCTCGTCCGCACCGT
The DNA here is from genome assembly GCF_001594065.2 of Cyphomyrmex costatus. Lineage (NCBI taxonomy): Eukaryota > Metazoa > Arthropoda > Insecta > Hymenoptera > Formicidae > Cyphomyrmex > Cyphomyrmex costatus. Next base: position 227,698 of record NW_017277774.1, read on the forward strand.
CGCTATCAAAAAGAAACTCAGCACCGCAACGTCGCCAGATGCTTGTTGGTGGATCTCTTTAAAAAATTTCGCAAAAATCCTCTGAATTTCTTTTGGTCTTTACATAGAAAATTTACCTAAAAATTTATAATTTTTGTGATATGCGTGTAAATATTCAAAGCTCAACAAATTAATAATTGATTGATTTTGCAAAAAAAAAATATTAAACAGAAAGTTGGAAAATAAGGGTGCAGTGACTATAGTTATTATATTCTATACATGGATTATATTATATATTTTCTAAAAATAAATCGTAAAAAAGCTGTTTTTAATGTTTTTATGATAGAAAGAACAGGAAATAACAAAATTCGTTTTTTCGACAAAAGTCCACATAATATTAGTATTATCCTTTTTACATAAAACGCTTAATGCAATAGAAATGCATATTGCCGACGACGGGTGAAAATATAAAATAACCGAAGTCGGAAGCTCACTCGTCTCCATGAGATGCAGGATTTCCCAGGGCGCGGCATTTTTCCTTCTCTTGGAATATTATGCACAGAAGGGCATGGAGCAGCGAGACTTAAATTACGCAATTCTCTTCTATGCGGCACATTCTACGAAATTCCATGGAAATTACTTTTATTACAGACCGTAGTACCGCGCGTCTTCCCTTCTTGTTTCAATCGATACCACACCGTGATTCTGTTACCAATTGTCTCGATAGATATTTCGTTCGAACGAGAATAATACGAGTTAATGAACCTGAAAGGTCTCGCTCTCGAGGAGAAGAGAAAAAATTATGCTACACAATTGAAAAGCTATACAGACTTTTGGATTTCGATTTTTAGATATTATACATATTAAATTGTTTTATACATGACTGATATATGTACGTTCATATTTGTTATATTGCTTGCGAGATAATGAAATATAATTAACAACTTTGTGCTTGCGATAATTTTAATGTACCACAGAGCACGATGCACGATGCAATTAACTAATTACGAATTGGAATCGCAAACGACAGGATATAATTATTTTACGTCGAAAGCCGTTCTGTATAATACTCATCGGCATCACATGAATGAAATGCGTATTATTAAGCTGTCAAGATAAACGATAAATAAAAATCCTCAATATTCGTTGCGAGCTCTCCCGCGTCGATCATAAACCGATCGTGAGTGACGTTTTTTTATGGTAAGCCGCCTGTCCCTGGCACAAGTAGACCGATCATATTTTGCAGACAATTAATGACTGGCACTGAAAAATAAAAAGAATAGTTCGAACAGATCCGCCAAAATCGAAAACGCGAAGCGTTGTTAATATTGACTGCGAAGATGAAACGTGCTGCCGATCCCAGGCTTCAAGTCTCGTAATTTCGTTGATATTTATGCTAGACTGACCATTGTGTTTCACGCGTCTTCTTTTTTTAAATTATCCTACCATTTGTAGATCCGCAATCCCATTAAGTTTGTAAATATTTGATTCAGTTTTCCGCCATTTCGCTTTTTCTTTAGTTTTGTCCTTAGAAGATATTTTTTGAATAAAAAGGCTGTCTTTCGTTTTTTTTTTGTACCGTTACATATTACATCAAAATAGTATAAAATTAATACTGTTTAATATAAAAACGTTATATGTAATTTTCTGATATTTTATACGAAATTCCTGAAAATCTATATAGATCTCTCTTTTATTCTCTTTGTATTTATCAGAAAATCTTTTATTTATTTGAAACAATTTACGTTAATTACATATTCAGTATCAATGAGTTGATCATATTTCCATTATTTTTGCATTTGCATTATTATATCGAAAATAACATACGCAATTTATACCAAAAAACTTTTTGCATATTTTACAGAGTTCGTATGCATACATATTGAATTCTACTTATCTTGCAAATCGGAAATTGCGATACAGCTTACAAGAGCAGATTTCCGCTTCCATTCAGTGTCACATTTTTTCTGCAGATCGTCCGGCTTTTACGAGTGTCCTCTGTTTCGAGAGTCTAGACTAGACGTCGCGCTGGTTTTACAATGTCGAAATAATAATGCAATACCGCATTGCACGATCTATGTACGCGCGTACCCGCGGGTAACGCATCCGAGGATGCATATAAAAGCCGTCGGATTCGCGAGAGCGCCCTTCTTTCTGCATGGTTGCTTTTCACGATGCGCACTAGAGACAGTGTATTCATGGAGATATTAAATGGAAATCATAGTTTTACGCGTGAGCCAGCTATGAGACACACAGAAACGACTCACCCGATACGCCGTTTTACTCTTATAACCTGCAACCATTTTATAAATATTTAATAGCGACCATACTTTATCGTATTCTTCACTCTGTCTTCCTTCAACCATCTTTGTAAATTTGATTGTTTTTTTCTTGCTTTTTCTTTCTCTCTCTTGCTTACTACTTACATTGGCCGGAGGTAATTTTTCCTTTATACCGGTACTATCATACTTAATCATAATATGTATACTTTATGGATACTATATAGTCACATCTATGATATTCCATATTAGAGGATTGCCTTTAAAGTACAATTTATTATAATAAGTATGTTCTGCTATAAATTTATTTATGTTTTTTACACGACAATATGATGTGGGGGGAACGATGTTTAATTTATGTATAAGGAAAGAAGATTATTGAATCATTTTTTTTACACTTAAATTTAAAAAGATGCCTTTTAAGTATTACGAGTATATGTTCTGAGACACAATTTACTCGACAATATTTACTTATTTATGGCATATATATAATTTTTATTACGGTAAAAATTCTATTTAAATATCGATCGATGTTAATGATGCGATAAAGTATTTTCCACGATGCCGTTAACATGTAATTCAGTTCGTGTGGGTTAATGACGGTACCGCTCATCGCTTTGATGTCTTTTTGTACATGCCTGTAATGTATTTTTTTTTTTTATCCAGTCGAACGAGATCAAGATACGTCGATCGCGAACGTAACAGAATTTCTACGTGCGTGGTAATTTGCATACGGTGTTACATATGCGCGGAAATTCCGCAGTGCTGTGCGAAAATTTTATATCGGTAATGTTGCGTATACGTATCGCAGCAGCAGCATGGCAATATTAAATTCCGTGTTTATTCTACCGGAGCGCGCGCTGTCCGTGATATTATGCACCGTAATGATGGATCATGTTCATTTCGCGACCACTCGAAGAGACGAAGATGTTATTTCTTGTCGTAACCTATCCGCGTATTCGTTCGCGCCTCGTTGGGCGTTACATCGACTTCTTAGACGCCTGCTTATTTATGCAACCACCTTTTTGCAAGCACATCGCGTATCGTGTCGAATCGTCTTGCGTTGGTAAAGTATTCTATAAATATTTAGTGGCTCTTATTTCGTTATTCCTTTCGCCGGCGTGGCACTTGAATTTTTTTCATTATTTCTTTTATTAATTCTGAAAGTTCGCAGTCGTTTACGCGCAAACGGAATTTAAACGTATTTCTATAAAATGTAGAGAAACCTTTTCTTCATTTGTTTCAAGTTCTAAATTTTTTCGATGGTAAGCTATAAAGAAATATTTGTTTATATTTAATTGCTTATAAATTCTTTTTATTAGATATTATTCAATTTACATAAATATTTTTAGAATCTTGCAAGTGTATTTGTTAATATATTTTTTTAATAAGGAGTTTTAATTACCGTTTTAACAAACAATTTTTAGATCAATGTATCAGTATTAGATCTCTCTTGATGCAAAAAATCTGTTGTAATGTATTATATACATATATAACGATACTTTTTTTATTTTTTACCAAACTTATTTATTAAAATAATGTAATTACTTAAATATATAGAAAAATATTGAAAATGAGATTTTATATATTCTGGCTAATATTAAAAAATCTTTTATAAGTAAAAGAGAAAAATCAGTCTAGAATTATAAATTTCAGGAGCATATTTTATATGAATACTTTTAAAATAGATCACTTTGCGTTCAACCCAGCTAATTTTTTATAATACACTCTTAATGAAAGGATGTTGCTGATATTGAAAAGTACTGTGGTTTTACTGAGAGAAAAAGAAAGGGGATTTTCGTCTTTTGTTATATTTTTAAATATAAAAATGTGACTGGAAAACTTGGTTTTGAAAAAGATACAAAAGAAAATTCGTTGAGAGATTTCCATCGAAGCTGCTACAACGGCAGCCACGTTTTCGCCCAGACGAAGTTTCGCATCCATCGCGAATTTCCGTCAGTAAATCCGTTAAAGAAGAGCTTCTTTTACAAAGAGTTATATCGCGAGCGACTCTTGCGCATATTCGACACGTACGTGAATGGAAGGATTAAATAAAATAGGTCATGTCGCGTCGCATTGAAGCTACGAGAAATTTTATCATTGATTTATATCAAAAACTTTATCATATGTCACACATTTCGTTGCACATTTTATTATATTTTTATCACAAATTTTATCATTGTTAAGCCTCATTAAGCTGCAGTTGTAACCTCTTTCAATAGGGAATACTTAAATAACAAAAATTAATGTTTTGATCATAGGAAATTTAATGTTTTTATCTGTTATATTTGCGGACTAAACCGGAAATTAATGTGAACTTCATGCAATCAATGTATATGATATGCAACTCCCTAATTCGCCAATTTATTTCCATCTGGTGCACCGAGAATTTCGGGAAAACGCGTCGGGTCTAATTTGGCGAGTTAGACTAGCACGTTTAAAGGGTAAACAAGATACTAATTTGATCCTGCAAATATCACGCTGCTCTTGCAATATTCCGAAGTAAAATTGGAACGTGATTGGCTCATTTATCATTAACTATTATAGCAATATCACTAAAACAGGAAAAGATCTAATAATTTAAGACACACAAAATGATGAATTTTTAAGAAACATTTGAATATCTGCTGTGATTTATATGCAATATTGATGAGACTTGTAAAGTTAAAAATATCAACGAAAATATCAATTAAATTACAATCAAATGCTCTAAACACATTTAGGTAATAATCTGTATGAAATAATGTAACAAATACATTGATTAGAGTATATGGTGATAATTCAAAATAGATTTTTCTAGATGTAATGATCTAAAAACTTTATACAAACTCTTACGGCGAATTATCGAAATCAATACGTAATATGATAGAAACTCTAAATCGTTACATGTAGAACGAAAAGTTCACCAAAGTGGTTTTTATATACAAAAACCTAATATTCTATTGTCAAATCGAGAATTATGCGCATAAAAATTTGAAAAAATTTACGTTTAGATTGAGGAAATATATTGAAGCAGAAATGAGACATATATAATTAAATTAAAACGAATGCTCTAGTTAAATTGAACAACGAGAGTATTGTGAGTTATCTTGACAACTCTATGCGAACTCTCAAAACCAGCTTCTTCTCTAACGCGGGGCTACATCATCCGGGATCGCCACCACCATATGTTTCTGCCGCCGTTTCGACGGTCGTATCCCTCGTAAATCTCTGTCGGGGACAGTCGACACGAGCGGGACAGATCGGCCCCAGCGAAAAGGTCCCGACGATCGCAATAAATCATCGAGTCTGCTGTGCTCCGGTCAATTACAAAGCTGCGTCGGTAAATAACGAATTACGCGGCTTTCAATTTGCCCGTGCAGTATAATGGCCATTCCATCGAATTTCGTCAGCATCGAAAGCTTTATGAATGCCCCCCGGATCGTTCCGCGTGTATAGTCGCTCGGATCGACCAGACTTCACACTCTGGCTTTCACGTTCTCGTTAGTCTTCATTAGCTAATTAACGTCACGCTGCGCAGAACGAATGAATGAAAAAAAAAAAAAAAATAGCAGCAAGCTATGACAAGCAGAATAGACGCAGTACTGAATTTTGACTTCACGTCGCGTTGTTCCCGATAATCTGCCATGTTATGCTGCAAAAAGTTCGCTGCTGTAATAATTTACTGCATAAAGTTATGATAGATTGTTGGACGGGAAATATTAGTATCACAATGCTCAGCATTCGTTTAACTACAACAATATATGTGTGGAGGAAGGTAGAAAATTATGTAATACTATTTTGTTTTATTGAAATAACTCAGAATATACATATTTTATTGAGCTAAATAACCAATTAATGAAAAATCTAAAAAAGGAATATTGTACGTGTAAATGCAGAAGCGGTTTTCAATTAAAAAAAATTATTATATTTAAACTTTTTATAAATAAAAATTTTATGGACACAGGTTTAGATTTTATTAGCACCATATAGCGGCAATAAAAATTCAAAAAGTAAAATATATATTGCAATTGTAACTTTTATAATCTAAAAGATTTATATTTCAAGTTTTATTAAAATTTAAAGTAAATTTTTTAATATAGTCTTTAATTATTTCTGTATGCATTGCGCACAAATAAATAAATAAATTAAAATTATGTTTTTGATTGTAATTTATTGAAGAAATACGTAATGTTAGGGAAACAAGCGTGCTTGTTGTATTTTAGTATAAATCTATTATAAAGAGATTAAATATTTAAGAGAGTCATATATAAGAAAAAAAGTATTATTTTTGAAACTGATCTTTATAATGTTTATATATAAATTTGTAAATATAACAAATATTTAAATGCAATACATTAATTACTTTGTGAGAACACATAGTTGCATTTATACCCGTAGAAAGTGAAATATATCCATGATTGGTACGTCAAATATTGTTACGAGGAATTGGTGATGAGAGTTTCCATGTTTCAGAAACCCTAAACCTAACAAGGGAAAATTAGAGGAGAAATATCGACGTTGTATCATGTGTTTATACAAAATCCTATACTACTATAAGAGAGGTTCAGAATTATGTAATATCTATAAATATTTTGTTACACAATTCTTACTATCAATTAGTAAATTTTTTCTTTTTGTATTCTCTTCACAAATTTTACGAAAAGTCCGCAACGATGACATTAAATTTCTCTATTTGCGAAGTACAACAGCGAAACTAACTTTCAGTGAAGTCAAGTCCACTCAACAAATTGTTCCTACCTAAGGAAGACACACAAGAAGCAGACGCTGGAGCATCACGTCGATCGTCGCCGTTCGTTGATCAGTTCCAGCAATTGGCAACCAGAGAAGCGTTTTGAAACGCATAAAGAGGCGAGAGGGATGAAGGACTGGCCTTAAAGAGCTGGTCGGGCCTGTAAGGCCTACTGGAGGAGAAGGAACGAGAGGAACCGACCACCGGGAGGGTCGTCACCCCTTCCTAAAAAAAGGGGTCGAGGCCTGGCACCAGGTCAAAAGCTCGGTCACAATAGGTTGCCTGCAAAGCGTTGGTTCCAGGGGGTCGGAGGCGGAGGAGGAGGGTGGTGGCGTCGGGGGCAGCGAGGGAGGCGGCACGAGTATGTGCTGCGTCCTTCAAGGTGCCGAGAGAGTGTTCCCCTCCGTTGGGAACGGGGGGAAACACGGAACGGGAGTGGGAAGCGGCAAAGGCGCCGGTGACACCCCCGTGGGCGCCCAGGATCTACCCCTCGAGTCGCTCTGGGCAGCCGGCCTGGACGAGGGGATGGGATTTCCGCAGAGATGTTCGTATGCGAATCAACACACCACTCTCGTCGCGTCCTCTTCTATGAGCCACACATCTCCCGTGAATCCCGACGAGCTCTGGAGAGAGAGAAACTTCCCTCATAGGTATATATTATTTATAAAATTAATCAATAAAAGTTGAAAAATTTCGCTGACTTTTTAATATATTAAGAAAAAAAAAGAACTTAATCAATTTTCCAGTTAACATATTTATATCAAAAGTCTTTTTCAAATCAATTATTGATTTTTTATCTTCATGTTTAATTTATCTCAATACTAAGAAACTTTTAGTTTTGAAAAAATTTTACGGAAGTTTAAGTATATTACAAGTAGAACTAAAATAACTTGGATCTGCAAATGGTCTTTATTATTTTCCAATTTTTATTAAGACCTAACTATCAATTATTTATAAAAAAAATTTTAAGAAGCATCATTACAATTTATCATATTTTTAAACGCTGTGAAAATGATTTGATTATCTCACAAGCTTTCTTTGCATCTTTGCATTAATTTTATTTACAATCAATTCTTCTAATGCTTTCGTTAGCAATATATTTTTTGTTTCTCTCAAACAACAATTAGAACAAAATCAAATATGTTACCGGGTTCTTGAAAATACAAAAAATTCCCCCAATATCCTGCTGTAACAATACAATAGCGGCTATAGAAAGGCTCACTCGCACAGAACGCCTACGACCTCCACGGGAATCGGTTCCTCAATTACGGATGAGATATGGACGTCGGCGAACGAGCGGCGGTTCTGCCGCACCTCGACCACCTCGACTGGCATCGGATCGTCCCTGAACTTACACGAGAACAATCGCTCGTTGGAGTCGCGCGACGGCGATTTCTACTGTACGGATATCGAAGATTCAAAGGACACATCCTACCGGAGGTTCTACCCGACCACGCCGACCACTTCCGGTTTGGGTTCATCCTCGGATCGTCAATCTGTGGAAACGCAGTGTGGCTCCAGGGATTTACCGGATCATCTCTGGGCAGCCGCGATGGAAGATGGTTTCTCGCGTTTCAATGCCATGAAGTCACTGCAGACAATCACACGGCAGCCTCGTCCGAATCACGACTGGGTGAAGACCGAGCGTATCTCTAGGTTCACCAAGCACCGCACCATCAGTCAGTCGCCACAACACGAGCAAGAAATCTGGACGTCCAAGCTGAACGAGAGTGCAGTAGTTTCCGGTTATGCTACGCAGCGGAATCTTGGTCCACACAAGTGTCACCATCAAGCACGCAGGAGCTTTTCCACGTCGATCGTCGCGGATCTGGCTGTTACACCGGATGGATCTCAGCAGAGCCTTGGCAGTGGCGAGTTTTTGGTGAGTCTTGGTGTCATTTTGTGGTGTTGTGTCTTGTGCTAGTTATTTAATGTATTTTCTTATCTATCGTTTATTAAATTTTGAAGAATGACAAATATCTTTATGTTTCTGAACGCTAAGCGTAAGTTAAAATTACGCAAGTAATTTCTAATAACTAATACTCTCTTAAATATTATGTGGCTATATCTTGAGATTAAATAAATCGAGTTTATGCAGTTCTTATACCTATATATAGAACTAAGAATATGTGACGTTTGTAGAATGAGTCATAGCTTTACGGAAAGAATGTTTTTGCTGAAGTATCTAAAAATTTAGATAAATACAGATCTAAAAATAATTTTATTATATCAAAATAATTACGTAGAAATCTCAAAAATATTGACATGACATCAATCAGTTTGAGCGTTCTACATATTTATTTTAATTCAACAAAATTATTTTTAGATTTGTATCTGACAAAATTTTTAAATACTTCAGCAAAATTTTTTTCCCGTGCTTTTTCAAACAAATTATTGCTTTGAAACATTCTTAGAACCAATATACAGTTCGCACATTAAAGTGTTATTATAGTTATTATTGCCGCAATTGCATCACAAAATTCTTGTACCACTTACGGATTTAATAATGTCCGGTGTTTACGCACCGAACCTTTTTTTTTCACAAAGGTAGTTTCGCGTTTTGTTCTGTTGTACGGATAATCTTCCCAACCGGTTCGTAAAAATGCACCACCGGTAGGAAAGAGAATAAAATTACGAACCACCGTACTGTGCTGTGCGGTTCCTAACCGTTGATTATCGTAATGGCCTCGGGCACCCGAGGAAACGTCCTCGAGTGAAGTGGGCGACCGAGCTCTCAACCCTTTCCTCCTCGCTTCTACATCGCGCGGGAAGGGATTTAACCCACTGACTTATCGCGCCTGGCTTTGGATTACCTAGCGGCAAAATCGCGTAGCCTGGTCGCGAGACTCGTTCTTAGTTTTCTTTTCGTCGCGATGAAGGCTTTGACGCAAACACTGCCGGGTTCGTAAACTGAATTTATCGCCGCGTCGCGATAGCACGCGGTTTGTGTACTCTTTAAGACGGATTATGGACTTTCTTCTTCCGACTTCTTCCTCGGGCAATTTTCCGCGACAATTGAATATATATCTTGGAATGAGTCACGCGAGATTCACGCTTAAAACTGGAGTGAAAGCGGATTGGACAATGATATACTGCAGCTCTTAAATAAGATCAACGAAGCTAAATATACTTACATTGTTTAATACATCTTGTATATTTATGTATATATATTTCTATCGAATTAATTAAAGTTAAATAATTGATTTTTCTGGAGAAGTATATCTATTATCGAATTATAATAATAAAATTGTTAAATTAATATCTAAAAGATATTTGTCTACAATTAGTGGTTTTTTTCTCTTTTTTAAATATTGAACCAAAATTTAATATTTAAGAAAGGTCTCTTTCTTAAATATTGAATGTTTGTTCAAAATTTAATCCAAAATTTACTTATTTTTGTATAATTTAACTAATTTAAAACATATGATAATCATATTTGATCATATATGTTATATCAATTCCTTGATTTTATTGTTGTCCAAAAATGACGGGCGGAAACTCGTCTGTTGACGTCTCTTTCCTGAAGATTAAATAAATAAAATGCACCAAATAAAACATAAACACGAAAGCAGTATGTCCGTTCGTGTGGCGTGTAACTAAGTTGACAGAAACTATTAAAATAGTGCACGTTGTTCGCAGAAACTCGAGCACGCTTGCTGAATCTCGAGAAATTGTCAGAAGTGGGACGGTAGAAATTTTAAATCTGACTTTTCGCGAGCACATACACATACAATATGTCGAAAGTTTTATGAGCGATATCTTTTGTGTACTCGTTGACGCGAGAACGACACGATTGTATCACTCTGGTCTATATTCATTTTCCCACCCGAGTGTCACCCGGGTATTATTTTATTCTTATTGTTTACCGAATGTTGAACAAGGATGAAATGGTACCATAGGGAGCACTTGGGTGAAAATCTAAACATACTCCAACATAAATCTTTGAAATTTTAATATTAGGTTTATAATTCAGTGAATCGCGTAATTGTGAAGAATAATGTATTATTATGTTGTGTATTATAGTCTATTATATATTGTATTATTTATTAATACTCAGCATAGAAAATTTAAAAAGAATTTAAAAAGAAGTTAGTTGTATGCCATAAATTCTGAGTTAATTTTCAGATGCAAAAGAATTTTTTTTTAAACTTTTTAAAAAAAGGATTCCTTTTACATTTAAAAATGAACTCAGAATTAATAATGTACGACTGAATTCTTTTCAAACTCTCTGTGCTTTTACTCTTTGTCGCTATCTGTATATTAGATTTTTTGTAGAATTCATTTGTTGAATTTAATTCTAATTAAGTGAGTTAATTATAAAGTCGAGTAATTAATTAATCAAGAGAATTCGCGGATTATGTATAAATTATATCATTCATCACAAATAGAGTTTATATCCTCCTTATATGTCAGAAAATAAATAATAATACGTAGTTGATTGTTTTCCGGTTGCATTGTGAATAAGTTTTAATCGATTTTACATTATAGTCATCTGTATATTAATAAAGATTTTATTGTGATATGATCAATCGACTTTGCAGGCATATAAGGCTGCATAAATATAATATATTAACTGCTAAGAATAAAATTTTGTCCAATTCACTATATTCACATTACCGCTTATATTCCATCAATGTAGCACGTCCGCTTAATACAGCACGTTTTCTAATATGCGCGTTTACTCGTATCTTCTTCCAATAATGAGAGTAGATTCACATAATTGAATCGATACTATCCCGGTTGTAACGTGCATAGATTAAGTAGGATGAAACATGGAAGAGATAAATTGAATTGTAATTAAAAAATTCAGTTGTTTTCATCTATTTTAACATTTTTATTACACGAACAATATTAGTAAAAAGCATTTATTTAATCATTCAAAGAGGAGATATACATATTAGTAAGAATGTAATATTCATCACAATTATAATATAGTATAAAGTTCTATAATGCACACAATCGTAATAATAATAATAGTGTAATTATTAAATACTGAGTATAAAAGTAATGTACGTATAATGTTATACTGATATATGATATACTATATATAATAAAAGTAATAATGCATGCAAAAGTCGAAATATATCGTAGGGTAAAGTTTCCGAAATCGCATCAATCCCCTTATAAAGATTTATAACTCAGAAATTTTTCAGCGAAGCAGTGTGATTTTGGTAACCTTACTCTATATATAAATTCTAAATAATGTTTATCAAAAGAGATAATTGTTATGCAGCATTGATAAAGCGACGCGATATTTATGTCACTTATTTGGGAAATAACTATTGTTTCACGCGGTGCGTCACGTGCAACAAAGTGACGAGGCAGATGTTCATTTCGTATACGATGAACGAAAGAATAGCTCTGTCAAACGATGTTTGTTGTCCTCGTGTATACGTCCTCGCATGCAACATCGCTTGCAACAACGGAATCTAGTCTGAAATCTGTCCGGAAAACGATGTACAATGATGCGAGACATAAAAGCGCCATTCTACTTGGGGGATATTAGAGCCGGATATCGTGGTCCATCTTTTTTTTTTTTCATCGTGGTCCCACGATCTCCCGTAAAATGAAGGAGTGCGTCACGTGACTCTCGGTCGTTTCCCTCCGTTGGATAATTCCAACCGTCGGGATGCATCATTAATTTCCTCGCTCCAGAAAGTACCGCTGCTAAGTTGAAGTACGTAATTGATTCGGGTAACGAAATTTGTTATAGCTAACTTTTTGTTTGGAGATTGAAAGTTCTGTGTCTTGGAGAATAATATGTACAAGTAGCAAAGTAGGGAGGAAGCAAACTTTCTTGATGAAGAGTATCATTTTAATTTTTCATAAAAAATGTGAAACTGCGAATTTCGAACTTTAATAAAACTAAATAATTTTAAATTAACAAGAATAAGGAAACCGCAATAACTAACGGTCTACTAAGCTATCTACGGTCAAAGCTAGATCACAATGCTTATTTTGAATTTTATATACCGCGTATGTAGTTCCCAATCACGTGCCGAAAATTTTTTCAGACTTACAACGCAACACTAAACAACTACCGCAGTAATATTACTTTTTAGTTAAATTGCTAAAGCACATCTAACAATTATTTGATGCTTCTATATAGCATCTTATTAGATCTTTAATAATATGTTGAAAGACATATATTAAAATTTAACAATGTAAATGTTAAAGTAATGATGATATCCATCAGAGGTCTATGGATATTCGCAATGTTTCTCGCAAGTGCTGAAATACGCGCATATCTATATATATAGAATCTCGATTTAATAACTAAAACAGGCGTCTAAGGTAGATTTCCATTACAATGCCTTACTGATGAGTCCAGTAGTGGAAACCGGGACGCCAACTCGTGTATATTCTTCGCAATCTTATTTTTCACAGATTTTAGATTCATCATTACTTTAACATTTACATTGTTAAATTTTAATATATGTCTTTCAACTTCATCTTTAATATTATTAAAGATCTAATAAGATGCTATATAGAAGCATCAAATAATTGTTAGATGTGCTTTAGCAATTTAACTAAAAAGTGATATTACTGCGGTAGTTGTTTAGTGTTGCGTTGTAAGTCTAAAAAAATTTTCGGCACGTGATTGGGAACTACATACGCGGTATATAAAATTAACACATTATAATAAGCATTGTGATCTAGCTTTGACCGTAGATGGTTTAGTAGACCGTTAGTGGTTTCCTTATTCCTGTTAATTTATAATTGTACGGTCGTAATAAGGATTTTAATATTTGTTAAATAATTTTAATTTTAATATTAATTACACGTTATTGATTGTAAGATGAATAAAATGGACGGTAAGAAACACGTGAAGAAGCTTGTAAGCTATCGCGTACTATATTTAGTACTTGTTTTTGATCAAATACCCCTCACAAAGATTCTCTTTCTACCTCGCTACTCTTTGAATCGCTTTGCTTAATTAGTCGTCCCTTTCTGTGTGTCATCCTGTAGCTCTTTGCATCTTGCAAATAAACGCAAAGAGAAGCCAACTAGTCTATATTTGTACATCGGGCAGAAGGTATATCAACATGCGCACTTTGCTACAGGATTTTAACGTATATAATTCTTGGCAACCGGGCAAGAAGGACGATTCAATTAGAATCAATGGGGCCTTCTGCGCGCATTTCGATATTTCAACCGTTAACTTTTTTCACTTATAATTAGACGCTTTTACTTTCTTTTCGCGAAAGCTTCGCGATGCGACGGTCTGTAAGTGGCGCTATTCAACGCGTAATTAATATAGTCAGCGGGCACGACGAATATAAAATGTGTTCTGAGAGTTCCTTTTTACACCTGTTATACAGATATTTTGCAGAGCAGAAGAAAATACGATTAGTGGTAAAGCTTTGAGTCAATTTAAATTTGTGGCATACATTCTTTTGCAATTAAATTGTTTATGTTATACGATATATGTATATAAAAGCTTGATTTTGTTCTCCAAAAAGATCCGAAGAACGTCTAAAACTTAACATTTCAAAACGTTTACCGTAATTTTCTAACATTCATTATTATGCATGCTCGTAAATGTAGTAAATGATGAAAATAATGAAAGAGATAATTAAGAAAGGTAATTCTGAGGAATTTCAGCATCGCTATTGTCGTTTCGCAATTGAGTTGAAATTCTCTTCCGACTATGTTTCTCTTTCTTCAGCTTTGTCAGCACTTAAAGTCGAACAAAACAAAGATTCGGAGCTCTCAATATAATTTGCAATATGCGAGGCGCTCGTTTTCGTCTCACAAATAGTACGCGCGTCTCTCTTAGTACTCGAGTGTAGGCACAAGATCCAATTAAACTCTGCCGTGTTGGCGGAGATGATCCCTTAATCGGCGATATACATGTGTCAGGTACAGAGAGGACGGCGTGCGCCGACTGCCGAAACGGCATAAATCGATTTATGTCGGCGACACGAAAGTTGAGGCGTCGCGCGCTCGCAAGATGACTTTAATGAGGTCCGCACGTAATTATCCTTCGATTAATGAGCGGGCATACTGCCGGGATAACTACTAGCAAGGATTTACTCCAGTAATTATACTCGCTACTTCGACAGCTTAATGAGGAATATACCTATATATGGATATGTGTACCTTGATTTAGCTTGGTTATGGTCTCATCTCTCATGGATAAAGCGCGAAATCTTGGCTCGCTAAAGCGGAATTATCGACACCGAAGAAAGAATAAGTTTCTTTTAAAAGAAAAGCACAACTTGTAAATAATAAATAAACACCACGATAATGATTAGTAATAAATTAATGAAATTTATTTTTATAAATGAAGAAAACGGGAATCCATTAACTTTTGTTCAGAAGGAATTTTTACATAATGCGACAATTTATGTTGCGTTCATTATATATTTTTAACTATGACAATAATTCATTAAGATAATAAAATTTTACAGTCCAACGAAAGTATCGGATTATTAAATATATTATTCTGTAATGTGTAATTAATACTTTCAAACAATAGTTTGACTCGCAACATTCCGAATTTTTCGAGTCAGTCGCTGGAAATTGTTCTCACAAACCTTGTAAAATGAGTATATTTAAAAAATCAATTAAATTATTTTAAAGTTAACGACGAAAATAGATTGATTTTATCGTAAAATAACAAAGTCGACAAGATTTTTCTATAAACCAGAAATTAACATTCCTATTGCTCAGTAAATTTCACTGAAACGCATTATCGTAAGAATTTTATTTTAAATCTCTATATTTAACACCGACGTATGCTCGTTTGTCAAAGACGCCTGAATTTATGCGAGTCGAGCTACGTTCGCCAATGTCGACAGAAAGATTCTCAACAGCATGACTTATTGCCTTAAATACTGTCGCGATAAAGCTGTGAATGTATAGTCCGCAAACATTCACCGTGAAAGATATTGCACTTTTTCTCTGTAATAATTCTGCGAAACTCTCTGGAAATGGCCTGTATATATAATTTTAATCTCTCATATTTATTTCGCCTGATAAATCTACTTCATTATACATTTTTAGATATTTCGAGCTCGGTAAACTAACTGTAAAATACAAAAAAGTAGAGGTTGCACTAACAATGAGCCTTTTTCTTTAATTTGCTTGTTTATGCTAAAAACTTTAACTCTGTTTTCTGAAAGATTTATTTTTCGAGAATCTTAAAAGGTAATGTGAAAAATAGGATGCTGTGAACTGGCGTTCTTCTCATGAATAATTCGCAATAATTTGCAATATATTTACGAGATAAAAATAGTGATTCTTTTTCGATAATTAACATTTAGCTGTCACAAATCGCATCAATCGCGGTTTAGCTCAACGCTTAGTTTATTTGTTTTAGAATGCGTGTATAGACTTCGTAAAAACAAACAGATGTCTATCGGTATTTTCCACCGATATCCGAGTCGATATCAACAACAAATCGTGTTTTATTAACAAAAAAACATTTGATCGGGTGTACGTTTTATACATAGACACAGGATAGAACAGACTGAACATTGCCAACTTTTCGTTGTTGTCAGTGAATGGAACTGCTATATGGAAGAGGGAATGTACAGTTTTCTCTATCTTCCCGCGCTTGTATTGTTTGCTAGCAAACGTATATATGAGATATTCTTTTAATAAATAAATTACATTGATACTAAAATTGATAAAAATATATTGCGTAATTAGGAAAAACGAGGCATTGAAAAATAAATATAAGAGATTTTTTAATTGCATATAGAGTGTCATACATGTATAATATTTATATTATTAATTTAAAAATAACAAATACTTATGAAATGACATATTATCGCACCCCGTACATTTTCGCGGCATTTTTTAAATTAAATATTAAATAATATTACGTACACAATACACTGTAACTTGTCCCAATCTGTTATTTGCTCTACCTTGCTGACAATTAAATTTGCTGGCATGTCGGTACGCTCTCTTTTCTGTCGCAGTCACACCATTCGTGTAGACATTACGTTTTTTTATAGAGAGAAGCAGGTAATATGCTCCGTCTATCCATGGTATTTATAGTTCTTACATAAGACTGTTTCAAGTCTTCAAATGGCACCCGTGTGAAGCTGGCCCCCCAATATTAAAAAATCGATTTTTTTTCTTCAAGCATTTGTTTACTCATCGTTTGCTCACGAATGCTCAGTTGGAATTTTCGTTTGCTCACCCTTAGTTAAAAAAATATACGAAAATTATGTTTTGGGGGGCCAGCTTCACACGGGTTCAAATGGCACGAATTCATTAGAGGGCCGTATTAACAACTTACATTTTAAGACATTAAAACGGTCTTGAAATAAGAACGGCTTAATTTTTTCTTTTGTTAATGATAGTGGATTAATTTATTATTCCGACATTCCCGATAAATTTCCCGATAGATCGATCCTTTTGAAGAAGATACCTCGACGACGAAATCGGTTCGGTCGCTCGCAGACGAATGACAATGACCTAATTAAGTTCATCATTAATGCATATCGCACGCGAAGTCGTAACGCGCGCACTATTTCCTTTCGGAACGCGTTTGATTAAAATCCATTTATCATTGAAATCGCTTCCCATTTCTGACTTTTGTAAACGGTGGAAACATGCGACGGATTTTCCTTTAGCCTTACTGTCCGATTCACCATCCGTTCTCCTTTCTCTCCTTCTGTCTGTTTCTTCCCGTTTTACTATCCCGAAGCGGAAAGCGACGATAAAGTGTGAATTAATAATCGCCCTGCCTCCTTATTCCGATTTTCGTCTTGTTTCCTCCTGTCGCGCTGTATTATGCAGCATCTGCTGACATTACATTGCATAATAAGAGTGTCGCGAGATGGGACCGTTTATCTACAGACATCGTCGTCGTCGCCGTCATTCGCGTAATTCTTTTTTAAGACCTGCGAATTTTTCGTAAAAATGAGAACAAATGATTCTCTTTCTTACTTAAAAAATCTTATGTTTTCCGATAGAGACAGTAAATGCACGTGGAAGTACAGAACTCCCTAGCATTCAGTCATCTCTGCTTCTTCTCCTTATTTTTTCTATCAAACGAAAAGAACTGTAAATTCTTTATTTTCTCACTATGAGAGATAGTGATTAAAAATAAAAAGATGTTTTGTGATAAAAAATATTTGCATTGTACATAATATGATATTATATTGTATACAATTTTTTGTATTTAATATTATACGAGTATCTTTTCTTTAAATATTTAATTATAAATAAAACATTTAATTCACGTAACGGTTGTAAATTTATCCAGCAAAAGATCTTTCTATTATAAAATAATAAATGCTATTATTATAGAAAGACTCTTTGTTAAATAAATTTGCAATATTATGTTACAAATATTGTTTTATTTACAACTAAATACTTCAACGAAAAAAGAGGCGAAAGATTTTAATAGCGCTATTTACTTCACTAAGAGCAAGCTTGTATGGATCTCATAGTGTATGATAGTCGAGACACTTTGTTAATCGATGCTAATATCGTGTTGTGTTGCTACAAGGCTCGTTAAAGCTGCGTATATTGCAAGAGCAATATATGTATATGTGAAATGTGACGCGAGAATGTCAATTTTCCTCGGACGCTGAAAATGAGATAGCCGTGTACCTTTGAGCGACAATTTTACAAGGACGGTTTATCATAGAAATGTATTCTCAGTATCTGTATATATAATATATGAAAGTTATTGATGAGAGAACTCTCCCCGATGAATTTATTTATAAAATTGAAAACGAGTTAAAATATAAAAAAAGTTAACAATCTATATTTTGACTATTTATTTATTTAAGAACTAATTTTTTTGTGAAAATAAAGGAATTCAAACCGTTGAAATTTATCGTGAAATCTTGATGTGAATAGACGGAGCAAAAGTTTGTGGATAAGATATAATATCTGTCGATACTGTTCGCACAGCGAAAAGTGATTGGTCGTGAGAATTTACTTTCGTTAGCGGCGTTTCCTCGCCGGAAGACCATTCCCTCTATAGCTTTTTCCCTAGGGGAGATAAGAAAAACGAAGTGCAGACAGAATTCGAGAAGAGGTGCTGCAGCCGGATCTTGACTCTTGATTACTTGACGAGCCGGAGGCTCGAATCGATAATCGGTACATTGCTGGTGCAATCTTCGCCAAATGATAATGTGAGGAATCCGTTTTTTTTTTTTTTTTTTTTTTAGATACTAAACAAACTGCTATGCGGATAGCAAATTTCCGTCGTCAAGCAAGAAAGAAAGACAATTGTTAATTTTGGACCGTATAATCGCATGATTTTATACGCTCAGCTATTTTTAAAATTGTTTTAAAAAAGATTTTTCGAATATTCCTTTCAAAGCGTTTTATTTTTTCACATCTTTTTAGTTCTACAACTTGCAAAGATTTTTTTATGCAGTCGTGTTTGAAGTGTTCATTTGTAAAATAATGGCGAGATACTTTTAAGGAGTTTTAAGGGAAAATATAAAAGATATGTGAAAGAAAAGGGTCTTTATTTTAATTCGGTTGTATTGCAACATGACCATGTTGAATGTCATCGATCATGTTTGAAATTAATAGCTGAATACTATAAGTGTTTAATTCAGAATTTATAATACGAGGGTACAAAATATTAATTGACATATGTATGACGTGTCCATACGTTTATTATCACGATCAATGATTTCACAGTTTTCATGTTAGTCGATCGTTTTGAAATACGAGAGATTTTTTCATTCGTTTTCAAAACCCTATTAATAGAATGTTCCAATATTCACGTCCATACGAATGTGTTTTATTCTTTCATATCGACCTGGATATTAAAACAAAAAAATTTTCATTTCCAACGTATTGTAAAAAGTTTTTGAAATTTAAAAGCGCAATCTTATGAAATAATTTTATTTGAAACTACGGGAATCGTATGTAATTTTCAAATTTATCTGTATAATTCGAAACATCTTTATTTAAAAAAAAATCAGAAATTTTATACGCGATGAAGAGACCCAGGAGGGAAGGGAAGAGGGGGAGAGAGAGAGAGAGAGAGAGAGAGAGAGAGGGAGTAGATAATAGGTATCAAATTCAGGCATGTTCATGCGTACGCGACAGGACGACGATGTATCTGATTTATTACTTACGTGTTCAAGATAAAGGGTGTTATATACGTTACATTAATTACTAGTTCCTTCGATCAATCGCTGTTCTCAGAACCACCTGTTGTGTTAAAGGACTGATCGTGCATAATCGTCGGCAGTGCATGCATGTCCTACCGAGTGCATCGATAACGTGTTATCGTTACTCTAGTCTTCTCTCGAATTAATGGGTGCCTTGTTAACAGAGCCAAAGCATAAGTCAGCGATCTTAAGGTGCAGTTCTTTATTTGCAGCCGCGAATTACCAACAAAATTAAACGATTAAAATAATCGAAATATTTATATTAGAAATATAATCTTTTACTTTTGCTTATAAGCGAATAACAAATGAATGAATTATATCACTCGTATGATGACGCATTACAGCCCTTTTGATACATTGTGGCGCGGACGATTTAATTTCGAGTACCCTGGATTTTATTAATTTATCAATTCGTAGTCTAGTTTACGCACAGCTGTTGAAGTTAGCGCAGCGGCCATTTCTCGGCGAACGAATAAATTCGTGAATATCGTCAAGTGTAATCGTCCTGTCAGGGCCTCGAGCTTCCGTTGTCCAGAATTCTGCTGGATCTAGATACGACAACTGACAATGCGGATGAAAACGTTGATTGGCATAAACCATACCCTCTCTTGCAGTAGGTCCGATCTGATAAGGAATGCGTGAATCCGAATTTGCATTAGATCAATCGAGTAGCTGGTTTGAAATTAATCTCTACTTAAGTTGTGCGCGGACACGAATCGTGTTGCGATGCATCAGTTTTTCTCTTGGATCGTTATTTTTGATTATCATTATTGCTGCATGTAGGTATACTGTAAACTTTTTACATACTGGAATTATAGATTTGAAGCCTCCTAAGTAGCAGTGATTATATTACAATGTTAACAATAAACATTATTATTATTATTTGTAAATATTAATCATATATTTATTATTACTGTATTTGAATTGATTAATTTTGCGGTTATATGAAGATTTCACAGTCTTCGTACAATATTTGAATATCGCATGTTGCATATTAATTTGATTAAATATTAATATGTAAATATGTCAATTTCAATTCATATGTACGATTTATTATTTATTATTGATTTTTTTGTAGCTAAGATAATATCGACTTTTATCGCTGAGAGATAGAGAGAGATATTTTATCTATTGATTTCGGGTATGTTAACTTAGCACCCCAACTATAGTACTCAGGAGTTCTGATTAGAGTTCCCACTTCCTTTTGCCGAAACGAAGAGTTCCCTATAGTTAATAACAAGAGTTCCGCTCAATAAACATTTTTTTTACATTTTTTAAAAATGGGGTGCTAACTTTTTATCGAATTTCGAGGTGGAATAGTTCTGAGCGGCTTAATAGCTATCTCAACATACCTATTGATTTCTTGTATGCAAGTCTTTACGTGCACTATAATTATTTGCAAACGTGAGACAATTTGATTCTACTAATAGAATGTTTTTATGTAAAAAAAATTGTTAATTCTTTGTTTTATAATATAAAAAATTTAAATAATTGATTAATTATATTAGACTTGAAAACAATTATACTAAATGTAATGATAAATTTATATTTTGAATGAAAACATTTAAGCTATTTTATTGTTATTTTTTTCAAAC
Organism: Cyphomyrmex costatus; assembly: GCF_001594065.2. NCBI lineage: Eukaryota > Metazoa > Arthropoda > Insecta > Hymenoptera > Formicidae > Cyphomyrmex > Cyphomyrmex costatus. Next base: position 249,389 of record NW_017277774.1, read on the forward strand.
TCTTTAACATTTTGAAAGACCAATTTAATAAATTGAACTGTTCTTTACACTACCGTTAATTTCATGTTCTTAATTTACATAAAATATTGTAATATTCTTAATTTATTAAAATTATACAAATTATAAAACTAATAAAAAATAGTAACACAGATATTACTTTATAATATATAACTCTTCGTTTAAATTCAATATAAACTGGTTTTTTCAATTAAACAATAGGTATAACGTTACGCGGGAATGGGTATAGTATATCGTATATCTATATTAACCTCATTATTAGTAACGAGGTACTATGAATATTCTAACTAAAAAAAGCATTAAATATTTCGTATATGATAACATTCATCACATGACCTTGATGTTGTTAGCGCGACTGCGTACACAAGGTTGCGCAGGTTACACTATCAATCCAGCACCGATACTCGAACGAGCAAGTGGCGCGTGCCGTTGCGTGTGTCGTCGCATTACCTCTCTGAATACGATCGCGACAAACCGCTATGATGTAGACGTAATCATTTCCTGTAATCGAGCAACTATTAGTCCGCATTACCTTCGCGATCAACGACTCGCGAGCGTACGAGGTGACGAGTCATTTATCGACGTAACATTATCTACCTTTCGGAATGAAAATGCAACGTTACTTTGACTTTAAAATACCAAGCCTTAAAATTCTCTTTTTCTCTTTTTAAAGCCGAGAGAGAGGAGAGTTTTAAACCTTGCTTAAAATTAAAGTAATGTTGGTGGGTGCTACTATCAAGCCTAAAACTTTTACGAGAAGAATTATTCATTAAAGTGATAAAAAGTGTGCCGCGCGATCGTAATTGTATTTTCGTGAGTGAATGCAACGACGAAATCTGCAGAGAGGAGGAGACCAGGGAGGTATCAGGCAACCGCGGAGTAACCATGGGGTAGATAACTTATTATTTATTTTATTTTTATTACTATACTTACATACACAGAATAGTAGTTGTGAATAAATTATTTTAAATTATTATATGCGCCTTATAATAGTAATTTTATGAAATATTTTTTTGCTTTAATTCGAGTTTTTATTTGTATTTCACAAATTTCCGCTGCCACGCATCTATACACGTTAATTAATAGCATAAAAATAGTATAGATGAACATAATTTTTCGTAGATCAGATATTATGTAATCGTTTGTCTATACCTATTAATAATTAATTATTTATTTTTATTATATTATATAAAAATATATAGACAATATTAAATAAATAATAAAAAAAATTGATCTTAAATTTTATAAAAAAATATGTAAATCTCTGCATTAGTCCGCTTTAATTGTTTATAATGAATCTATTGGTGACCTGGATTTTCCTATTAGGATTTTGACTGTGTGATTTTAATTAAATTATTAGAATACATTATTACAGTATTGTACAATAGTTATATAGAACACACACTTTATATTTAGTATTTGCAAAAGATATTTTTGGTATTGATAAAAATTGATAAAATTTATTTATTACACACACAATAATAACAACGGTTGATATTACATATTATAATATACAACGGTCGAGCGATATTTAGACTGCCCACGGGGTGGTGAGGTGAGGGGGACAGCGAAAGATGAAGCCGATTCGAAAATCGGCCGAAAGTTGCATCGCGTGTCGAGCGCCCTGATAATATATAATTAATAATACTCACAATACATAGATGTTATCATTTTATGAGTATTATGTACGTGAGAAAGAGAGAGAGAGAGAGAGAGAGAGAGAGAGAGAGAGAGAGAGAGAGAGAGAGAGAGAGTATTATTTCTTTTGTTTCAATGTATATTATGTTGATCATGATAGTATTGACAACGAGTTATATTTTCACTAAATACATTATAACTGCGATCACATTATTGCTTCGCTCGCATATTAATGAGAATGCAAAACCGGTCATGAACAATTTCTAACTATTATATTAACGTACAATACTACGAAAGCTTTGTAGTACATTTACCGTTGTGTGAAGGTATGCAACAATAATAATTCTCATTACGATAATAATATTCCGACCTCAAAATAAACATTAACGTAATTTACTTTTATTTATATCTCTACATACTTTGGCTCCGGCAAAGTGTTATTAGGTATTTTGAGGATATGATATGAGTGCATATGATAACGATAGCAATAATAGATAAAAATTAATAATGTTTTATGCTGGTAATAATAATAGATAATTAACAATATACATATATTTTGATATGTATCTTACACAAATGTACTCGTTTAATGTGTAGATTTGCAAGTGCAGATTTTCAGATTTTCTCATTAAATAAAATACCAGTTTTACAAAAGCAAAGAACTGGACTATTATTATTTTAATTTTCATTTTTTCTATTTTCGAAATGGAACGAGTCATTTCATATTCTCACATGTTATACATCGCGTATAGTACACAAGCGTTTCCATTTTTGCCGTAATAAAGGGCGCAGCGGTGTTACTATACAGTTAATGATTATTTATAAGAGAAACCGGAATTTAAATATATATCTCGGGAAAATTTCCGGCAAAATTATTGCAGCTATGGATTTTTGTAAGAATAAAGTTTTGGAAAATATACATGAAAGATTTTTATAAATATCATAATATTATATTTTGAAATAATTTGATCAATTTGGCATAAATATAAAAATAGACATATATAAGTAAATGTAAACAATTTCTAGTTCAAATTTAATAAAAATGATCTACATAAAAAATACATAAATATCTAAATACCTTCGATCTTGAGGTTAAATTAGAATCTTTAGCTTTTTACATATCTAATCTTTAAAATTTTTGTAATTCATTCATTATATAATCACAAATAATATAAAAACTTTAATTGCGAAAATACAGAAAAATTTTAATATTATTATAATGTAACATAACTTTATGAGGAAATTACTACGTCGACCCGCCATCAGAGGTCTATAGATATTCGTTAAGATTCTCGCAAGTGCTTTGATACGCGTATATCTGTATATATAGAATCTCGATTTAATAACTAAAACAGGCGTCTAAGGTAGGCTTCCATTACAATACCTTACTGATGAGTCCAGTAGTGGAAGCCGGGACGAAACGCCAACATTACGTGATATTCTTCGCAATATATTAGATTGATTTAAAGATTTTAATGAAAATTAGCTCATTGCCCTTATTTCATTATATTAGTAGTTTAATACTTATTGAGCCTTATCATAAATATTTATGAGGAAAGTTTAATGCCGTCGCGCCATCGTGCATACGATGACCGCCTATAGAGTGTTGAATTAACCCTCTTTCGCGTTCTTCAAATTCCTCCGATGTTCGCTTCGATCCAACTTCGTCTCGAATCCGTTATTTGAAACAACAATGTCGTTGGAACTCAGAAACGGCGATTCCCGGACTCACGGACCAAGTTCGAAATAATCGGCGTCCAAGCGATCCACGGAGCGAAACTCTCTCTTTCTCTCTCGCGCTTTTTCTCTGTTACAAAAACATTCCGGTGTATAAAACGAAAAATTCCGGAATGTCGTATTCCGGAACGTCGTGCCGATCTACGTCCCGACGGAATTCTATTTGGGATAAGTTACGACGACGCGGAAAACGCAGCAACGTCTCGCTGTGGAACACACGCGCGTGCTAAGTGTCTTGCTAACTTGCTCGTGAACCAGGATATTTCTCATTCGCTCCTTCGACAGTTCCCTTTTCGTTACACAAGCTCATAAAACCACCCCCGGCGGACGAATCCATCCCGGTTACGAGTCGAAAATTAGGTCTCTCGTTGACGTCAATGACGGGATACGAGTGAGAAAAACACGGGCGACCGATCGACGACGACGACGACGTGCTGCGCGAACCGACGATCGAAGCGGGATGCTGACCTGCAGCGTCAGCAGGGACATGTGCACTTGCTTGTAAATTTAGGATACGGAATCGAATTACACTTCCCTCGGAAGCGTTTCGAGATGAGCGAGCGAGCGCTGTAGGTTGCAGAGAACAGATGACCGTTGATATAATTGGAAGTTAATAGCAGTGAAATAGAAGTGCGACGACGTTTCAAGTAATTTTCCTGTTTGTAACAGAAAATTTGATACTTGTGCGAAATTATTGTCGATGATAAATTGCACACATTTCGCGTAGAGAGAAAGAAAGAATTTAATTAGAGGAATTATTTTTATTTTAATAACTTTACAAAGATTATAAAAACGGATGAAAAAGAAAACTTAATTTCTTAATTAATTGTGGATCTTCTTCTTACTCTTATCGATTTAATACATATAAAAATATAACATCAGCTTTCGAATTCCACCGGAAAGGAAGTATCTAAAAATTTAGCTAAATACATCCGAAAATAATTTTGTAATTGTCTTTATGTACTATCAAATTTGAGAGATTAAATGCAATAATTGATATCAATTATCCACTCAATGTTTTTATAAATCGTATTTTTATGCAAAAGCTAAAACATTTAATTTAGCTATATAGTATATTTAAGAACAATCCTTATTGTATCATTAAAATAATTACGTAAAACATTAAAACTAATTGCTAGAATGTTAAAACGTTTTGCTCGTCATGCTTGAGATTTTTATATAATTATTTTGATGATTCAATAAAATTATTTTTATATCTCCGTATTTAAATTACTTTTAGATGTTTCAACAAATTCTTTCCTTCAACAATTCTTTCCGTGCAGCAACAAAAGATAATTTATATAAAAATTGTGAACAGATAATTGATATAGATTCATTGCGTTTAATCTGAAACATTATCGTACATACAGATATTTGAATATTAGTTTATAATCGCAATTGTATAACTTTCTATCGTATTCCGAATCACTCCAGTAGCTGGTTTGAGTGTTTCACGAGATATTGCGCAAACGCTTTCTATCTAATAGATAAATAGAGAATAGAGAATAAACACATAGCTGATCAAGCTAAAACCGGTTCAGTCCCTTATTGTGCCGCCCGCTGTAACAATTTCAGTATTACACGGTCAAACGACGCGATATAATGCAACATGATAGCCGTTCTGTTTCAATTGCAGCGGATTCCGATTAACACAAAAGAACTCAATGGAATAGGGAAATTAAGCTTTTCACAACAAAAAGCAAACGTTTAACAAACGTAACAAACTTCTCTAGAGAGATAGCTACAAAAGTATCTTCTTTCAAAACCCGCAGGGTAGGAGTTTGGGTAGTTTATGGGTGGGATTTACATTGTTTTGTTGCAGAGCGCGTAATCTCATCTCCTTTCTCGGCGTACAACGGTAATCAAGGAGCTCGAGTACAGTGACATCTTGTCACAATCGACTCCACGCTTCTCACGCGCTCTGTACGAGGATATCTTTAAATTATGTACGCTCGACCGCCGAAAAAAATGATCTTGCAGTTATAGCGAAAAATTATTTATACATACGGAAAATTAGCTAAAATGGATAAATGATCAGCAAGCATTGTGATATTAGATATGCCTTGTAATCAATACAGACGACAGAGACAGAATTGATATCTGAACCATTTGTTACATTTACGGTGAAAATCTTTTTGTATAACGTTCAATTAGATGACGGTGTGACTGTGATTCATATTTGATTATAAGATTTAAATTTTCTTGTATATATTGTTAAAATACTATGCTATAAATTCTATACGTGTACGAGATACACAATTTTCTACTAAATACAAAAAACAGCGATAATTCTAGCTGGGGCAGCAACATATTTTTTGCGTGATATCGGCGATATAATGTCTTATTGATGTGCTGAAAGTAGAAACTAATTAAATATCTCGTCGTAACCGGAGACATTATTTGCATCATGGAGCGTAGCTTCCGACAAATCTCGTTTATTTTTAATCATTTGTTTCCGATGGTATGTCTTGTTAGTCGATATTACATTAAATATCATGTTTTACCAGTATCAAGCTATATCCGCTAATCGATTGCGAGATTTTTAATTTGCATCGCCGTCTATTTCGCCGTAGAATATGGAATTGTGATCGCTTAAATCCGGTGCCGCATTCCCTCGCCGTTTTTAGTTTATCGCGTATCGAGGGAGTATCTCCCTTTTCGAGATTGTCGAAACGTTAATTTTAAATATCGCGTTTCCAACGGAGCGAAGAGAAACGAGATTTATACTGCGATTTACATCAGTGGCATAGCTCATCCATTAGTCGGTATAGTATTGCGTGCGCGTATGCGCGTATTGCAAGATTTACATTAAACTGCTAGAATAAAGAATGTAACATCAGTGAATAATATTTTTCGTAGAAGAGATATTCGCGCAAGACCGGATATTACCTGGATATGAAACATTTAGCAATTTACGACGTGAAAAATTGCACGTTGGTCTGTGGTTTTTCATTAATCGGCTATCGACAATCGATTACAAAATTCGAAAAATGCGAACGTATTTGCATCAGCTTTAAAGTATAGTTCGAACAATTATCTTCATAGACAATATGTACGTCGATATGAATTGTATTTTTGTCGGTTTTGCACTCATAATTTTTCCGTCCTTTTTGCGAATCAAATCAGGAACGACATTTCCTAAGTGGAAAACCGTTGAGATATGTTCGATGAAAACGTTCGAATTTATACTGTTTCCCGCTGATGCATAGGATTATGTGTCCATGGGATATGTCCGGTGTGCAGAAACATGAGAAGATCGAGCGGACAACCGACGCGATCTTTCATTTTTTAATTTCGCCCGTATTTCCACACATATACAATAGGATACTACTATGTATTTTTGCGGGAATAACAAGCCTGTGCTTTTGTCACACGACCCTAGCGAAGTTCGCAGAAATATTTATCGCTTCGGGATAAAAGAGAATATCATGGTGTGCACGACCGAAGAGAATAATGATGCTATTTTTGCATCTGCATAGTATATGCTTTTATTTACAGAATTGAGCTCGCGTGACCGTGGAAAATGCCGGAACCAAAAATTCCAGCTGTACCCGTTTCTCAATAAAATCCTGTTTCGTTTCAATGCCGAAGGCCGTCACTTTTGTCTTGTCAGTGGTATTTTCGTGATCTGAAAAAGAGACGCCAGAAAAATACGTCTAACGTTGCATCGATCTTAACCCGTCAATTTCACGGCTATGTGAAGTTGGCCCCCCCACTATTGCAAATCTAAAAATAACCACGACCATTCGTTTGGTGGTCGCTTACTGACGTTTGGTAGTCCATTCCCGACTTTTGGTAGTCGAAATTATAACCGGAAATATAAAAAAAATGATATACGCGCGTGAAGTTAGTCCCCCCATTTTTAAAACTCGGCTTTGCAGACTGCAAATGCAACAATGGCTGTAAGCAATCGTTTGGTGGTCGCTTACTGACGTTTGGTAGTCAAAGATATAATGAGAAATATCAAAAAAAGAAAAACGCGCCTGAAGTTAGCCCCCCCCCCCATTTCTAAAACTCGGCTTTGCAGAATGCAATAATGGCTGTAAGCATTCGTTTGGTGGTCGCTTACTGATGTTTAGTAGTCCATTCTCGAGTATTGGTAGTCAGAACTATAACTAAGTGTATCAATAAACGGCATATGCTCATGTATTTTACCTGATTATTTCTAAAACTCGGCTTTTTCGATTACATATAATATATAGGCTAGCTGTATTCCAAAATAAAATTTATAATAATATACTTCGTAATTCACTGTCTATGAATTGACATTTATTTCTATTTATGCATTTGAATATGTATTATTGAGTTAAAAGCGATGCTTTATACATATTCATGGAGGACGAGGGAAAGAGCATCGTCTTTTGATACAGAATGATTCCATTCATCACAATCAATCACAGCGGTCTCGTTCTGAGGGAGAAACAAAGCGTGCTCACAGAGCAGTCGATAATTTTAGTCCGTGCGGTAACAGGTGCATAGCAACAGCATTAGCGTTTTCCACGGCAATAGATCTACGCTGAATCTCCGAAATAGAAGCATCCTCGACAGTTCGGGCGTTTCGGGTTTACGCCGACGAGTGGCAACTGAATACACAGCTGTGGTTCGTTTGCTCTTCCATGTCGGTCTCGGGTTACCGGCTCCGTTTGGTCGCGAAAACGACGTCCGTCTTCTCCTCGAATCTCGCGGCTCGTTCTCGCGGTACAAAGAGGAGACGGTAAGACATAAACGCCTCACGTCCGTACGTGTTAGAATAAATTTACTTCGTTGCGTGTACGAAGACGTTCAAGTGAGAACGACGCGCGCCTCGTCGCGCGCCTCCTTTACGCGGCTGATACCGAAATAGCGGAGTGTCTTTCATTTTGCACTTTACCGAGTATGCCGCGGCGTGCTAATGGAATGCGAAAGCATTGCGTTCGTACCGCGAACACCGTTATTACCCTGCGTTTGTTATTGCCGTTGCGCGCGCCCGGATCTGTCATACATAGTTTTTCATGCCTTTCGTGACTGTGCTCGATACGCTACTCATAATTGATTATAACGAATAGCTTTTGGAACTACACTGTGTAACTTGAATTTGATTTGTAGTGATAAGAGAGAATTTTGTAGTAATAATAACTGATATTTGCCTGAAATAGTATTTCATATTTTGCTGAAATTTTAGTTTTAGCTAAAATTTTTTACTCTATAATAGATATGCCATTTTTTTTTAGTACGAAGTCATATATATACATATAAAGTGAAGTACTTTCCCCAAAAGATAGTTCGTCGCGTGCTTAGTGTAAGTAACAACATATGTATATTAAAGTGAAATTGAATTCGATTAGATATAGTATAAGAGACTTGTAGCGTCTCACAGTTTTTGAACATGGCCGGAGACGCTACCGCGTCTCCTGATCTAAATACATAATATATCATATATATATGTATGCTTATTAGTGTATTAGTATAAGATTATTCAGTTGAAATTTAAATTTACAAAAGCATACAATTATTTGCATGAGACACGAAGAGTTGCAAAGTGCTTTCTCCGAAAGTAGTTCGTTGCGTGCTTGGTATATTAGTATAAATAACAACGTATAAAGTAAAACACTCATTGAAATGGACATCGAAATACATAATATTATATGTATGCACATGCTTGTTAGTATTTTAGTAAAATATTATTCAACTGAAATTTAAATTTACAAACGTACAATTAAATATTTGCATGAGGACGCGAATTTGTGAAGTGTAATACTTTCTCCAAAAGATAGTTTATCGTGTGATGTATTCTCCATATGTATTTTGACACTTCCGTGATCGAGAGACGCGACCTCGAACTGTTATAGCTACATGACGTTTAACCGTCTGGTAAGTACAATTTGGTATAATTTCAGAGTCGAGACAGCGCGAATGCGGTATCGAGCTGCTAAGCTAAACTCGCTCGGGCCGTAAACCCTTTTTCGTACGATTGCGGAAGCTCGGCTGATATTTTGTCGTAACCCCGATTCGGCGCATCGTGCATTGAACCTCGATGCGCCTATACCTTTCGCCTGAGCTGGACTTTTTCAGTAGATATAAGTACACAAAAGAAATAATTACAATAATTCATTGAAAACCGTTTGTTAAATGATAATTAAATATATTATTTGAGGTAATTTTTAACTATAATTGCGTAAAGCCGTACAATGTCACGTATTATGATTTTAATAACGGAGAAATTATGTTTGAGAACTTGCGTTCCATATTTATCCACATTGCGCGGAAGGTATATTGTTAAAAATATTTCTTTATTACAATACATTGCAGAATGTGATTGTCTTTACGATTTCAAAATATTATCCGCATATAGAACGTATTATTATTTCTACAAGTATATAATCTTTTTCTGTCGAGATCCTTGCATTTTTACTATTTTCAAGAAAGATATTTGAAAATTGTACTTACATGTTACAATTAAAATATATTCCAATAAGCAAGAGACATTTTGAAACATTCCAGCGACATTACAGCAATGTTCCAAAATGTTTCTTGCTTATTAGATTACGTATGTATGCATGCATATCTAATATAGTTATTATTAAATTACGTAATCTTGAGTGACCAAAATATTTCGTCAAATTATCATCAATAAATCAAGATAACTCATCTTCAAATAAGAGCAAACCTTTTCTCTTTTCTCTTCTGGAACGGAGAAGTTATCCGAATTAAAAGGAGAAGATCACGGTGTATATCTCTCTTTCTCTTGACGTAGACAAGTTAAGCGCAAGAAAATGCAGCTACAGAGTCGCGCGACAGTCGCTCGGAGTGTGGCACGTGGCCGACGTGGCGTGGCACACTCCGACCGTCGGCCGCGGTCACGCGACATAGCATTGGGGAAGGTCAGCGAGGAGGAAGGCGCGTTCGAGTCGAAAGCGTAGGTAGGTATCGCTCCGCTCTGCTCCGCGTTCGCCCACGGCGGCGCTCACCGAGCGAAACGCGCACGCTGCATGCAGTATCCACGCGATCTTTAACGCGAGTACACTCCTGCTCGCGCGCGAGTAATCCTGTTATCCGATTCTTGTCCGTCCCCTGTCTTTCTTGCATCGGAAGATGTAATTCCGTAACACGCTCCGAAGAAAGAGCCGGTACGGAGCAGCGCGCTGCGCGTCCGAGTATAATTAACGAAGACAACAATGTGTCGTAGACGGTGCATAGTGATTAGATAAGGAATGTACGAGCGATGGCAGAGAGCGGTGGTTAGTTTCTCGATGAGTCTTGCGGTGACAATGTGTCGTGGTTGCATGGAGATGTGATAGAATTATTGCGGTTTGTGTCTCCTCCACAGTGTGTCTCCTATTTGTTATAAATAATTGTTGATTATTAATGATACAATTAAGATATATTGTAATAAAATATTCTTTTTATTATAAAAAAGATAATTAAAATATTTTCTAATTATTAACTATAAAATGGTTAGTACTTATAAAATATTTTAGTTATTAATAGAATAACATTTCAAATCTATTAACGAGTGATCGCTACAGCTATGACGTAGAATGTGTTCAGTGACTTTAATGCCTTCTCGCCTTCATATGGCTAGCTAATACTTAACCACTTATCGCGAGAAGTAAGTTAAAGTATATGATAGATTTTAGGTTAATCTTCTTCTATTTATTAGGTACTTCTGTGATAACTAAAATTAATCTGTCCTTAACAAAAAAAAATATATTAAACACTAGATATCCTACATTAAACATCTCTTTCTGTGAGGATGACCTGTTCGGTCAAACGATCCATTCAAATTTTAGTTTCATAATAATTAATACAAGATGAATATATTATAGAAAGTAACATGAATATTTTGTAAAAAAATTAACACGAAAATGTAACACTGACACACAATTTGTAAGTAAGCACATTTATATTTGTAGAGTTCATTAAAATTATATTTATATATATTTCAATATATAAATTTAACGTCTGTCATATTTTAAATTAACACATTTTATTCATTTATTTTAGAATTTATGTTTTAGAGAACATTATTATTTATTGTTTGTATTAATTTTATGTTATTTGTTTACTTACTCATAAATTGTGTTGTTTCTACACTAAGAAATGTAGTAACACAAAATATTCAATTAACACATTAAATTAACACTTGGATATGTTAAAAATTCAACACAAAATTTTAACAAAGATTTGAGTGGATCGTTTCTAAAATAAATACAAAATGTTTTTTACTGTATAACTATCAAATTAAGATTATGAGGAAAAATTTATTTAAGAATTTACACGAGAAGTAAAATTTTGTCGTGTATTTGCTCCTCTAAAATTCCAAGCTTATTGTTACACCGGTCTTATTAATGACAAATTCCACGCTGATGTGCAGACGGCGAGTGTCCTGTATGTGTGCCTCTCGCGCGAAACACTCCATCTGAATAATCCCATTGTTCACGAACATCTCTACTAGGCTCTCGATCGACGTATCGACTCGATATTGTCCGAGCACTGTATTTCGTCCGACCGTATCGCCGTATCGTGCCGCGTAAATTTTGTCGGAACAATGTTGAACACCCGACCGTTGTCACAAATGATTTATTGACGTGTCATCGTCTTGATTCGCGACGTACGTGCAACAGCAACGTGTATGCAGCGCATAAACTCGTTTCTCTCTCTCTCTCTCTCTCTCTCTCTCTCTCTCTCTCTCTCTGCGTCGTGCAACGAGAATGCACGTCGGTATGCAACGCGAGTGCACTTTTACTTGTGATTAGATTGCCTCGAGAAGTAACGCGACGCGGGAGAAGCTGATCTGCCCGACTTCGGGATTGTCCATGTTCGCGAATAAAAACCGGATATCCAACTGAATCCGGTTGAGAAATCGGTACTAAGATTGGGAATTCTGGGACATCCTGTAAGAGAATAACTTTCTTTAATCTTTATAAATAGATTAAAAATTGGAAAGATGGGGTATTTAACAGTGATTCAGTTTGTCACTTTCGCTAATTACGTATAATTAAAATCTGACATCTCGTAAAATTATAATATACTAGTCAAAATTGAAAGGTTAAAGCCAAATTGAAAGAGCCAACGTTAGTCATTTATTTTAAGTATGAAAAACGTTATTCAATACTTTTATAATATTTCAAATAAAAAACTAATTCTTGTCTTTTAGTAATAAATTAGCCAGTATTAGATTCCTCTAAAAAATACACGTTGTACATAAGAAGAGACATTTATAAATTATATAATTATACAAAAATTTTAATAATCAGAAATAAAAAAATGTTATTAATAACATTGAAAATACATGAGCAGTTAGAATAGTGATATAAGCTACAGCACAAGTTACGATTACGTCAGTCATATACTTAACAATGACTCATGCATTAAATCCCGACGACATTTCTCATACGATTGCTAAACATTTCTACATACTTTTAGTTGATACACAATTGATAATTAAGTATATTATCAATTAGCGCAGTATTTGGCCAATAATTTTCACGCTCTTAACGATACGTCGATATTACGATACGCGCAATGCAACGCGACATTCCGAGCGCTGCCGCGTTCAAGCGCAACGCAATATCCCTGTTTAATCAGGCATTTCGATATCGCGGATTATACACAGAGAGCACATACATATCTGCGAAACCCCAATCAACGTGTGCGTGCGTACAAATGGCTGGTTTCGATCGAGGCCGCGTGTTCTTGCGGATCAGGTAGATCGATATCGACCGCCATCGTCACGGATTGCACGTTCTACCGTGTAATTAAACGAACCGGTCAGCACTAATTATGTACTCGAGTAACTGTTAAAATTACACTCTTCTTGATTGCTGATGATACTCTAACATCAAGGGAAGCACCTTGTTTATTCTATTATCACATCGTTCCATTTAGCTAAAATCTAAATGATACGTACTTTTATTCATATAGATCTTAATCAGTTTTGTGATTATTAATTTATTTCATAAATGTCTTAATAATATTTGTATATAAAAACTTTTATTTTTTACGTATTTATATAGACACAATTTACACGATAATTAATACACACGTAATTAACATACATGTAATGTCAAAATATTCTTTGAACAATTTTATTGTTAGTAAATTACACGTCGTACGTAAATCGAATTGTTACTCTTACAATCTCTAGGATAATACACATTTAGAAAAATAAATTTTAATAAACATTTTAATATAGTTTTAGTAAATATTTATTAAATGTAAACATATATTTATTTAATACAAAAACCGTTAATTTAATTTAATTATTATTTTTTTATTCAAGTAAATATTTATTTACTGTAAGAAATGTTTACTTATTGTTAGTACTATTAAAAGAAATATTGTATTTTAGTAAATTTTTTCAATGTGCATTTTTCTAAAAAATTATAATATCTTAATTGAGGATTAACTTTAATATAAATATTGGTAAAGTTAGTGCTTAGTATCTGTTTATAGAAAAATTTAGGATCGTTTTCAAATATATTACATAGTTTTCATCCTTCGTAAACGAACACGTTTGTTTAGTTTTCCCGTTGCTTTTGTCACGCGTCACGTATGTATAACGTTACGCTGTGTTAGACGCGAGCTTTACATTAAACCCGACGTCGCTTTTCCGGACCTCCGATGAGAAACGCCGTAATTTTCACGTGAAAGCTTTCGAATCCTGTTTAGATTTCGTCGTGACGACCGAGACTTGCACACATACGCCTCACTATTTAATTTGCGCGTACGTGTATGGGATCGTGTTATATATGAGTGGCCCTCGGCTAACTTGCATCGTTAACCGAGATTTTCGTGCGTGTAAAAGCCGCCGCAAACAAACATGGAACCCCTCGTTATGCCGGTATTGCACAAAAGAGAAAATTAGTGGCGCCGTTTAATTTTCTGCAGTGTTATATTATACAGAGGTCTGCTTGCAACAATATAGATTAAAATAATACCGTGGTTCTCGCTGGCAAAGTATCAGTGAAAAATGTTGCTGGCTTATTAATAAATGTTAATAAATTAAGCCATTTATATTTATTGATGCTTTCTTAACAACAAAAAATGTATTCGATGACAATACCCGATAATCATATTCTAAAATATTTCTCGTCAGATCTACCGTCTTTGAATTTTAAAAATCTCAGACTCGCAACTCTTCGAATTTTACAACTTTAAAGTTTCGTGTATTTGGACTTATTAAATCAGCGATAAATGCAATTATTCTGGTTTTAGTATGACTCTTCTAGATTTTGATACAATTACTATTCGACCAAATATTCGCACTCTTTGCATATTTGAACAGTAACATCACCGTATTCGAGTCGAACGAAAAACTTTACGATGGAAAAGTCTCACGGAAATTGAGACGAGTTGATTGGTATCCAGATGAGAGCGTAATCCTGTGCGTGATCGTGCAACTTTAAACGACACATGCAGAATTAATTAGCCATGTGATTCTTCTTTCATAGTCAGATCAAGTCCATCTGGTATGTCAAATCAAATCTGTTTATGCAATTTGCAATTTGCGTACAGAATTTTGTAAGACACTTTCGCTTTCAAAATTTTTTAAAACATTTTAATTAAATTCTTTATCGTTCGACAATATAATTACATATAATATATATATATATATATAAAGATAAAGAATTTAATTAAATACACATATATTAAAATTAAAAATGGAAAATATATATATATAATTTTACGTTTATATATCTAAAGTATTAATATTTGAAGATTTATTATTTCAGTGTAAGATATAAATTAATATCACTAATTCTGGCTTAATAATTGCAAATTTTCTAATGTAATCGCAGCTTCAGATGACATATATACGTCGCAATTTTACGCACATTCGCAAAATATTGACTTACGTTTATAATTACGTGAATAATTATATATAACATGCATGCCATGTGCGTGAGTAATATTTGATAATGTTTTCATACATTGGCCATATCGCTTAGAACCGCCTTAATGTTCATAACGGTATGTTAATATTGCTCCAGTAATAAATGAACATCAGCTGCAAGAATTTAAATAAAAATCGAATCGATTTTTAGAAGCGATATAAGCACAGAAAATGAAGCAAATGTACAATTCGTCTAATTTATCACCTTCTAATTTATCAAACCCTTACTTAGTTTTTATCAAGCAACGAAGAGGACACTCTCTGTTATCGGCGCGCAGATTATCCGTTGCAACGCCCGCGAGAATCATAATTCTGAGAATTCCGGCTGCTTTGTCTCCGCAATTATCGTGACGGTTATTACGTGCAGTCGTTCATCACGACAGTTATTATTTGGTAAGATAACGAGCTCGTTAATAATGTCATTCCGTTGGCCGGGCGCATACGAGTGGCTAGCGGTGCAGCCAGTGGCGATAATAGCAACGTTCGTTGCTGTAGGCGGACAGCTAAGTGCTGGGTGCAATCTCTTCTCGGAGTCGCAAGTTCCGACTATAGGTCGGCAGCAAGTTTCCCGGCGCGGCGACGAATACGAGCGCTTTCAGGCGGAATCTTGCCGCGCGTCGGGAAATTCCGTAAGGTAGTTTCTGGAACGTTTTCGACTTGCACATAATTTTGTGTCCAAGTTTCTCGTTAGCCGCCGTTTTGCGAGCACGCGGACGCGCGTTGATTATTCGGCTACGTTTTGCACCCCGCTTGGCTCTCGCTGCATCCGCTTTAATAAAGGCGTGACGTTGGCTGTCGCTGAGTTATAATGCCGTATTACGATCTGAAAGTGTACTACGTACTCGCCGAAGTTTCCTTCCCCCGCTTCTCCCACCGTTTACTTTATAAATTTAACAACGGAAGGGATTAAAAACTATTTTAAATATAAAAAATTACTCGATTACACTGTCCTTAATACATGCTGTCAGATAATTTAGTAATGGAATATTTGATGAAAGGAAAATATTCATTGATTCTTGAATCAATAAGAAAATCCCCTTTTACGCGAAGCCATTTTCTCTTCGTACAACTAATTTTTATTAAATCCTCTTTATTCTCTTTACTTTATTTAATAACGAAATGTTTCGTAAAATACTTTGTTCGGTATAGACTTGCGTATCTCGTAGTAATATTTTGTAATATATACCATCTCAATCGTAACATTTCGTAATACTTTTGTTAACATTAATATAAGCAAGATTCCTGCGAGTGCACTGTAACATCAAAACTCACATTTGTTGATCATACATTTTCTACTATTACATTTTACACGGAGAGTCCTACTCTTCCTTTCACTCTGCTGCATATTCCAGCAAACGACGTGGACATTTTTATTTTATTTATTGACATTTTTTTAATTTTTGATTTATGATCTCACGATAATACAGTTACCTTGTCGAACTACATATTTAAAAAAAAATTTTCCGATTTATGACAGATTATAATTTTTCCTTTGCATTTTCTTCAATTACATGCAATTGATCTTCGACTATTAAGACACTGACTGTTTTTAACTTCACATTAATTTTTACAATGTTAATTTTTTAAGACGTAAACAGTCGAATATAATAATTAGTTTTAGAGATTTTGAGAAAGAGAGAGAGAGATACTTTTAAATAAATAATTGATTACCGGTTAGATATTTATTTGAAATTAAATCATATTTTATGTAAAAATATAATATAAGACAGCTTTGAAGAAATGTTTCAAACCACCTTTGATATTCTCTATTACAGTTCAATCTTTCCGAAAATCTCATGAGACCTTTTAGGAACCCTTCGGCAACTATACAGTTTACTCAGTTTGCAATCGACCTAAACCTAAACCTCAACACGATTCAAGCGACAACTCGCTTTTACAGATATATAGTATCCTCGTTGCCGCAGTTATAGCAACGTGCCGAAAAGTTGTTACGTGTGTATTCGGCCAAGTTGACCCACGAATTCGAGATACGACTTCGTTTTATAATTCCCCATGAACACTCGTCATGCAAGCACGATTCACGACGCTGACCATTTCTGAAATTACTGTTCTGCCATAACACGCAGATGCTTCCGAATACGATTGCCATTATTAGGATTTACATTGAAATGGCCATTTTGAAATAAAGCTAAAGTGGTCTCCAAAAAAAGCTGATATATTGCCAAAAAAAAATCTTAAATATATGCTATAAAAAAAATATCGAAAATTATATGCAAAAACAAATTCCAAAATAAAAGATAATTTTGATGAGTTTTGATTTATGTATGTTTAATAAATAATTTAGCTGTTTATATAAAAAAAAATTTGTTAGACCTATTACAATATCAGAAAATTAAGGAAAGTTTTTTCTATATTTTCTTTTTCAATAAAACGGTAGTATCGCTGTTCGACTTTATCGAAATTCTCGAATATATTGAGCTGGCTTTGGCTTATCGAAATGCAACGTTCGTGTCGGCATGGATAACGAGGAGTGAATGGTCGAAACCATTCGATGCAAAGTCAACATGCTTCGCGGTTTACGTCAGCGATACCTACTTACATCGTCGAGTTTTCCGTATTGTGTCGCGTACCATTTCTCAACAATCGCGTCGTGTAATTTGCGACTGTCTCAGCTAAAGCTCTTGATTACCGTGCTTGCATCGTGCTCGAACTAAACATCGTGCGATCGAGTTAAATTAAAGAGATCAAATTACTCGATTTAATTTTCACAGCTATGAGGGTATAATTATTTCCGAATAAAATAAGTTTACGCAATAAATAATAACGTGGTTAATATTAATTTAATTGTAATATTTATTTTGTTGATGAAGTAGCAGAATTTCTGCTTTGTAACTTGTTTCATTTTTAATGTGTTCTTATAACTATAAATCTCATTGACGTTGCAAAAATGCACTTAGAATCTATGATCGATTTACAGTCACAGCAAGTAAACATGATGAACAATCTACGTCTTAATAAAAGTAAAATAAATGAAGGATTATTTAGTTCAAGATATATTATATAAGTATTTAACAGACAACGAAGATTGGCATTTTTTGTAACTTTATGAAACGTTATCAGTGACTCAAATTTCCGGTACACTTCTTATCGGTACCGTCCCTGGTCATGAGAGCACCGGAGGTACCGGATATATCTCGGCATCGCGTGACGATGCGAAAATCATTATACTCGGCCGTTCCGGCCGCAATTATTCTGTGGCATCTTGGAAATTGGCCGGGCCATCGTTGTACGTCTCGTCGTTACTTCGTCGTTAGTTCGTCTCGAGACCATAGTTATAGCGTACTTCACCATTGCCTGTTCATGCTTACGTGATTTTATCTTACCATCGTTTAGCCTTGCATGTTGGGCGAGCAGTAGCCTGTAACGATCGTAATTTTTCGAGCAGCTAATGTCGCCATTAGCAAAAATAACGAATCATTGAGAGGCTGCGAGGCGAATCGCCCACGAGATTTGCGATTTTATGTTACACACGCGTGCGTGTGTAACATTAATTTGTCTCGAAGCAACGCAAAAAGATCTTTGTGTCAAAATAAGATATTTTTACATATTTTTTTCATACGAGTTTTTTTTGATTATTAGAATTGTAAATTATGTAAAAAAGTACATAAAATTAATACATTGATTAATAATAATTATAAAAGTATATTTATATTTAAAATATATGTATATTAATCCTCCAGCATCACCTTTTAAGACACAGTCAATATCACGTTTTCCCAAAATTCTTATTCAGATTTCAATATGTAGGAAATAAATAAAATACAGTTTAATTTTTATTATAGTAAAAACTTATTGTTAAAGGTTTCACAAGTGTACAAGAATTTTTTTCAGATTTTTATGTAGTTCGAAACCATAAAAAATACATGCTGTTTTCCTCAACGACCCAGAATGTAAACTATGATCGAAAATTTCAGGGTGGTGCTGGAGGGTTAAAAATACAGTAAATGTTTTATATCATAACTATATTATAATATATCATAACTACTGAAAACTGTGTTGAAATGGGACCAGTATAAAACTAAAAAAAATAATACAAATATACTAAAGTCTAGAAATCTTGGCTTAAACTCGTCTTCAACTTTAAAACGTTCCATGTCGGTTGTATTTCCACTCGTAATGACGTGCTCCGCATTCGCGAAGCGTATCTCACGCACGTGCGCGCACGCTTCTCGATTACCAGTACGAAAGGCGAGTGCATCGGAATTTCGTACAGGTGCATCCATGATACGTACCTACTGCTGAGACTAATTGAAACAACGTCCCGGCGAGCGATAATCGGACCAATTAATTTATCGAGAATCGTGACCCACGGTGCTTTGCCGCACGCACGAGACCGCAGTATAGGTTCCGCGCTCGTTTGATAGCATAGTTGCTGTTTCGCAGACTCAACGATAGCGTATGAGCTTTTGTGTGCATCGTGTGTTTACAGACTGAGTTCGTCCGATGCGCCTATGTGCAGCGCTTATCGCATTCAACGTGCTTGTCTGTAGCTAAACATCGGCGATACATCGCGATTAGAGAGAACGACGGAATTTAACGATCTTATCGGCAACGCCTAGACAGAATGCGCGACGACCGTAAATATGCAACATAATACGCACGCATCGCTAGTCCTCTATAACTAGGTAATTAACCGTGCTATTTATTGAATATTCGATCGAGATGTTTGTGAACATCTTGTAAAAGTTGCTATCGCGATAAAACGCGATAAAAGTTGCTAATAGACGGAATTTACGAAGTTTGAATTTTAGATATGTATTTTTCGATGTTTTTTTTAATTTCGCTAAAAGAAATTTGTCGAAATTCAGTTTTAGATATAATAAATTGGAAATTGCGAATGTACTTTTCTGAACTTTTAAAATTCGAACGTTTTGTGTTGAAAACGTATATATGTGCCTATATATAATGCACATACACATCTATTGCTATTACTCTTTTAATACCACTCCTAGTTTGATATACCTATCCGAAGCTTAACTGTTATTTTGCTACGATTTTGCTGAAATATTTAAAGATTTAATTAAATATAGATCTGAAAATAATTTTTTTGAACCATTAAAATAATTACGTAGGAAATTCAAGCATGGTTAACAATGTTGCAAAAATTGTTGACATTCTAACAACAAAGGGTCCTATATAATTATTTTCGCAGTTTAACAAAATTATTTTCAGATCTGTATTTAGTTAAATTTTTATTTCAGGAAACATGATTTAAAAAATCTTTCTAATTTTTTTATTAATTGAAGATACATACATTTTCTTGTTACCGTTATATGTATTACTTGATGCCCGTTTTTGATAAAAAATTGTTATATTCATTTGATTATTCTTTACAATATTCAGAACGATATAGATTGACACCGAAGAGTTATAGCTATTATATTTAAAAATATAAATATCTTCTACCTATTCGCTTCTAATGGAGTTCAATCAGGTTATTGAAAAGTTAGTAGGGTCAAATACATCTGGTCAAAACGAGTGCGCCAGATTTGTCTTAAACGATAGAGTCTCCCTTAGGATATTAGGATCCTAAAGAAAAGTTCTCGATATAACTTTTTACTACAGCAGCTGGCACAGGCGCTTGAAAAAGTTTCCGCGAAATGTTTGTCTTTAAGCGAAGTTACCGTTTGTTCTGCGATATCTACGCTGTGTAGAAGAACGTAAGTCTGCCATAAAATCCGCTGATTTCATTTTTCCACACATATAGCCGTATTATCAGCACATTATCCGTCTTTACTAACACGTCAGATCACTCTTTTCTTATTCGCCGGATATCTATAGCACAAAAATCGATTGTATACTTTCCTAAGAACATGACAAATATCCGATACAGAGGGATGATATTAAAATATCATTAATTTTGGTTAAATTATTGTTTCGAGTACTAAAATTTCGGAATACAAACGAGTTAAGATAGTCTGTCCGCGACGGATATAGCGGAATCTTAATAAGAATCTCCAGGAATTCCCATGGCGGACCGGATAAAGTCAGTTCGGGTGTTATTTATCCTCGCTCGTACTCCATTGTTACCTCAATTTCGCGCGAGGGAGAAAATTATTATACTCTGGGCGCGATAAAGCCACTAGTATTAGAGAAGAATGAAATTTTCCGTTCTTATTGAGACGCCAGTAATTTCCTCGGCGCCGTCGTTTGTTTTGATGCATTGCTCTCATTGTTTCTCGCGGTATACGCGATAACGTTATTAGGTCAGCAACGACTACGCGACCCCGAATGGCAATCGTCGTTTCCCTTCGTGAAAGAAATTCGCGAGAACCGCGTTGCCTTCACGAGGGCACGAACCGTCTGCAATTCCGGGCGATGGCAAGAATTACTGGGCTGGAATAAGCGGATTGTGAAAACATTGCGTTACGTACGGACTTGGACTTCGAAATTCTTAGCTACATCGTGTACCATCCTGCTCGCTTTGCTTTGCTTTCACTGTGTCCAAGGAAACCCGAAACCAAGTCTGATTTCTGTCATGCGAATGCATTTCGTTTTATATATCTGTTATAAGTCAGCGCTTTAGACCCAATACTTTTGGTACGAATTGAATTATAATAAATTTATAATAGATACGTTTAATAAATATCTATAAATTAAATTTATATAAATGTAAATGTTGTGTGTTACGAAAATTTAATATATTAAAATCCTTACAAATTGTCCATAAAATTATCAATATTTGAGGAATGTAATGTTCCGTGAACTATACGACTTAACGAAATGCGATGTTCAAAAAGCAATCCATAATTATAATTTCAGTTGCACTACAAAAAACTATTTTTAAGAATAAATGCGGGATGTCATAGAATAGTTTCGAATTTTAATTTTATCCACATGAAAAATCAAATGCCTTTGTTAGAATTTGTTTTCTCTATGTTTAAAATAAGTAACGTCAGTTATTGGTGTTCTTTAGAATTTGAAGACAGCATAAATAAAAAAGTCCGAAGCTTGTCGTGTTAAAAATATAGACATAAAATAAATTGCAATTTTCTGTATAAGCTTGATATTGAAGAATTTAATGAATTATGAATCGATAATTTATTACTTCGCAGCGTAATGGTAATAATCTTTGCGGGATATATGTATGTATGTGTGTGTATATGTATATATAACAGACCATCTGTGGCAGAATTATTCCTTAACAAATTATTCCAAACTCGCGAATTGTTTCCGCTGATGATTTTGCGAAGAAATTTTGCTGTTAATTAGAAAACTTTTTCATCTTATCAGCGACGTAATCTGTTTTAATTCTCTATTAAGCTTCCGTTTGTGTTTCGTCGCGACGTTATTAAGTTAAGCGGAAAGAAAGTCCAGCTTCCGCTGCGGCGGCCTGAGTTCTTGAATTAGCGGCTTTTACAATGCATCCGATTACATCCATCGCGCGGATTTCAAACGTGCGTAATAAAATTATGAAGATACTATCAGAAATGCGAAATACGTCAGAAATATAAGATCGAAGCCATAAAATATTCCAAAACATTTTAAGTGAAGATGTAACGGAAAAATGTAATGCTGCAGGCACATAACTCCTTTGCGCAAAGCAACTTTGGACTTTGTGGGATGCACGAAACATGCTTCTCTATTTTTCACAGCGACGAAAATATAGATCGAGAACTCTTTCATTTTTTGTACCGTGCATCTCCCGATAACTTCTCATCGCATGCTCCCTTGTGAGATTAAAGTTTTCCTCGCAATTTTTGAACTTCAATGTCCAAATGCAATTTACTGCCGTTGAATTTTTGAAATGTCATATTTTTTTCCAAGATAACTGATTGTATGAGATGTAAAAATAATTGTGATTTTATTTATTAATATGTATTTAACAATTACTAAGCATTTTTTTTTACAATGATATCATAAATAAAATTTCAAAAATAGTTATGTAATTGTATATACTTAAGAGTTTATAAACTCCAACTTTCTTCCTTTTGTTTATCTCTTCTGAAGCCATAGATATTTCTATACGATAAAAGAAAAAAGAGAGAGCGAATACTTTAATTACTCAAAGCACACTTTATGTATAACTTTGCAAATTACACCTTACGAACACAACTGTAACAGCAGTATATACACTAACGGTTTCTAGTTAATAACATTAACCATGCTTACAATATTAATCATCTCGGTAGAATTTTTAGCGCAAGGATAATTACTCAGATCGTGAGTATTAAGTCAGTACCATACCTCGTACCATTCACCAAAGAAGAATTCATTAACTTCGCAGACGTTTCCTAACTAACGCAATGATTCCGTTTCCATGTTTCTTGTTTTCATTAACAACCATTGGTATTTGAATCACGATCATTTCCTTGTAGTATACGTGCTTATCTTGTTTATGATCAACGATCTTTGCTGATACGCTCCTCACCAGTCACGAACACGTCAATCTTGAAGAGAAATTCGCGATATTATATTTTGTTACATTCTGCATTAAGGTTGTTCTTAAACCAGATTTTTTTATAAAGCTTATGCAAAAAGTTAATTGATATTCACACACACACACACACAACCTTATTTCTTTTACTTCGCGAATATTTGATATAACTGATTTTTTTCGTAAAGCACTAATTAAAATAATAAGGAAGCAAAAAAGATAAAACATTATTTTTGCAATATCACTTTCATAAATGTTAATTAAAATATATAAAAGTTAAATCAATTTTTTAGCTATTTTGAATGCAATATTAAATTAAATTTAATTAACTTGAATGAGTTTCTATAGAAGCTCTCTAAACATACATATTTGTAACGATATCAACAAATTAAAATCATGTTTAAATGTAAACATAATTAATTAATATTAATTAATTATTAACGCGAAAGTGCTTTCTGTTTTTCAATATTTATTACCTTTAGAACTCTATATTATATTTTTTAAATTTACTTTTTTTAATAATCAATCAATTTCACTCGTTATTTTGCAGTGCAAATTATAATAAATAACGGTGTATATCAAACTTATATGGATTTAATATTGTTCTTGAATTTTATAATGATTATAATATATGAATGAGAACATAAAAACTAAAAGTGTTGTATGTTTCGGAACTCACAGATTCTTCTTCAGAGATGTTTACAGATGTTTGTATCGTTGGATTGATAATATTTTTTTATGATATTATTATTTATGATATTAATATATGATGATGCGAAAGAGACATTCTAATATAATGATAATAATCCGGATTGATTTTCCTGTTCTCAATGCGATTGTCTAAAGTTAAATAATTAGTTATCGTCAATAAAGGTAGTCAATAAAATAAAATAAATTAAAATGAATAATTAAGTCAAAAGATAAAATATGTCAAATTTGATGAAATCAAATTGAACATTAATAACTTACAAAGGCATGTGAGACAGGATCATCATTACAAGTTCATTCGATTGAGTTGAATGCAGATGTTACAATGATAAAACGCGAAAGTACAATAACGGAAACTCTGAGCACTAAGGCTGACATTCATTTGTTTGTGTTAGATTCTGTTTTAATAAATAGTAATAAGACTTATCAAGATCGTCCGTGTCTTTTTGTGAGTTAATACCATTGTTTTGTTTTTTAATATGTAGCATTTCTGAGATTTTTCTTTTATGGTAATTCGTTCCAATATTTAGAATTGTAACTCCTTCCCAATTGAAATAATGGATTTTATTAATTTTTTAAATTTTGTCCTTGACAAGACAAATTTTTTTCTAATATATATTTATCTATTTAGAGTATATATATTTTCCAATTCGTCAAACATAGTAAATTTTTATCTGATACATTTAAAATGTCTATTTAAATTACATCTTGTGTAAGCTCTGTGTTATACCAGCTCCGTTGGGGACAGCACCAAATTTTCGGGTCGAACTAACTAGATCGTCAAGCACGTTTTCGTGAACTGGCGAACGAAGGATATCCTCTTCGGGGCGCGGTAGCACCGAGTTAATTAGGATTGTCCCAAAGGATGGAAAGGGAGTCGAACGAATTTGTAATTTCCCGGATTATCTTGCACCACAACCGTCTTTAATTGCTGTCCGTTACACGTGGAATTTTGGTCTCTCGACACACAATCTTTAGCGAATGAAATTTGTTGAGAAAATCTATTAATTTTTTTGCTTACAATACATATCCACCTTAATATTAAATTGATTATACATAGACGTGTGATTAACATATAGGTGTGATTAACATACATAAAAATATTATGTAACAAAGCTGAATATTTTAGCATGTTAATTTATTAAGCTTAAATAACATTGATTAATTAATTAATATAACATTATATTTTACAAAGTAACTTTTATTTATTTTATTGCAGATGATGTAATTGATAATATATTAAGTAAAATAACAGCAAATTCATTGAGACTTCTATTTACCCACTACTATTCCCCTCAGATTATGACGTGAGAAATGAGAAAATACACAATGAAGATTCTTGCTAATTATTTTTGAATAGAAATATTTTTCAATAAAACATCCGCATTTGTAGAATTAGCTTGTAAAATTATCGAAAACTATCCTCTCGTTAGAAATAAGGAATTCAATTATACTTTTTTCTATATTATTAATTTAACAGTTTGTCGTAATTGTGATCACATAGCTTTTTTGATTATTCACTTTTCCAGACATTTTAAATTAATTAACGAAAGAAGACAGTTTTCAATATATTTTGCAGGTCGATTTCAAGTATTGTTTTATTGAAACTTATTTCCATATATATTAATACATTTTGCAAGAATTTTTATTGTGTGTTTTTTTGCTTTTGATGTCATAATCTGAGATAATAGTGATGAGTGAACAGAAGTCTCTCTGTTATTATTTGAACAAAGATTATAGAATCCGTAAATACAATTTTAAAAATGTCGATGTAAGCGAAGTAATTAGGATCGTTAGAATAGACGGGCAAAGAGACTGAGTTGCATAATGCGCATTACATCCGTAATCTTCCAGAAAATTTTCATTCTTCTTCTACTTTTCTCTTCGTGTTGCCCGACGGAGTATTGCGCTCCCGCGGGTCCGAACTTTATGAGCTTGCCCTTGTCTTTTCCCAGCCCGCTATCACGGATAGAAAGCCTCCGAAATTGGATTATCCTTTATATCGCGCGCCAACGCTACATCGCTACGTCGATGAGGAGAAGCGGAGGCGAGCGTAATTTCGTGCCTCGTTTCTGCACGCCAAGTCTTCGGAACGAAGGCATAAATTCAAGATATAATGATTAAAACAGAATTCGAAACTGGAAAGATTTTACGTATTCAAATAGATAATAGATTCGCCACCCAAAATTCTTTTATTACTCTAACAATATTAGCTATAAATTAAATTAAAGTATAACATTCTAATAAAAATTAAAAATTTCTAATTGCAAAGACAAAAATATACACTCGTTAATTTTGAAATGAAGAGATTAAACGTAGTATAAAAAAGTTGTTAATTTAATAATTTTACCGATATCTATTAATTAAAAATGTTTTATGCCAACAATTGCATTGTTGCACACTATAATTAAAAACAGTAAACGCGATTGATTTCTCGTTTGAATATCATTTTTAAAAGTTGTCAAACTTTACAATTACTTTATATAATATTACGTGGCGCGTTTAACAATTTAACTATTAAAAATTACTACTGAAAGAATTTTGTATGTATGACAATTTACATGATCAAAAATAATACCAATATGTAGAGGGTATAGGAAAATATTTTCTAGAAAAATACTTTTTTACAAATATCTATATAGAGAGGTTTGAAATAGTCATTTTATGTATTATAATATAAAATATATTATTATTTGAACATTATTTGAATATTATTTACGACACAAACATTATTTATGCGCGTGCAATAAAAGATTAAACAAAAACACAGTGATTAATAATTATTGAGATGTGTTTTGTTAATAGAATTTAATTAAAAAAAGAGCAGCAATTTATTCAATTTATATATTATCATGGATTACTTACTGTAAATTAAATATGATATGAAGTATCGAAATGAGTCGGATCAATAAGCGCCTACATTCTCTTTAATATCCAAAATTGTACAAGCCGAGTTAGTCTCTCGACCTCGTTTATGTAAATTCCAACCTTCCGAAGGCCTGCGCACCTTGTCTTCCCAAAATGACCTCGTTCACATTCCTGGATATTTTTAAACGTTTCTCGAATGTCGAACTACGAACTGCCCGCGGCTCGACATCGCTCTCCAGTCGTTCGTGGATCATCGCGCGATTTTTCACGACGTTCCCACAGGCGAGGATAGTAAACCGCCCCAGGAAAAATAGCAGTGTATTTTTCATTGTTTTTTTCCGTCAGTCATTGGCCAATCGATTCGTTGGAGGTCGTATAGCAAAGAATCAAATAAAAAATACATTTATTTCGATAGATGTACTTGTGTCGCGTTTTCCAATTACCACAGTGCGTGTATCCAATATATACTTAAACAAGATATAATTAGCTCAAGAGACTTTTCAAACATGTAGTTTGCTTTACACTCGAAAAAAAAACTGAAAAATTTTAAATTAATAGATTTGTTATCTCACTTAAATATCATTTAGAAATACAGGGTTGGGAAAGTTACTTTACAAATTAGTTTTTAAGTTATCTAATGTACCTATATTTATTATTAAAAAAATTGAGTACAATAATAATATAACTAACACATATAAAGTAACCTTAAGAATAACTTATAAATGACTTTTTAAAGTAACTTTTCCAACCCCCTCAGAAATATAATTCTTAATGCATTTGAAAAATTATGGTTGTTAATATAATTTTACATTTGAATCTCATTTATCGTGATATATTTAAGAGCACTTATTAACATTTATTTTATGTCGATCGTCATAAGATTCCGTTCATATAGTAATTTGAGGTAGAAAAGAGGGAGCGGAAAGTAGTCGGTAAATACCGGCCTGTGAACGAAACGAGAAGTGGTTTCGCCGATTTGCACGAAACGGTGCCATACAGCAGCGTAGCCTCGAGACATCTTTTTCGATCGTCCCAATTTTACGCTGTGATCGTGTTGTAACACTTGGCTGAATTGCATCGTTTCGTCATCAGGAATACATTGATCGAATTCTTTCTACTCTCGACACTCGTTAAATTTTTCCCATGCTCGATCACGATATTCTTCTGTTGATTATTGATGGCAGTGTATTGTTTCAATTTTTTATATATAGTAAATAATGAAGTAATCAAATCTATTGAATATTAAAAACATTTACAAATAACTTATAAATTTATTTTATTTATATATGTTATTTTAACAATATGTTATATAATTTTATCTAATAGCATACAATTTATAAAAATATTTTTTCAAGGCAACTCTATTTTTTCTATTCTTTTTAATATATTTATAAAAATTTGATTAAATTTTTCTAATAAAATATTTTATCAATTTCATGAATGATTGTAACAGATTTGATTGCCAGCTTGATTGTGATTCGGTGACCATAAAATTTTATTTAGAATTTGGATATTCTCAGAATTTAACTTTCTCGAATCACCATTTTTTAAATCAATATAAAACAAGAGTCATCAATAGCATGTTTAAAATTAAGTTATATTGATTAAATACCTGGTTGTATAGTTCCGCATAAACATTCGGATAATCCTTTCTGAATACATCGGTAAAAAAAATCGATATAATATAACGAGAAATATAACGTGTGCTTAAACAATTCTCTAAATAACATCTCTAACAATAAGTTACATTTGTCTAAATAACACAATTTTTTAGAATTTTCGAACAGAATTCTAATAATGTATACAACGAAATTTTTCTGTGAATTATAAAGAACGTGTTGTCTATCATACCGTGAATTTTGAATTTTCCTCGTTAACTGAAGTGATCCCGAGATTTATTATCGACTTGGGAAAAAATGATGAACAAAGACGACGCGAGGTGAGAAGGAGACTATACGTGTGTGTGTGTGTGTGTGTGCGTGTCGCGCGATGCCACAGCGCAAGTTCTATTGCGAGTGCAGAAAAGGTCGTCTGCCCGATCTTACCAGCGACATGTGTCGGCTGCTCTCCTATCGCAGTCTGAATGGCCTCGTGAGGAACCATCGGCTAGATGGAGACAGGGACCGGAAGTGGCGGCGCGACGAAGAGGGAAGGTCGTCGACGGTGGCGGTCGAGGTCAAGGTAGGGAAGAGTTCGGCCGTCAGAGTCGGATGGCCATCGGGGCCATTAAGTTATCGATTCTTAAACGCTGGTACGCTCGACGCTTCCTACGCTCAATCGCGTGATTGATCATCTCTTGTCTCTCTTTGACAAACGGATAAAAAGTAGTAGTACGAGACGGAAAAGGTCCGCCGTTGGGTGCTCAGCGGAAACTCGTGTACCCATAGGCGTTTTAGAATACTTACGAAATGTTACCGGACGGCCTCGTTTTTCAGGAACAGTCTCTGAATTTTTATGTAGGTACTCTACTGATAGTAATTTAAAAAATAGCACAAACATGAAGTCATTTTTAATATTGAATTCCGGTTTACCTTAAGCAAAAAATAAAATGGTATATGGAATAAGTTTTATACATGAATTACCTTCATATAAAAAACGTTAAAACTTGTTTACGGATTCAGTAGCAACAAAATCTGATAACCCTTATTTTATAGAAATATGTGTACATTAATAAAAACATAGATAAAATAATTGAGAACAAAATAATTATAATGCAAAACATCGATAATTCGATATATATTTATTTCTACCAATGTTGTTTAATTTTTATCTCGATTCAACTAACTCTTCATATCTTTCTAGTTTTAATTATAAGAATTAAAAAAAGAAAAGTAATTTGAATCGCGCGCGGGATTGAGTTTCTACATTGGTAAAAACAGACAATAGTGCGATGTAACATTTGCGTTAACGAAGATCATAAATAATTTTGAAATTTATATTTAATTATACATCGCGTGATGATGTTAAGCGATTTAAAGGAAAAGTGACTTATGTCTGTTTAAGATTAACTTTAATTTCAACTTAAAGAATCTTTTCCTAATTCCTAGAATTAGATTTAGACGTTATGGGAAAACACGAAATCCGTTTTATATGATAGAAAAATTATAAGCAACGTGGATAATATATTATATTTGGCAATTTAAAATTTATAAATAACGAAATAAATAAAGATTAAAAATAAGAAAATTGAGGGCCGCGAAGAGCAATACAGATCAAGGCATTACTGGACATTACTTAAGAGAATTATGTATTGTAATAAGCGGTATGAGGATATATTATACATTACTAGACATTGTAGGGCGTTACTAGGGCATTAGTAAGCATAAAAATTGAGCATTACTTGAACATTAATAGGCATTGGTACACACAATTTTGTTCAGCGATTTACCCCTCGAAGTAAACCTGTAGAAGCCAGCACTGGATATTGTTGTGTAAATTAATTTATTGCACATGACATTAATTTATACGTTCGATCCGCGATTAAAGAAAGAGAGAGAGAGAATCCTCTTCTAGTTGTAGTCTATTGAAGTGGATACTAACACGGGTCGAAGTGTATAATAAATTAATGTTATATACAATAAATTGATTTACGCAACAGTTTTCAGTGTTGACTTCTATTTAAGTATGTATAGGCTTCCTTATTTTTAATCTTAATATATTTAGACGGAAAAGCGCATTGACGAATCGAAATATTGATCTCACGAGGCAACTGACGCGAACTCGAACGTAAATTTCCTTTTGCGTGACTTGCATGATTTATACGCGACATTAGATAACGCATCTCAATCGCGTAGTAATAACAAGGAAGTTTCGCTCGAGCTTAAAAATTGAGCATTATCCTAAGTGCATTGCCGTGTTGCCCCGCTTAACCGGCGCGTATCGCGCCGCGTTGAAATTTATCCCAAGAAAACAAACTCCCAAGAAAGCATGAATATTACTCTTGATGCGAAAACCTTTACGTGGACTATCGCGTTTTTCGAGAGCAATATCAAGGGGGTGAAAGAAAACAATATTAAATGATAAAAGCGCTATTTTATTAATTCTACAGAATATATCTCTCTGATTTTAGAAAATATACGAGAAAAGTACCAGAGTGTGTGCTATTTTAAATTTGACTCTTATATATTCTTCTTATTTCTCTCTTAAAGCAATTCCAACGAGGATAAAATTTAATTCAAATAATTGCTACGATTTTTTATAATCTGTTTTATACATCGCACAACGTAATTGAGGCGAAAACTAGAATCGAACGCAGAGTATCGATATGCAAGGGAGGAGGATTACAATTATTTGGACAGTGTATCAATCTGCAGTGAAATGCTTGACGACATGAAATGATGGACGCCATAACGGAATGTTTTATCTCGATTACGAGCGCGAATTCGTGAAACTCGATGAAACGGTTTGTCGGGGGTTGGATTCGTTCAAATCGGTTTTCCCACCCCAATCCACTATCTCCGTCCACTGTCCGCATGCGTTCTCTTTCGTTACATTTTTTTCTTATCATTCGTTCGAAACCGATGTTTCGCCGACCGCTCGATTTCCATCATGCTGAACATTGAAGTATTACGCATCTTCCACTTCCGTAGAAAGCGCAGGAAACTCGCGTCCCATTTATTACAACAAGAAACGGCGCAGCATTGCTGATAGCGCTGTTCGCTATTTCCTTTCACACGATTCGCGTTTGTGTGCTCTTTATATCGCGGGAAACATGCAGAAAGACATATCCATGTTTCGCGAAACTACGGTTTCAGAAAATATGCGACGCACTTCGCGCTAGTTTGAAAACTACCGCTCTGCAAGTTACGTTTTGTATTCTGGTACATTGGGTTGTAATGATGTTCGTGGTAAAAGCGAACTAAGTTTGTAATTTTCAAGTTCATTTTATGCGCGACTTCATACTTGTGGCGAGTCTCGTAAATTATGAACTCGTTGTAAACTTATTCTTCTTGTAAACCTCATGTATGATTAAGCGGAAATTATTGAAATGTAAAAATCCTCTTATTAGTAAAAGTGATTAAGGGCTGCACATCTGACGCGTCTTTCTTGGATGGAAAAAAAAATTAACGAATAAAGCACATGGATTAAAACAGAAATACAAGAGTTCCAACTTGAAGTAAATTAAATATTAATTTCTAAACCGAGTTTTAAAACGATCCCTTTTGTGATTTCTCAAAGTCTCTGCAAACGTATATACTGCCAAGATGAGTGTATCATTAAACAGAAATTATTAATTGTAAGACGTAAGAATCCTTTTGTCAGTAAAAGTAATTAAAAGCAATATTTCTGCGTGTCAATTTTTTTTTAGAAAAGAAATTTACAAATAAAGCATATGAATTAAAACAGAAATATATGAGTTTTAGCTTGAAGTAAATTAAATGATAATTTCTGAAACTGTTTTCAAAACGATCTGTTTTAAATTTCTATATGAAAGTGCGTACACATGTGACAAAATAAGTATCCCATTAAATCAAGAAAAATTATTGCAATGCAAAAATCATCTTCAGTAAAATTAATTAAAAGTAACATTTCTGTGGTTCAATTTTTCCTTAGAAAAGAAATTAATGAATAGAAAACATAAATTATAAAACAAAATAAGAGAGGATTCTAGTTTAAATTAAATGATAATTACTGAAATCGTTCTTAAAATGGTTTCAAATTTCTCTATAAACGTATACATAGTCGTGATGAGATAAATCATACGTGGTGAGATGAATCATGCGTGTACATGTAACAATCTCCGAACGGTATACCGCAATATTGATCTCCATAGACTACTAAGGTGCCGCAATTATCGATGCTAGTTATGTACGCAGCTACCGCGGAAGTAGTTATAGGCATCGAAGATGAACGGTAGCGCAGCTGGTGGATGGGGGCGCGCTGAGAGAACTTAGGAACACCCTGTGTTTAAATCACATCAGCGTTTATGGCGCCGCCATACTGGTCCCGTCGGTGCTTTTAACGCCATGGCATGTGAATTATTTTGTTAATTTTCCGCCGGCATGCGGAAGCAGACCATCGGCTGGTGTTCCCACCAGCTTGCTTCGCTACTTCGGGAGTCAAAAGCTAGCTACCCTTCGTTGGGAAACTATAGAGTTCGTGACAAAGCGTTTCGTTTCCTCTGCATATTCTTCAATCTTACAATCCTCCCTTCGTCAATTGGGACGTTTAAATTCTACTGAACTCGAAGGGTCGAAATAACGAAACCTTTTTTTATTAATAAATTCTATTATTTTATCGTATAAAATAATCGCTGAATAAAAGTTAAAATGTTCGTATTTTTTTTACTTGTTTCTATTAATTGCTTTCTATTATATCATTACTAAAAATAATGTTTACTAGCCATTCTCTTTGATTCAAAATATTGCGAAGTATAACGAATTGATTAAAATAATTAAATTTCTCGAAATATATATATATTATATATATATTGATAAGTGGTATATTTTCTTGCTAGAAAAAAACATAATTTTATGATGCTGGTAATTAATTCTCTTACTTTTAGTTGTTTACGAGCAAACTGCTTTTGTCTTATAATTTACCTTCTAAAAGAGTCAGCAGCAAAGTGCATAATTTCTAATTTTATCGTCCATTCTACCAACATAGTAGCAGCTTGAAATATTAAATCATAAATTTCAAGTTTACGTAACTTTATTGTTTCACTCCTCTGATAACTCAGTGAATAGATTAACAAATAACTTAACTTGAATCCTTTTTTACTCGTATTTTCGAAGCATATGTTTCAATATAAAAACAATTCTGCTTTCTATTTTCTTCTTGAGATAAAATTGTACAATAAGTTGTCAGTTTTACAGCGTTTTTATGAGTGAATGACGTTCCAAAGTCTTTCAGAGACATTCGGATATATTCGAAAAGAAAGGCGAGAAACTCTTTTGCTACCAATTCGGGGCATCTCATGGAGATCTCACTTTGCAGGATTATTCGCTAAGTTCGTTAAATGCCCCCCAAAAGAGGACGAAAAGTTTCTTTATCTGAAATGAAATCCGTGGGGTGGACGAGTTAGGTGATGTAAACTAAAAATTCATATGGGGAAAATTAAAAATTCGTTGGACGTAAATTAAAATATTCCGGATTTATGCGCAGCGACTGTAGGAAATTTAAGATCAAATTATAGAGCAGCAAATTTGAATTTTATACGTATATCGAGAGATAATTCAAATAATTGAAAATAAAAATCGGATACAATTAACAATAATATAGGAGATAGATTACTTTGAATCATCGTGAGCTATTCACATAATACATATAATTATTTGATTATCAACTTTATACATAGTTTGAGTAACTTGAAAAAGTTTTTTACATTTTTCTAACTTGCATATATTCTTGTTCTACAGACAAAAATGTATTGTCATTAGTATTTTTTTATATTTTTAATGGATTGAGATTGGCAACCATTAAAAGTTTCTTACAGTAGACGATTTGTATTCGCGATAAAGTAAGTCGCTTCTTGAAAATCCCGGATAATCGCATATTCTTTTTAAGTCCACCGTTTGAAATTTTATGCGGGTAGAGATAAGTTTTACGCCAATTTTCTGACGGAAGAACGATGATTGTTGAAGTAATAAAAAATCGGAAGAGAGCAAAGTTACGCGAGCAAGGAAAGTTTCAAGAATTAAGTTACTCAAGATTACTCATTGATCCAGGAATCTGTACATTCATTAAAATTTAATATTATAAAACATAAAATTAAACATTTTTTAAAGTTTAAAAATTCTATAATATACATTTTTTGCAAAAATAATAAATTGATACTATTTTCAATTAAAAAATATAATAATCGGGTTTTTTAAACAAATGTATACATCTAGCCATTTAATAACGTTTTAAATTTTATAATTTTTTTGCAAAATAATCTCACTAGGAATTTTTTGTCTTATTTTTTTAAACATGTTTAATAAAATATTGAATATGAAATAATTAATTGCAATACGAATAATAAAATTGTGTCGTTTTATCATTAATGATATTCAATGTATTTTTTTCTTATTTAGTTTATTTAATTTATTTATTAAAAGTGAATAAAAAAATATTCAATTGCATTTTATGTTATAAGTGTTTAGCAACATAATTGAAGATAATTAATCAATATATTGTAAATTTAAAATAAATTATGATTATTTTAACATCTCGCTTCTAATAATTACAGGTATCTTTTGTACATGAATTTTTAATTTTTTTACAAATTGAAAATTAATAAATTAGTTTTTATTAAATATTTACTTTCTCTAATACTATCTATATCTTAATTTAATATTTATACGTTTAACGGAATAATTATTATAATATAATTACAATAGTGCTGACATAATATAATAATAATGCCTGACATATTTATTATTAATGAGAAACCATGTTTGAAGCTTTTTCAATTAAATATAAAACTTCTTATGTGTGCGTGCTATTTTTCAAATTAATAATTCAACTGCAAAATGCAACTTCAACTTAATAATGTAACTTCGGAAATCTAGCGTACAGAACGCGGAAACAGTCCCCTCTGCACCACTTTTCTTGAATATTCGCGAAAAAGTGCAGTGGCGCAGTGAAACTACTCAGAACTTATGCACGAGACTACAGGGGAGGGATGATAAGGAGGGTTTGCCACGAAAGAAGAGTTAAGAGTAAACGAAGTTGCCGCATATGTAACACACGTCGTTACGAGCGAGCACGTATAAAATATGTAGGCTCTGTTACTTATCATCCTTTTTTTACCCACGTCGTCGTGACGATGGATTTCCAGTGTCGTTAAGGTTTCCATCGTCATAACGTATCCTGGCAGCTCTTGCACGAATATCAGAAGCACTTCTGTTCCCATCTGCTTTTGACCTAATTTACGAATACCATAAAGGTAATTACACATCGTAATAGGAATTTTCTATAAGGACAACATTAAATTACTGCATGTATGTATGAAAATCCATAACGACCTCTTGAACACTTTTTTTTAACTCTTAAAGTTAACGCTTAACGTACCTGGCTTTTAATTTTTTCAATAATTTTTCAATTGCTTATAACTTTTTAAATAAAGATGTATATATACACTTTCCACTCTCTATCTTTTAGAATAGAGTAAAACAATTTTTACTTTATATTTGGAGACGCGTAAGTGTAAAAAAAAAAAGAGCTTGTGTTGAAAAGAGTGGTTCAATTTTTGATGTTTAAGAGTGAGATTCAATCTTCAAAATGCAATTAGAAAGAGAACAGTATATTATTCATTTAGAGATTATTATTTTGAGTAAAAGTTAAATAATTCTAATAATATAAGGTCGAAGAAAAAATGATAAAATATTAAAAAATCGTACTATTGATCTCGATAAATGTTGCAACTACTTTTTTTTTAAATTTTATATGACACATTAAAGAGAGAGTAGTGATTTCCTAAAAGATTTTATCGCGCCTTCGATACTTTACGATGGAAGTTTTACATGATCGAGGAGATTTACAGCAATTTCCTTCGAGAAAAGCATGTAAAATTCTGTCAACCAACTTACGTTGCGAACGACTGTTTGCCGAGCGTTTAAGGCCCTTAGCGGAGCCCTTTCGATCCTTTTGTCGCCCTATCTCGTCCGCCTTTAAATATTCATGAACGACCCGGAAATCTGCTCGTCCGCGAGACGCGTGCAATGGTCTTAATGCACTGGAAACGTGTTCTCAAGAAAGCTTTGTCGCCACTTCGACGTCGCGATGCGCGTCACGCGGGAGCTTTAACCGCCCATCAAGCGATGGAATGACGACAACGACGACTACTCGACTTGGCTTTGAGCCGCGCCTTAATGGCAGATTAAGATGTTAAGGCGATAAAAAGTAAGTGCATGCACGAGAAAGTAAATTGCAGCGTATAAATCCATTTATGCTGAACTCAAACGAGGTCCGAGTTATTTTCTTAAATTTAATTAAAAATTGTTTAATTTATCGATTGAACTCACAATTAGAAAGATTTTTTTTTAACTGTCAAATAATATCTAATTTTAGATTTTATATAATATTTTTTTGTTAAAAAAGGATATAATTAAAATAATTTAATATTCTAAGCGCACCTGAGATATAAAATATATGAGATATCTAGTTTCGAAATAAACGGGGCCATGCAATAAAGTCTTTATTGATAATCCAGATTATCGCGCGTGTTTCTGAGCAGACACGATAGCAGAGGAAACAAGATACACATCGGCAGCGTAACTGTCGCTACGAAATAATTTACCAAGACATGGATGATTACACCGTAAAATAATCTAGGCGGTGCATGCACGCTTCATTAGTATACGGTATTCATCGAGAAATTCTATGCGTAATCAAGGCAAAATACCGAGCTAGCGGACCAAACGAGCGGTCTACTATATTCAAAGAACATTCAGCGGGGCTCTTCGGGGACCCTTACTTGAGATTATTAATGCATTTGCTAGTAAAGCAAATGCATCTGTAATGGCCACGCTACCTTTGGGTAGATGCGAGCCGCAAAGGTTGCGTCCTCGATCCCCCGTCATGCACCTTAGTACATGTTGACGTAACGTTGTGTAAATCTCACCCCGAGAAACCGCATTTACACGAATTACCGACAATGTAAATTCGCGTTTGACTCTTCTTCAAAAGTTTTTTTATAGACCTGATTAAAAACGATTTAAATTCATTCGTCACTTCAGTTTTAAAGCACGTTCGACTTACTTTTTTCCCCAAAGTGTCTTTCATCTCTTTTATGAAAAAAATTAGTATTGAAATTTTATAAAAATAGTTTTTTTTTAAATGAAATTTTTTTTTAACGCTATATATGATATTACATTTTACAAAATGACGCTTCTATAATTTTTTTGCTAAATTAAATTAATTATAAGTTTCAATTCCATCCTAATTGCGGCTGCATTTTCGCTATGTATCTAAAGATATTTACCCACTGATATCGTAACGGACCCATAAACACTAAGTGCTTAGGACTTGCATGGCATTCGGAATGTCACCTCGAAGATTCTGTAATTACCACTTCCTCACAAAGTTTAATCCCTAATGGGAAAGGACATTGCAACGATAAATGCTGCCGGACGAGCTTGCACTTTCTCAATTTTGCCGGCGTTTTCTTTTTGCTTCTCGCAAGCGGAGATGCAGAAAAGAAAAGCAGCATGACAGCGGAAGCGAGCCTCGTGGCGACAACTCGATGGGAATGTAATAACAGCGACAGAAAGAATCGAACGACACGATATACATGATGTAGCACGAAATATTAAGAAACAATAAGAAGCCCCTATTCTAAACTATATAATATCTTTTGAATTAAAACTTATAAAAAAGACGCGAATTTTATTTGCAATTTTAAAACAGTTATACAATGAAATTTGCGTCTTTTTTTTAAGTTTTAAATTATTTAATATTTTGTGATTAATTAAAAAAGTAAAAAATCCTATAAAAAATAAAAAATAAACTAAATATACGTACGTATTTATGGTTCATAGACGTGATAGATATCTTTTTATAAGTATACGAGTATATTTTTTCTTTACATCATTAACACTCCAAAAAAGAATTTTGTTAAAAGCATAACAAAAATATTTTTATATGCATCCGGGATAATGGCAGCAAGAGAATTAATACAAGTTAGATTTCTTCATAGTTATAGAAGTTAAACTCATCAAGATTTTAAGCTTTAACAATCTGTGCTTAAATTTGTTTGCAAATAATAAAGAGATATTTATATTAAAAAATGGACGATTTGCAGAAGAGAAAGAGAGGGAGGAAGAGAAAATTGTTCGTAGAATTTATAACGTTCTTGGTTATGCAGTGGACAATTTACCAACAATTCTCCGTCAGATAGTAAAAGGATTTTTACCATTTTTTCTGCGGATTCCGACGACATTGACACGAAAAGCAATATCTTGGATGAATGTAGAACGACAATTACCTTTGCGATCGTTCAAATTAATGATAAGTCGACCAACTTGACCAACTTGCTCCAAGTACAGAAATCCAATATCATTGCTCCATGTGAACACGTTTAACTTTTAAATGAATAAAAACAAGATTATTTTCCAAACTGAAAAATTTACTTTTTAATTTAATAAATTTAAGTAATTCTTGTATGTTTTATGTCTACTAAATATATTTCAAGCAGAATACAAATAGTATGCAGCAGTAATTATTATCATAATTTAGAAAAATTAATTGTACGAGCAAAGAGGAACAAGTCAATAAATTTTAAATATTCACATATATATATAATATATGTATATATATATGCAAGTTGTGTTGAATATATTTGATCTCGACTATCTCAGAATTTTGTTTCATATATTCTGCATACAGCATTATTATTGAATCCGTAAACAAATTAAAAACTAAATAAAGTTTTAAAAATAATACAGTCCAGTTATTCTTTCTCTTTCTTTTGTTGTATTACATACCGCAAAAACAAACATATTTGAAAATTATGATTTTATAGTGAAAAGTTAAATGCTTAACCGTGTAAACTTTTAAATATTGCACATAGGAAAAATAAAAAGAAAGAGATTTTTTTTAATGTAATGAATTAAATCAATATTTAGAGTACATTGTTTCGGAAATAATACATTTTGTTAAATACTAGTAAATCTTTCAGAAGAAGAAACAGAGAGTAAAAAAAATATCTCTAGCACGATTAAAGATACATTAATACTTTGAAAAGAACGTTTTAATTTTATAAAATAATTTATAAATGTGTAACGTTTGTCACAACTGTAAACTATAATATCACATTTGTTTTAAAAGCTGTTTCACGAAACGTTCTGCCAAACAATAAATGAATAAAGATTAATATATTAAATGAGAGAGCTTTCGCAAACAATTCAACATTTACTTCTTCTGAAATTATATGTTTGACATTCTGGACAACTGATATTCTGTTTCGTAATATTTCGCGATATGTACGTACAAAGCAATGTTGGAAAATTTACGAATTTAAAGATTTACCATGGAAAGTAAGAACTTTCTAAATGTTTTAGTGTGATATTTCATCCCAACAGATTAAAAATTGAATCAGTCTTGAAAAGAGTGAAAATATTTTCACCCTTGAACAAGAATAACAGATTTTTACTTTTTAGAAGTAAAATTTTGTTTTTTTTTTATTGTAAGAATTCACTCTTTTGGAGTAAGAGTCACTCTAATCGATATAAAGTCTCGTTCCAAAAAAAGGAAATTTTATTTCTTTTGAAATGATTCTCATTTTGAAAAAGTGAAATCTTGCACCAAAAAAAAGTGAAAATGTACCACTCTTGTTCAAGAGTGAAAAGTTTTTACTCTTTGTTTTGAAAACTGGTTCAATTCTTACTTCAAAAGATTTATAGAGAAATATTTAATTTGGCGTTTTTGTTATTTTCTTAAAAATACCTTTAGTCCAAATTGGTGTTTCTCCTTGCCATCCTACATTACGTAGTACATTTGATTGCATTATAGCATCTGATTGGCTCACCCGTGTACCTATTCGTCGATCTATTGTCTCAACGATTTAATCCTGTTCTGCGAATTAGTATGCGCGATCGAAGCGGATTCTCTCCCTTTTGATGTATCACAAGGTCTAAAGGGATCTATCATCAGTCTACAAGATCTGGTGCAACGACCTTCGCGATCCTTCGAGTACTACTAGGTTAATTACTGCGGCAACGGTAAGTCCTTTGCCGCGTAACGTGATCTTATATAACGTAATGCAATTTAATGCTCGTATAAGATGGTTAGAGTGTAACGCTATAAATTTGGGGTCTAAGAAATTGCGACCCGAAATGCGTGCATAATCATCTCGTATAAAAGTCACAAGTGATTTATCTACCGCAGAATTCGCAGCTAATAGCCCTTAGATAGTGTTTGTTGAAAGCTGATAAGTTTATGAATCAGAACAAAGAGATCACAAGATTCATCATGTTATCTATGTCTTTTCATTTAAAATGCAGAAAACAATTGGCCTCATTGTATTACACGTTATAAAACATGTGTACCAAAGACTGATTCTGTATATATGTATACACACACACACACACACATATACTATATGTGTGTGCTGCGCTCATTTTTTAAATAAAATATAGTTATATAACAAATTATAATTATATATTTTTCCATAAAAATAAGTTTACAATTAACGTTACATAATTGCAAACTAAAGCAATAGCCTTTTACTCTAAAGGTAGTCATATTTTTCTACTTTACCTTTTGTAAATTATTAGCGTCATTCACGCGAATAATGTTATATCTGAGAAAAACATCGCTTTAGAAAATGATTATCTCTATAGAAACATCGCTTTGCGCAGATGATAAAGTGATAATATTACACAAGAGTCCAGTACAATTTTCTCATAAGTAAATGTTATAAGTATAATGCGGATTCTAAAAGGGATTGCATCTCGAAGCTGAAGGTTAAACGAATCGAAAACGAGGGGTCGAAGAAAATGTCAATATCGTGGCGAGCGTTGTGGAGCAGCTTATGCGTGTGTGTCGATTCCGCCGCGATATCGCGCTTGAGCTTCCGCTCCGTAAGCTCTTCTGACCATTTATTTACCCCTCTTTACAGATGCACCCGATGTTGAACTTCTCTTGTTGTAATATCCTGGAAAAACGCAACATAGTAAAACGTATAGTTTCCAAAGAAAATAAAAATTTGAAGGAAGACATTTTGATTCTACAATTTTAATGCCACAATTTAGTGCTGTAATAAAAGCAAGTATGGTTCACGACATAATTTACAAAATATATTTATGTATTTATTTATTTTATAACCATAAAGTAATGTTATAAAAATTTTTTTGTTAGCAACAAATAATATGTCAAGCATTATTAATACGTATCAATTTTTTCTCTCTTTCTATTACAATTATTCCTCTAATTATATTTTGAGTGTTTAAATATTAAAGAGCATAGACGCTATTAGAATAAACATTGTTTATTTTAAATCTACAACCTATGTTGATTAATCATCTTTAATCATTATTGTTACAAACTTGCAATGCAAAATGTAGCTGAATATTTCTTTATTAATGTATACACGCAAGTTGTTGGTCAAAAACAACCTCGAGAGCGTCAGATACTCGCATTTATCTCGAGAAGGTTTTTACTCTTTCATACGCGTCTGGTCGGCCACCGAAAACATCGTTTAAACGAAACTTTGAGCCATCTCGTTTTTCTGTCAATTTGCAAGCCGCATGGCTGTTAAAACGCCTCGAAACGAGTTCAAGCACGCTAATTTACGGACGAATTACCGAACAGGCGCTCTCATTACGCATCCCGCCTTCGGCGCGCATATTCGCTAATTACGATTGAAGGAAAATTCTTGCGGATATTTTCGAAACATCAGCGATTCTTGTAAATTACCTAAACTATACGAATTATTTTGAATAATTGGCCCAGATACAATCCAGGTTAGTTTCACATAGAAAATTATTAAGTAAATGCATTAATTTATAAGTATTAGATGATCGGTCAATTAAATGATATAACTTTGAATATTTGGAATTAGTAACAATCAGTATAAAATAACTGATATATGTTTGTCATTATTTGTAATTATCTTTAAATTATCACAATTAAATAACTTCATACAATTTTATTGATTAAAAAAATTGCACAAAACATTCAAATAATTACATTATTATATACAGAACACTATTTTACTATGTAAAAATGCATTTACCAGTAAATAAAATATTTAGATTATTTATTCAACGTATTAACTTTACAATTAATTACAAAGAGAAATTGTACGGTAAACGTTAATAAAAAATTTAAAAAGTTTATAATTTTAACAACATATTTTTTTTACGAAAAAGGAATATACAATTATATAATTCACATTTTTAAAAAATTCATGAAAAACACGATGGATGAAACGTGTAATTTAATCGTGAACTGAAATGTTAGTTTGCAATTGGTGATGTTAACGCTGCTCTCAAATCAAAGCAAAGTGCGATATTCCCGAAACGACGATCGTACAAATTAAGAAATGAAAAATTAATAATACGGATATAAATTGTACAAATCTTCTCGAGTATTAACTTGCTTACGGTGATTATCGTAACAAAAATATCCTAATATCATAGTAATGGTCTATTGAAATTGCAGTTCGAATAACAGGCTAAACTGCAGGAATTTCTAACGTATCTTCATTCTTCCACTAAGCTAGTTAATCTTGCATTTAAATCCGCGCATGAAACTTCTGAAAGTGTTTTTTCATTCTGCATTTGTAGATCTTAATTTTTCTAATTACATCTGATATTTTTGAAAGATATAAGTGCGAGATTTAAAGGTGAATGGTAGTTTTTAAGCGTGAATAGAGAATTTGAATAAAATATCACTCTTTACCAGTTGAACCAATCACTTCCTGATAATAAGGTTGCCTTAATTGGCAATCTTTAAATTATTTTTAAATTACCATTAATTGTTCCTTTGTTATTATTTGGCATGCTTATTAAATAATAAAACTTTAACTATATATGGTTTATTCAAAAGCATTTTTATCTCTTTTTTTGTAAAACTATAATTAAAATGTATAATTAAAATGTATAAACTTTACAATTATATTTTAATTATCCATTTTGAAATTCATCTGAGTAAAATGTGAGAAAAAAGTAATACATTTTATTAAAACATTAAAATTTTATTAAAATTATATGAATAATTTTGTTGATTGTGTAAACGCGTAAAGAAAAAAATTAATACAATTCTCTCAAAATTTAAACTTTTAATCTTTTCGGAATAATTTCTTCCAAATTTAAACGCTTTAGCAGGTAATTAATCACGCAAATAAACATTAATAGATGCTAATAGCACGTCAGCAAAAGAAAGTAACGCACTAAAAATTGTCTCGTTCTTGCCATTTTTTCTTACTCGCCTTTGTCGCAGCCGGTGTTGCCATAAAAGCTGGGCGCACGTGAATCGAGAAAACTTATGCGTGTGCCTTCGTGGCAATCACATCAAAGTGAAAAGCGTCGTTGATGGAGGAAGCGAGATAAAAGGTGCTACTGAAAGAATCGCGACGTCTCTTCCATCTCCGAAAGAGGAGCAGTAAATTAATTTCATCGCGCGTTTAATAAACATTGCCAGCTGCCATCCGCTCGCGTGCAATTAACTCTGTACAATTGCGATTATCCGACGAGACGAAGTCGAGTCTGGTTCCCTTTTTCATTAAAGACGTAAAGGACTGTCTGGGGAAGGA
Source organism: Cyphomyrmex costatus (assembly GCF_001594065.2). Lineage (NCBI taxonomy): Eukaryota > Metazoa > Arthropoda > Insecta > Hymenoptera > Formicidae > Cyphomyrmex > Cyphomyrmex costatus. Next base: position 293,810 of record NW_017277774.1, read on the forward strand.
TAATCGAAGAAGGGCGAATAAATTTTAACAAGTGTTTGATTCTAAAATAAACTGAATAGAATATTTAAAAATTTATATAGAACAACTATACATCGTTCAAAGTTTAAAATGTTAAATTTATGTTATTTATGGAATACATTTTTTAAATTTATTTTTAAAAACGAGATAGTAGATATGCTTTTATGTTTTTACAGCAAACTCTTCTACGTTTTTGTTATATCCAATTTTACGCAATCCCTATCCAATTAAATTTCATAATCTGCAAAATTGTGTAATATATGACAGTATTCTATCGTAAAATTATTTTCTTTCTTATCTATTTTTCCAATTTTAGAGAAAATTGCACGTAAATTGCATTCTCACACTTTACCTTCGATTTTCATTCTCCTTTATTGCGTGCTCAATAAACAGTCGCGGGTACGCAACATCGATTGATGCAATTAAGTCTGTGTAATTATGATTTTCCACGAGAACAGCAGCGGTTCCACCCTCTTAACGAGAGCGAAGTCGTCGAGAAGTTCAATAACCGAGAGAGAGGGAGAGAGAAGCAAACGTCGAAAGATGGCTCGTTGTGACTGATTAAACATAGCTCCTACTTACGTCAGTCTAGTAACTCCAGTTTAATTACAATTATTTGCAATAATTGGCAGAAACTTCCTCAATCAATGAATGTGAATTCTGTCATTAGTAAGAGAGGATATTTTACTATGAAATCATATTCTTTGAAAAAGATTTAGTTTTACTGAATTAAAATTTTTGTTGGAAATCTGTACTCTGTGGTATCCTTACATATATATATATTATCTTTTTATTTAGAGAGGAGAGTAAGTATATTTAATTATTAGTTTTATACTTTGCGCATAATTAGCGGTGCACATATACAATAGTATGTCGAGATATTAGTTATAACGCACATAATTATTATTCGATTATACTCGTAATCAATATGATACGCACATAATCATTTCTATTACTGAATATAGAATTGGTATGACTGAATTGATATTACTGTTTTATTGATGCGGATCGCGTAATACTCGACAGCCAAATTTCAGACATATTGCTCGTCGGCAGTTCCGATAATGACGACCGCGGTAGTAACAAATGTACGTTGACCCGAAACGCCGCGTAAAGCAATTCTAGTAATGGGCATCTTGGACCGTTCGCTTGGGGAGTCGCGGCAATCGAAGTGCCACACGTCGAGAGGGAGGCCAGAACGTCTCGTAAAAAGCGAGGAGGTAGCCCGGTTTCCTCGAAGTGTGCTTTTTGAACTTGCACGACCGACCGGTTGCACGTTCCTTCCCTCGTCGGCCAAGTCGCAGACGTAGGTGGACCTGTATCGCGGGCCATTTGTTTTCACGACGTTGAAAAATGCTCTTTCTTTCGGTACCTTCGCTAGCTCGGCTAGTTCAATGTCTCGACAGCACACCTACACCCAATTCCTTAACTGGCACGCACGTATACGTTAACAAGACCGTGAGGGCTCGTAAATGGATATTCCGTTCGATCATACGGCAGATCGATGAGTGTGAAGTTGAAAAACGATCTTTAATTATTTAATGTAATATATTTAATATTAAGTGAAAATTGACCGATGAAATTAAACACATAAATGAACAATACCGTATTCGGTTAAAGCGGTTCTTTATATGTTTTGAATTTATACAATTTCCAGTTCAAATAAATGTTGGTAAAAAAAAAAAAGATAACGTCGGAATAACATGTCAGTTACGATTTCATTGCGATTGGTTGACGAGCATCGTGTTTCACGTTTCCAGTCGATAGGATGAACGCCTCGCGCATATTATACGAGTTAATGCATTAATTCTATTTCGTGTCATTGCGATGGTATAATACATCGCAAGTCACTTTTCCCTTCGATTTATCGTCCAATTTCATATTTATTAGACGCACGGCCAATTTCCAATTTATACAGCCGTGATTAACGTGCCGTGGGTCCGTCGGCTGTAACCGCCTAACTGCGCGCGCCCACCACTAAGAGGCTCAACGTTATATCCGGCTTAATTGGATTGGGATTAAATTAACTTCCGGCTGTGATAGAGAGAACTTTAATGCGCGCATCTTTGCTCGACATGACTCTCTTATCGTTACTGATTCTTATTTCTCCTACTCATCGTGAATCGCGTCAATTTCCGAAGAAATGCAAATTGTTTGTCTCATTTAAAACTGTATCATAAATCACCCGTTAGTTATGCAAACAATACATTGATAGTATACCCAACAAATCTTACTATTTTCTTTAAAATTTTATAGAAATTAATGAATAATTTTTTTTTAATGTAGTGAAATTTATATGTTTCCAAAAAAGTTCTAATTAAAAACGAAAGGATGTAATGCGTTGTTAATTTTAAAATAAAATAATAACATAAAATAATTAGAACAGCTTTATTTGCGCAACTAAATTTTTTGATAATGCAAAGTAAATTCTCTCTGTTAAATTAATAGAATTTTCGTGCTATTCTGCAGCGAATAATTTGAAGAATTTTGCAGTTATTACGTTTATTTTAAATATTTTATACTTTTAGTTCAAATGTATATTTAATATAATATTTTAAGGAGAACCCTGTTATTATATATATTTTAATCATAACAATAGTTGTCGATACTACTTGAAAATTTTTAGATCGTGCGTTGTTATAATCCGATAATAATTACGTTGCGAATTAAATCGCAAACTAATTTACACAGTCAAATAATGAGCAGTTGAAATGAAGAGGGCGACAGATTCAGACGAGACAGTTACAATTTTTATTTTATCGAGACGTTCGATGTTATTCATTTCTGCTATGAATCTAATTTCGTAACAAATGGATTTTTAATTATATGTGACGATCCTTTTTCATATATACTATTTGCAAATAACACAAAAAAATAAATTGACCCTCCAACCCATTTTAATATAAAACTATAATGATTTATTTAATATTATAACAAATATAAAATATAGGAAACGTCAGAAATTTTTGAGAAATTATAAAAATCTCAAATCAGAAGAGTCGGTATTAGATACTTCGTCGGTATTAGAAAGAATTCGTTATTAAATTTTTAGAAAGTGAACAATCCAGAGAGATGGTTTTCGCATAAAAAGTAAATTAGTTTCTTAGGAAATTGTTAACAAGTGTTTTGCATTATCGCGTTGATTGCGGCGCGGTGCATCTTCGCATTATGTGTCTGCTTATGCAAGGTATGCCAAGCACGTTTTACTAATTGCTCGGTTTCGATATCACATACCTCATGTCGGCGTTATCTATTAGCGAGCGTTATTGCTTTTGCGAATATTCTCTCATTCGAAATGCGATGTACATATTGTAATGCCAACGCGCAGCGTACTTAGTACGCGGTAAAAATTGATCGCGATATATCGCTGATGATTGAAATCAATGAATGTGGAGAAATTGATTAATTGATTAAATAAATCAGCAAAATTGCGATATTGTAGAACTATATTCGCGTTATTGTAGAACTGTACAGGAATGTTTATGAAACATTATTGCTCGTCAGCGAATAACAGAAAAGTTAAACTGAACTATAAACTTATTTTAATTTAAAATTATGATTTATTTCAATATTATTATATCAATAAAAATTAAAAATATGCATTTAAATACGAACGATAAGTAAAGTATAAAGCGTGTATCAGAAACAGCATCTTACAGAAAGAGATAAGTTATTCTTCATACAAGAAAAGACATTATATAGTGGAATAATTAAAATTATCAGATAGTAGAACTAGAAATTAAGATATTAATTCTTTATATATCATAAATAAAAAAAATTTACGAAGTACGCAACTAGATGAGGAAAAACAACTTGAAATATTTGCTGTAAATGAAGATCTATTTTATAATTGATGATCTCACGAAATAGCCTTTTTAGTCTTTTCTCTCGCTGTTTTAGACACTATTTATATGGTAATAAACTTCAAGCACGATAAACATGCTAATACTGTCCGAAAAGAGTAAAAAATTCTATACGCATACCGTTAAATTATCTCAAATTAAACGCGACTCGAGACTCGAGGCCATTTTATATAGTGGCCACAAAGGGGATATAAAGAATTATTAGACATTTATATTGTAAAGTCGAGTACTTGCGTGCGCTTGCTTTAAATCGCTCCCGTAATGGACCTGCGCACCTAATTAGATAGTAATGACTTTATTAGACGCATCCGGAAAATTTACCTGCGCTCGTTATCCCTGCTATAGCAACGGCTAATGTAACCGGCGGATAATTGCAAAGTAAATTCCAAAGTACGCTGCTGGTGCATACAGGTACATGCAGGTGTACGTACATCGCATGTGCGCGAAGGATGCGCCTTTCGTCCCATAATTTCGACGGGTTACCTGTAATCTTACGCGCTAATGAGAACGAAGATGCGTAATTTTCCTCTCTCAGGGTGTTTCGCGACGAAGCGTGAATGGATGGCAGCAGCCCTTTGTCCGCCCGCGAGAAGGCGCGTGCCTGCATCGAAAACGTGGGAGATCTTCCTTTGTCGCCTTCACTACGTCTGCAATTATCTCGGATTAATGCTCGTGCTCGTACTCACTCCTTCGTATCCTCTCTTCCCCTTTCATCCCCTCCCCCTCTCTCTCTCTTTCTATTTCTCCATGTCCTTTCTACTCCTCTGCGACTTGATCGTCGAAGCCGCTGCCGTTCCGTTCCGGTATTATAGTTTCGTGGTATTCGACGGCCATTGTACGCTCCGTTTCAGACAGCCTCTTGTGTTCTAAGTAGAAGACGCATTCTCCGATTTCAGATGCTTGGAAATTTCGATAATGCGCGAGATAATAATAACTATGGTATATTATATCGATGGTTTAATATAAATTCTAGAGTTAATTACTTGAATGTATTGTATTATAAATTAGAACGTTTTTAGTACGTCTTTAGTAAGTATAAAATATTTTTTCAAATAGTAAATGCATTCTGCATCTGCTGTGTTATGCCGAAAAATGGAACGGAGATAAAGATAAATATGAAAGCAGAGAGGTTTTAGAGTAGATTTGTTCAAATTTTTACTTGCGAATAAAATGCTTTTGTCTTTCCATTAAACCAAAGGATTCAATTTCTCAATTGAATAAGACAAAAGAATCAAAATTAGTCTCTTCGTTCAATGAATTTGGACAGATATTCGGATAAATGTTCTTAATTGAAGATGGAAAAAGGGCTTAATTATATACAGATCTGTTTTATGCGATATATAAATAATATTATAAGTAACATGAAATTACAATAAGCATAGTTTTAAAAAGGTTTAAGAACTTGCGACAAATAAATCTGTGTCCAATAAAATGGGTCTTACGTACATAGCGGATATAAAGTGGATAGAACGGAATACATAAAGAAAGGTAGGGAACCTTAATAAAGATGTACTATTATCTTCGTAATCGGATTGCAAAAGTTCTACCGTTTTCAGGAACTTAATGGGAATCCTGAGTGAGAAGAGAGCGAGAGAGAGAGAGAGAGAGAGAGAGAGAGAGAGAGAGAGAGAGAAAAGAAAGATCTCTACTTTGTTCGTTGTTTCATTTCATCAATTAACATCGTGGCCCGGTGAAGGTCGTTACAGACAGCCTTGCCTTCGAGCAGAATTAATATCCGAGAATAATGCGATTACTAAGGCTTCACCACCAAGTCTAGTCTTGTCTTCCACTTCTTAATTCGAATAAAATGTAATCTTTCAACACATCGTAATCATTCGTATTGATAATCAAGGGTATCATTTGATTCGTTAAGACTGCGTGAATTTTTAAAATCTTGCACTCTTTTTTCGTGGAAATATCGAAAGATCTTTTATGAGAAATACACTCGATCAGAAAATAATGTTTCCTATCATTCAACAATATTGTTACTATTTTAAAAGATTAAATATTGGTTTTTTAAATATTAAATTATTTTTATAAAAAAATATTTTTTCTTTTATAGGTAGAAAAAAAAATTGTATTTTTTTGTAAATCATGAAAAATTATTTCTTTTAAGATTCTCTCTCTTTTATCTTTTCTCTCTTCTGAAGATAATTAGGATAATACGTGGGATAGTCTTGTAGAATTTTCAAGATCTCTTTTGTTTTTCTGAATATAGTATAGAGAATACGTGCAAGATAAACATGGTTGATTAATTATTCGTTACACAGTACGTTTACTGAAAAGATTGCTGTTGCGTGAATAGTGATATATGAATACAGATTTGCAAGAAGAAAGGGTTTTAAATGGAATCACCAAAGCAAACAAACGTACTGTTTTCCGGATTAGCTGGGATTTTAGTCGCTTCGTATCTCTTTTTCCGTTTAAATGAAGCAAAAGAGCGCACGGGAATTAGTGTACGTAGGTAGGTAATTACGGGAATATTTGTCGACTAGCAGTTGGATACTGATTAGTTCGTAGACGATTGATGGTTTAAATCATGTTTGATTGGCCGTGGAAGAGAGAGAGAGAGAGACTAGTCGATTCGAAGTTTTCCGATTTCCATTTAGGCAGCGATTGTCTATTGCAAATTCCGAGAAATTCTCGCGGATAATCTCAACGGGAAAAGAAGAAGCTTTGATTAGGTCTGTCAGAAAGTTAAACATTGCACGTTAATAACGAAAGTTACTTTCCATTCGGAGGTTGTAATAAACTTGCGCGATTGAAGCTATACTCTATTCGCTGGATTTTATGAAAATTCCAATTTAATGACGCGTGTCCTCGTTGATAAAGGAGGTCTCTCGCATGTAATATTATGCGCAGGATCACACAAAGGAAGATTAATAAAATGTATGCAAACAAGAAAACGTATAATAATTATGGAATACGCAGTATAGTCAATTTTCGTAATTAATCTGTTAATCACACAAATCTTAAATAGAATTTAAAAATCGTAAAGTTTAAATCTAAATTTTATATTTTAAATCTTGACGTATTCACATTTTTTATTACTTTTAGAAATTATCATTGAACGTAAACAATCTCTAAATTTTTGAATACTATATTATTTTCTACTCTATTTTATTTTTCAATAACAACAACAACTGAAAAATGAAATTAACTTTGGTGCGTTAATTAAATTCAAAAGGAGGCGTCGCCGGGGCACCGGTCTCCTCATAAATCTTGAGAGTCGAGTTCAGTTCCGAAGTTTAATCCTTGAGTTCCGTTAACAATGTGAAAGTGCGCGCGCGATAAAGCTCAGGCTCGCAAAATTGCTTGAAAATTTCCCAAAACTAAATCCTTAGATTTAACTAGACCGCCGAAAACGGCGAGGATCAAACGCTTGCTCGTACCCAGGAGCTTTGTTTTCGACTTCTCTCGAAATCGTAAATTCGATTCTTCACCCCGGTCGTACTAGCGTCTTAAACTTGTTTCTATCGTGAAGATCCTTGCAGCTCACCGTCATTCATTCTCTAAATTTGTTTCTAATTCTGATAGTTTGATGTACTTCTTATAATGAAAGAATGCACGACATATTTTAATGAATTTACAAAATACATTTAAAAGTTAGTGAATTAAATCAACACAAATTAGTACGAAAAACAAATTCCTTTGAAAATATTATATTACGTATAAAACAAATACATCTTATAAATAAAAATTGTATAAACTAACTGTCGATAACAAGACGATTTTATAAATATTATTAATTGTAAAGTTTATTTTAATTTAAGTTTATACATAGATATGCAAAATATAGGAAATGTATTGATATTTTGCGGTTGATATCTCAGATATGGCCGATGCAGCAAGAGTGTTGTTTTAAATATTTTATATGAATGAAAAATTTTGGTATGCAAATCTAGACCAGAATTTAATAAAAATTTATATACAGCAAAAAATGTAAAATTATGGAATATATTATATTGTAATTCCCCAAAAACATTGAATTCAAAGAATTTTAAATCGTTAAATTTCAAATTTTTAATACATTATACATTTCCCGTATTTTTAATGAAATTACAAAATTGTTATCCTAAGCAATAAATTTTTTTAAATCTTTAAAAAAAGGGGGATAAGAAAATTTGATAGAATTTAAAATATTAGGAATTATGAGTTAGGACCTGTATACGGAACCACTCAATTCTTCTCGAATATAACTCGACCGTATCATGTCGAGAGCTCGAGGTTTCGTTGTTGCATAACCGCCATTCTCTCGTCTGTTGCAGGAGCTGGAGAGAAGTTACACCCTCTCAACCCCGGGGGGTAGCAGTCCCGTTTGCTGTCCGCCTTGCAGCCCGCCGCCCGCGCCGGCCGCATACATATCGAGCGCGCGCGCGTCCTCGCGTAGACTCGGCGCCGGAAGTGGCCTCGGCGGTCCCACATCCCCGGAGAGGGATCCCCTGGGAAGACTGTTAAGGTGAGTCACTCGTTCAATGATTCCCTCCGTTCGCAGTTCTCTCACTACGCGAGACTGAATCCTTATTTCTCCGGGGCGAAATCGTTGTTCCCGGTCCAAGAGAGAGTCTAATTCCATTAGACGTGTTTTTGCCTGCCGACGCGCTTATGTTCGCATTGCTCCGGGATGGGATGATGCTCTCGGAGGTTTCATTCGGTACAAGTAGATATACAAGTAGTACCGGTAACGATATAACGAGAAACTTTACGTCAAAGTGCTGTATACTTTAATTAATCTCAATTCTAATTCAAAATTTAATTTTGGCTTATTTTGCTTTTTTCTCTATAGTAATTTTACATCAGATAGATAATTAATTTAAATGTTACAGATATTTGTAATTCACTGATATTTTTCCCAAATCATAAATCTTAATGAGAGAATTCTTGTAAATATTTATTTATTTTATAACTGCAATGCTTTATTTTTATAAATTAAAAAAAAAACGCATCAAATACGCGAAGATTATAAATATCTGTGATTGATCAATTGTATCTGGTGCGGTGTAATGAAAATTGGAAATCTATAAGTGCTTTAAATAGAGTCCTGTCCAATCGGATAAATTAACAAATCTTATCCATGTATAAATGACATAAATTACAACTTTATTTACCTATTATAATTGTATTTATAATTATACATATAAATAGAATTCTGTTTCGAGTTCTGTCGTGAATTGCAGACGACGTAAAATGGATTTTAGAAATAAGAATATGTTATCTATATTATACAATTTTTAAAATACGCCTTACAATTTATAAGTTCATTTTATTTCTGCCGCCTTGAGTTTCTTATGTAACACAATTTATATAAACATAATTTAATGCTTCAATGTGCACAGTTCTGCAATTGTAATTTTGATTAGTCTAACATTGTACTAATCAAATAGTAATTGTGCTTAATTCAATTTTCTTTAGTATAGTGTAACCGATATTGCAGTTTAAATTTAACATTAGTTAAACTCTGGTTTAATTTAATCGACGTTAATGAAAGCAGTTCTAGAACAGCGGACGCAGGTATGCGGGATCATAAATGTACATAAAAGCATTTGTGCGGGTGAATTAAATTTGCTATGTTTGAGAATGTTTTGAGCGAACGTGACGAGAGAGCGACGTGTACGTGAGACGGATATCCGGTCTAATGACTTCCATAAAATCAAAACAGACTTCTATGACCGATCATCTGGAAGACATAAAAGTCTCGCGAGCTTTACTTTCTTCTTCCCATCAGTACGTTCTCCTCCTGATTACTTTTATAGCCCTGCGGGCTTTCCTGCAAGATCCATCAATCTATATGGCGCGAAGTATACACGAATGCACCGTCCAACATTTTGCTCGTACTATCATTTTGTCGTCTTGGGAAATTTACCGATCACCTAGCAAATGGGAGGATCACTCATGTTAAATTGACACTGTTCCTTGTTTTCCATGAGTGATATTAAACCTTCACCTTTAGTTTTTTTTGCTGCTGTATTCATTGAGTATCAAATTTGATTTAGATTTTGACGCTGTTTTCATATCTTTCTTCTTCCAAAAATGCGCATTGCTCACACAATTATGTTATATTAATATAAAAAATAATATTATAATATATATAAATCAAATAAGTATGGAAAACGCTAATATAGTCGAAATTAGATTTTAGTATCTAATAATATTTTTATATATAAATTTTAAATACGTCTCTGAGTTATACTATGCTATTACTACGTAAAAAAGTGAAATTTTATGCATAATCAATTTTTTCAAGTAGAAAATTTGCCGGAATTTTTGACTCCGAAAGTTATTAAAACATTCATCGTTATTATTACCATGTCCCCCTTATACTTTGGACATATTACTTATACTCTGAACAATGCGATATTTTGAATCTCGCGATTATCAGTTGCCATCTATCTTGCTTGGAGCACCAAAACTATTTCATCAACCCTTGATCCGTGCCCCTCGGAATCCGGCGAACCATCGCTCTACGACTTCGCTCGAAGAATTTCCGTTCTATACGGCCCACAGATTGAATAACCCCACCGAACCCTATCGTTGCAGATTCCTGAAGACCTTCTACAGGGAGTTGGGCACTCGCGATCCACCCCATCTACCGCCATGGGCGTCCCCGCTACCGCTCGGCACCCTCTGTCCGGCGCACTTTCAGCCGCATCTGCAGCTGGTGCACAAGAGCGAGCAGGAACACCGTCTCGAAAACATCAAGCCCGACCAGATCTTCGCCCCCGTCAGGGTAAGTGTAATTAAAATCCAATAATTGTGTTATATCGACGGTTCAAAGCACAGATATTGCATGCCCAGAGGCATACAATTTAATAAAAATTTGAAGAGGATGTTTTATGTAAGAATAGAGATTTTAGGATAAAAAAATGAAAATAGTACAAACGAAATATCACACTTACATCATCAATATTTATTCTTTACTTGCATCCTTACATATTACATAAAAAATTCTTGATAATATGTGATTTACTTGTCGTATTATGTTTCTAAATATAAACATGTATAAGAGGGAGGAATATGTTTAAAAAAATTTAAAGAAAGTTAAATTTTTATTTTTTCGAAAACTGATCATTATGCATAGAAAGAGAAATAGCCTAGAAATACATAAAATTTAGGCAAAAGCGTCGGAAACTATTACGTTGTTGAAAAAACAATTTACTTAATCTTTATATATTTCTTTAAATAGTACTAATTGTAAGTAAATATTGTATTAAATATTTATTTACTAAAAAATGATAGAGTTAAATCAAATTAATGGTTTTTGAATAATTATATGTTTAAATTTAATAAATATTTACTTAGAATTATTTAAGCAAATATTTATTAAAATTTGGTATTTTCTTCAATGTGCATTACGTCATAAGTAGAGCAATGGATTCGTACATTAAACAGATTTTCGGTCGACGCTACAGGACACACATACGAGTTTTCGCGGGCGTCGCTCTTTATCAGAAGGCCGAGATCTTTCGTCGGCAGCCGCGAATTTGCATGATATCGACTCCGTAATTGCGCGGACGAGCAGCAAGTCAAGTCCCGGATGTCTAAAGAAACCGCAAGGGAGTTTCCTCCGACGACTGTCGAAAGCTCGTTTCGTTGTCGTCGCCGTCGTCGCTGAGCAAGTTCTCTCAGAAATGTGAAAGCCAAGTTGGTGTCCTTTAAAGTCCCAGAGCGAGAGTGAGAAAGAGAGGGAGGGTTGAAAAAGTTCCGCGAACTTCCTTCCCTTCGCGATTCGCTGTCTCGAGTTCTCAATACAAGACCGTTCGACTTCTTGCACCCTCCGGTCTCTCGATGCAGTCTCCTGTGAGTGAAATGCCATGACACTCGAATCGGCACGCTCGCGATTTATGGTCGCAGTTGCTTTGACTGCCGGATAGTTGTTTTGATTAAATTGCGTCGAATCGATTTTCGCGGATGAAAGGATCGTCACATTAAATTGGTCAGCGGTTTACGTAATCGGTTTATGTAATTAGTTTTGTTTTCATTAAGTCAAAAAAAAAAAGAATTAGCGATCATGAATACAAATAATGTATTTGTAATAGATTTAAACAACTTTCTTTAAACTCTCATTAACAAATGTTGATTAGCAGTTGATTAATTTTTAGTGATAAATTAATGATTAAAGATAGAAAAACTTATTATGAATATATAAGAAGGTGAGTGTAGAGAAAAAATGATATTGCGAATATCTATAAGAGAAAAGTTAAATTGAAAATTATTTTTCAATTAATTAATATTAATCAATTAATAGAAGAACTCCAGTTATTTAGCTCTAAACTATTATACAATAATTATCAAATTATTCATATATTATTATGTAAACTATAATTTTAAACAGGATCCTTGCTCAAAATTATCCATCGTCATCACGCGGGACAATACCACATCGAATTTATTAAAATTATAATTTATATTAATAATATATACGGTTAAATTCATAATATCAAATTATACCCAATTGAGTTGTTTTTAATCATTTGCGTAGTTCACAACTGCTGTTACTTAATATGTCATTAATTTATCTAAAATAATCGAGTTAAACAATTTAACACAAGAAAGTATATTAAATTTGACTTAAATTTTATTTATTATTTACATACATTGATATAGACGTTGCTTACTTTAAAACTATTGTATAATTATAGAAATGGATTAATTTATATTTTGGATTACGTGGAGGTTAAAAATAACATAATGTTATTTAACCGAATTATTAGGTTATATTTAAGGATTAGGTTACCTTTGCTCCTTTAATATAATATGTAACAGTATATAAATGTTAATTATTGTAATCTAAAATCAATATCCTTTAAATAAAAAAAACTTCTACATACATATAATTGATAAAATAATCATCAGTTTAGTTAATTTTTTCTTAAGTATTCGTAATTTTTCCAGTCTCTCCTACATTAAAATTATCGAAAACATGTAATAGTATTGCTTGCTATAATCACGTGTTTAGTGTGGCTTTAAACATAGATATATTGAACTTATCATATAAATTATTAGGTGCAAGAAATGAAAGAATTATCACTATTCTAATATACTATATAATAGTATCTTTTGCGTTTACCTACTGTTTGCAATTTTTCTATTCTGTTTTATTAAAAAGAATTTAATAAATTATTAAAATCAAAATTTTAAATTTCTCAATGTTTTGAATAAAATAATAGATATAAAATCTAACAAATTGTCGCTTAAAAGTAAACACTGATTAAGTGGCGATCGAGATGTAGACTCCTAAAATTCAGATGAGTTGTAATATCCAATTCAGACAAATTGTTGAATGTATCCGAGTTCGATGTCAACGTGCACGTACGTGGCACATCGATCACACCGAGTAGTAGCAAGGGGTGAATAGCGGCTCCTTGCGCAGTTCTCACGTCTTGCAAACGGTCGTTCACGTTCAGACGACGATAATATCTCCGTTGCTCTAACTCTCGTTCCTCGGATAAAGGGGATTTTGATCGCGGCGCCGAGACGCTGATCGGTCGGGCCTCTTCTTTCTGCATCGCGTAATGAAGCATTGTTCTGTGGAACGATAAGCTGTTAATATTTCCTCAAGAGCTGTTGCCCGCGTTCTTTCGTCTCACTCAGATGGAAAACCGCGATGATAGCTTCTATCGGAATACGAGAATAAAATCCATATACTTTTTTTGTTTCTTTTCATCGAAATCTTAAAATTACTTACACTGATGTTATAATTATGAACAAAACACACAATGGTTTTTAGAAATATGTATATAATGCTTTAACTATTATTACAAATGGAAATAACGGTTATGAAAATATAGAACAATTGTTTTACATTACTAATTAAGAAATTGTAAGTATTAATAAATTAAATCATTTTATCTTGTATTATCTACAATATATAAAAAGATATTAATTTAAAGTCTATAAAAAACTACGATTGTTTAATTATTAATCTAGTTATTTTTATTATAGATTAAATCTATTTAAAATAATTAATCTGTTTATTATTTAATTTATTATTTTACGTATAAATTAAGAAAAAGGTATATATCTGAGGAAACATTTTATTGAAATCGAAAATCGATTAAAAAACGATTTTCCTTATCCTGTTTTAAGAGATGTGAGCTTATTATCATTGATATCACATTCTTTTTCTGCTTGTAAAACTTGTGTCTCTTGTTCGTTACTTTCAATATACATATATCCCATTGTGACTATGTAACGTAAAGAGCCACAAAACGCAGACAATGCGCCACGTCGCCCGGAAACGCTTGCGTCAAAAAATGAGCCTCATAACCGTCGAGACATACGTAGGATATGTAGGGTAGGAAAGAAAGAAGATATGCAAGTACATAGACCGGGCTTGGGAAACCACATACGTGTACCGGTGGCACGGGAATGAATCCGCATCGTAAAACCGATTTGTTTCCACCGTGAAAAAAAACGAGGACAGAATCACTCTTTAGGAGCCTTAGAACCGCCAAATATAATACATTCGCGTTCGCAATTCGTCATGCTCCCCAATTTTCTCGCCTATCAAAAATTAAAGAATTGACGTGAATAAATATTGTGCACATAAACGTAAGAAAAAACAGAGATTTTAGAAAAAAAAAACCACTTTTTGAAAATATCTATATAATATCTAATATTGTATTTATTTAAAAATATATTTGGAAAAAAAGTCTTTTAAATTATTATTTCATAAATTTCTACGACTTTTAATGTGAATTGTTAACTTTAGTATGTAAAATATTTTTCACAGAAAATGTGTTTTTTTTAAATATGATAGGTAAATACGAATAAATACAGTAACTTTTATTTTATTATAAATAAAATATACTTTAAAATAACGCTATTTATTTTTTAAATAAAATATTGTTTTTTAAATACAAGCTTTGTCATAATATCATGTTCAATTCAATTTTGTTAAATTTTTAATTGATATTACGTGGACAGTGTGGCGCATATACTCGTGTAATTCATTATCTCACGATTTTTCCATATTTTAATAAATAATGCAAGTAGTTACGTTCCTTTATACATAATCAATTTTAAAGCGTTAAATACATAGCGATTACGTACGTTACATACGTATTTACTACATAATACTATATATAAACTACATCTTTTGACAAACAATTTTTATTATTTTTTCGCTATGTAAATAGAACGTGGTTTGTTCGTTCGGGAATATGCGTTCTCAAATTTATCGAAGTATTCGTCGATAAAACCGATGAAGAATCAGTGTATATTGCGACCAAAACCAACACACGAGTCCCTGAGAACTGAACATAACTCGTGGAAAAATCCTGTTGCCGTTCACCAGGTTGCCGGAATCAAAATACCGAGGTCGATACTTGAAAAAACGAATGATTAAGACTCTCGAATCGAGCTGTTTGTTGAAGTTTTCAACAAAAATATCGACATGGTGTCGACTTTGTTTATTTCACAAAAATATAACCGTTGTTTCCGGTTCTTAAATTGTTAAAAAAATTATGGCGATCACTCACAAAAATGTGCGATTATTTTTATTATTATAAATTTGCATGCAATGAAGAATAACACGGCCACTGTTCGTTAATGGACATTATACGTAAAAATTGACATTTTTATACAATCATAAAATTGCATCGTATAGTAATTTTAACAAGACATAGACGAAAAATATTTTAAGAAATAGGAAAAAATCAATTAATGTCGATATAAATGGAAAGGGCAAGGAAAATGAATAATTGAGATCACTAATCAATGAGGTTTCGCGATATGAGAGCAACGAAGAGAAATGCGTTAGGATATCATCATAAATTTCACATAATCTAAAAGTAAAAAATACAAAGAATTACATCAAAAGTATCGACGTTACGGATAGGAGCTACTAGGTTTGCATTTTATTATTTTAGAGATTTTCTACGGAGACGCCGACGTCGCGTTTGTATATTCCGTCGGTTCGCGCGGTCGGATCGATGATAGATCGGTGAAGGGAAAGAGGACGATCCCGCCGTGTGTGGAATCGATCCACGTCCAATCGCTGGCTGCCATTTCCGATATATACGAGGACGTATATCTGAAAACGTCGCGACCTGGCTGGCACGATCCCGCGGCGAATCTTTCCCATCGCGTTTCTTTCCACGATATGCTCGTGAAGAGACACATCGCTCCCGTAAAACGTCCTTCGCTTCCTGTATCACTGTCTCCTTAAATTTCCCGCAGCGGGATGAAGCGCGATATCTCTTGTGCTATCGCATGAACACGGTGCGCACTGATCTTTTTCGCTAAGATTTGTAGACATACTGCTATCGTTTTCAACTCATCCCTCCACGAATTTGTCGTTGTGTCCAATTGGATCACCAGGGGAAATCATTGGCACTAACGTATGTTGCATTAATATAAGTACTTATTGTTGCATAATAATTAACGAATGTATAATGATTATGCAATGTAATAATTTAATATAATATTATGTATTATATTAAATATGTATTAATAAAAATTAATTAAGAATTACATGAAAATTACATATATAGTTTCCACATAATTCACATTATATCTAAGTAATATACAATATGAAATATTTATATAATTACAATGCGAATTAAATTTTATTTACACGTGAGTGAAAAATGCCATATTCAGTCAAGACAATTTTTCGTGTTTAATAATATTTCTATAAAATAAAATTTCCAGTTCAAGTAAACTACTGTGCGTCGATTATTTGAACTGAAAATTTTTTTTAAACTGAAAATTATATTTTACTAAAAATATTATTAGACATAAAAAAAATTCTCTTAATTGAACATGGTACTTTTCATTTGTATGTGTTTTATCTTGTCAATGATTTTTCGTTTAATATTGTTTAAATTTTATTTCCCTTTTTAGAATTCCTGTCGAGGAAGTAAAAATAATTTGTTTCTATAAAAGTTTTGTTTATATAAAAATTTCAGAAGCACACGTTGCTATCTTGCAAAAATTGCCTTTTGCTGCTACGGGAAATCGACAATTCCATCAAATTGTATTTGAATAATCCACTTTTACCCTCCTCACGTAATACAATAACGAATGTCGTCTGCCTTCAACGTGTCTCCCCATTGCGGTTTATCGAAGAATATTTACGGGCGTGTAGACTTTCTAATCTCCTCGGAAACGAAGGATTTATCGCCCTATATCCTTCCAACGCGACCATTTCTGACGCATTTTGCATTCGTCGTTTTCGCGGGATATTTTCCTCGCCTACCCCTCGTTTCTCAGCATTCAAAATTGGTTACGGCTGGAAGTGGCCGGAACAAATGCGGCCCTATCAAAGGATTGATAGGTAGATCCTGCATGACGTAGGAATTATTCTGCGGCGGATTATTATCCGGTAACGAGCTTACGATCCTTCATGCATCTACGTTGTTGCATTATCTCATCAAAAACCCACGTCATACTATCGACGTTTTGTTAATCCCTCCCGGTTAACGCTTGAATCAATTAATTTCAATTGAACGTCAGTCAAACGTTTGAACTCGTCTTTCTTAATAAGAAATGTCTGAGATTCGATAACATTGGTTTAATAATAAAGGCTTGATGATGTATTAAAAAATGACACAACAAAAAATATGATTTTCGAGTTATTACTATAACTTAGATAAAATTACTCTATCAATCAGCAAAAGTAAATTAACTTAACTTTAGCGTCCGTCGGTCAAATATTATAATATTTGTATTGTTTTTAAGATTTTCAAAGAGATTAAAATACCTTCTATATAATACTTTTACGAGAGATTGTAATATTTTTTACAAGAATGACAAGTTTGAGTTGTAACTTTTTTGTAAATAAAAGAGAAATTTTTTAAAGAACATTTAGACAACAATTTTGGTGATCGAAATTCAAAAAAGAAATTTGTGTATGTATTTTTTTAATTTAGTAATTTTAGTAAATATAAATATTGCTATTGTTTACACAAAAAAATATTTTGCTGCTCCAGCTATAATTATTGTTGTTTCTTGTATTTAGTAGAAAATTATATATTATACAGGTAGAATTAATAGCACAATATTCTAACAATTTATGTAAGAAAATTTAGATCTCATAATGAAATATGAATCACTGCTAAATATAAATCACAGTCACAGTCATCTGATTGAACGTTATAGAGAGACTTTCTTGATAAATTTGACAAATTGCTTAGATATAAATTCTGTTTCTGTCATCCATACTGATTGAATACAAGACATATCCAATATCGCGCAGTGCTTGTTAATCATTTATCGATTTAACTAATTTTTCGTATCTAGGTAATTTTTGCTTTATATATTTATAACTATAAGATTATTCTTTTTTTAGTAATCTTTTGAGTTGTGCCATTTTTAATGAATTATTCCGAATTTGTTATAATTTTATAGGATATTCAAAATTATATCAGCGGAAAAAGGGTGACTTATAAAGATTGCTATTTGAAATGAAAATGGCATTTGATCATATTTTTAAAAGTGTATTCTTTTTTGTTGATTTATTACTCAATAATTTTTTATTAAATTAAAAAAATAATCTTTTTCCTTTTCTCTTACTTTTGAAGTAAAGAACTCGCGATTAATCTGTTAAATATTACATAATCGCAATTCTTCTGGCCTACATACCTTAGGCCTTTAATATTTTATCGAACAATAATACTCAAATATAAAGACAGTATAAAAGAATTAAATTATGTCAATCAAATTTTCGTTGAATGAAAATATTGAAATTTATTCAAGGCTCTGAATCTCTCAGGTATAAGTGAGTTGGCTATAATATTTGGACATCCTGCGTACGTATACATGTTCATACATCGGCATATAGGTACAGGTGTGTTGATATAGATACGTTTTATGTAATAAAAGTTCTATCAAATATACGTATATTTTATCAGTTCAAAATTGTTCAGAAAGCACGCCTATACAATGAATGGACTCGTATTGTACTCTTTTTCATCTGCAATATTCCAATAACCGGATGTTGCAATCGTACCCTGTATAATGGCCGGCGCTGTTATCCATCGGCCGACAGATTGCGTACGCCGCGCGCGACCGGATCGATTATTGCTGACAGAGTGAATGACCGGCAAACGCCGCGTGTTCCGCGTACTGCGGATTACGGTTATCGATTACGAGAATCGAGATACTGCTTGCCAATATCGATCACCGATCGTTCGCCACTACCATCGACAGCACGGCGGTCTAACCATTGGTTAACGGCGTTGCCCTCGGCACTATACGATGCGAAACAAACCTGGTTTAATCACCTGCTCCTGCTAATCGTTTGCATAATGCTGTAACTGCAACGCGTAATATTTTTGCTTCCTATTCAAGCATAATACGAATACACCGCTCTGTACTGTCAGGGATTGTCCTAGATTGGTAGCAAGTGGACAGATAGCATTACTCGCGCGATATTTGTTGTCAGCGAGCGTGTCAGAGCGCTGATATTCCATGATCATCGAGAGTAAAGAGCACAATTTTTGCAGTAAGGATGCAAACATAGGTATATATAACACAAATATAATAATGTGAAAATGTACACAAATATAATAAACCCTTTGCAACGAAATAGCGCAGCGAAAGACCTAACTTGGAAAAATTTTGTTAAAAATATCGAAATATAGCAAAATTTGAAAAAGTTAAGTCATTTCTGAAAAATCTTACAGACGGACAGTTGGATGGACGATCAGAACAGCACTTTGAAATTATAAAGTAATTGAATAGAGCTAAACTTTGTGTTAAAAGAAGTTTAATCCCGAGTCTAATAGAGAACATTGAAATTTGAGAAAAATTCGTGACTTAACAAACATAGAAAGAAGTGTTTAAGAAACGTATCGATTCTCGTGGGGAAACATTTTGCCATATTGTTATCGAATAATACAGATTAGAAGACATAGTGTTGCACGTTGACATGTAAGAAGCGATAAGGTATTGGCAATGTCACGAAGTCCTAAAACGGTTGATCTGTTGAAAAGGATTAGTGGTTGGCGGGAAAGGTTTAGGTTCTAATTGGCTCTGACTGGATATCGAGATCAGGAAACCGAGAAGTATCCGCGAAGTTGATTACGGAAAAATGACTAAACTTTTTCCCTTATTCTCGCATCACCAATTACCGAAAGAATTTTCGCTATACGAAGAAACTATTACCTTGTAATTTATCGCATTAATCTTTTTATTCCCACTTTAGTAGGCTAGTCATCTGCGGTCCACGTAAATGACGGCACTTGTCACGAAAACTCGTTTAATTAATTCGCAGCATTTTTTCTGTTACACGAACTCTGCATAATACATTTTTACTGTCGTGTTTTGTTATGTGAAATTTAAATTAAACACTAGTGTTACGTGTTTGCTTTGTTTCTAATCCGCTACGGAAATGCTCCAATTTATTCTTGTTAATCAACATTTTTTTAAATTTAAGTAACGGATCAGGGGTGATTTTTTCAAGTACTTTACACGGATCTGTGTTCCACATCAATCGTGATATATAATAATACTTTGTGATTATGACAATAATTATAATAATTAATAATGATAATAATGATTGAAATAATCGAAGTAATACTTGATAAGATCACAACGATCGGTATTTTTTTGCTAGAAGTGGTTAAACTTGTCTTTCTAATTTTTATTATTATGTTTTGTTCACGCGAAACTAATTATGCTTTCCAGCTGAGCGATGGTACCGTATCCGAGGCGCCGCGACGGGTCGCCATCGAGGGTGGTCCCGGAAGCGGCCGGACCACTCTCTGTCTGCGACTACTGCATCAGTGGGCGACTCAGAGCGACGGTCCCGCTCTGGCGTTTATCGTGCCGCTGCGCGAACTTCGCGGTAGTCCCGTCCTGAATTACTTGGCGCGAGAATTGTTTCCAAGAACGGCTGCGTTGGGCGACGCGGTCGCCCAGGTATGGCGTACTTTGCACCTGATGGAGGATCGCGTACTCTTCGTCCTGGACGGTTACGATGAGTGCGTGGGCGGCCGAACATCACTCGGCGACGCGGCCGATCTCCTAGAGGGACGACTGTTCCCGGATGCCAGGATCTTGGTCACGTGTTCGCCCAGCAATTCAACCGCCCTCGCACCCTTGGTTCAACGCAGAATCCATCTGGCTGGCCTCGAGTGGTCGCACGTCGAGCGGCTTTGCGTGGCCTATTTCATTCACAACGATATCGCCGAGAAAGCTTGCGAGTTCCTTGAGGCGCTTAATGTGCAACCACAATCCATTAGGCAACTCGGCCAACATCCGCTCGGTTGGATCATGCTTTGCTGCTTGTATCAGGTAGGATTTGTGACTAGAAATATCGAAGGATGTCTACTAGTTGCAAACAATTTTATTTGGTAAATTACATATGTTATTTCTTAAAAGAAAAATATTAACAGATCGTTAAAATTAATAATCATAAAAATAAAAAACCTATTAGATTATATTATAAAATATTGAATTATATCGGACAGCTATTTTACTAATTTTATTTAAAGACTCTCATGTGCTATAAGCATGATCTTTAACGATAAAATGAGTAATGAGTTTTTATTTTTACATATAAATTTATTATTAATAAATATTTCTATCGTAGTTTAATAAAACTGTTTTTTGTTTTGTAATATCTAAATCGTATGATTGATTTTACATTATTTGAGAATTTAAGCAACAGTTTTATTGTGACTAAATTTTTTTCTTTGTATATCCTTTGGAAATGATACACTTTTCGATCCAGACGTATAACGTAGAGAGCCTTAGAAAATCCTATAGAATATCTTGATCCACGAACACGATTTTGCTTATTAGGATTCCGGAAGTCTACCGACCGAGACAAGCGCCCTCGTGCAAGCAGCGGTGAAGTGCATCGTGAAAAGAAGCTTAGACCCGCCGATTCCCTATAACGAGGAGATTCCAGGCCATTGTAGGAAGCGTCTCGAGGATTTTGGCAAGGTGTCCCTAGCTGCCCTGAGGGAGGGCAGATGCTGTTACACGGAAGCTGAACTAAGAGCACGAGGTGGAGGCATCGAGATCACTCGCCTCGGTTTTCTCACGAGGGGACTGACCTTTGGTCAGAGACGCAAACCAGATCTTTACACGCCTATCCACATGGCGGTGGCAGAGTTTCTGGCGGCGTACTATCTTACTTCGGTAGCGCAATATGCTAACATCCTACGCCGTGAATTGGAGGGCCTACCTTCGGGCATCATCGGTCATTTAGCCGGCTTGCTGGGTCCCAAGACCCACTTGATTCTGAATCAATTATGTCCGCTCGAAGTTCCACCCAGAGCCGTGTTTTCGTTGCTGAAGGCAGCCGGCGCGTCCGATGGCAACATCTCGGCGGTCTGTCGACTGGTCGGCGCGGGTCCTGGATTCGGGCCCGCGCCCAACGAACGACCCCCAGCCCCATTGGTGCACACATCTCCTTTGGAACTAGAGGGATGGGCCAGGATCCTCGAGAGTCCTGCTTGCTCGCTGGAGGCGCTCGAAGTGGTGTTCCAAGTGGAACGTGGATCCGATCCAAGATATCTGGATGATTTCTTCGATGCCCTCGCTAGCAACGAGAGCGTCAAACTCGTTAGGATCACCTCTCTGCTGGGGCAGGAGTTCCCTGCGGACGAAGCGCAGCGATTGGCCGGACATTTAAAAAGCGTACTCGGCAAAAAGAAGCTCAACGACTTCGAGCTTGTCATCACGTGTCTCGAAGAGGCGGCCCATGATAGGTGAGTCGTTTTACAGATATACCCACTTGCCGAAGCAATCTCTAAACTTCCACTTATCGTGATGTCTCCGAGGATGGCGAGTTTCGAACAACTTGTAAGATTGCCTGCTAAGCGCGCTTCAGGAGAATAAACTATGTTCAACGCGCTGGTTGGGTTTACCGTCACATAATTGAGTTGCTGAGATTGGTACATAGACGGGAAGCTCATATAATATCTTTACTTCGAATTTTTTATCTATTCGTTTAATTGTTCTTTTTATAAGATATCTGATAACTACCAGTAATAACGTTTAATAGCGTATTTTGAAAATAAAGTAGAGAGAGGAAAAATTTTAATACGGAAATATTGAGGTTATAATAGTTTTTGAATTATTGATCAAATAACCAGTCAAAGATAACTGGTAATATCGCGTAGAATTCGCAAGCTGAAGCTCATAAAATTACATAGATATGTGTCTACTAAGAAATAACAGATTGATGGACATGTCTATGTAATTATGAATTCTGCATTAGGATTTTTTACTCTAGACACTTTTTTATCTCTAATACGCTATTAAAATACTGCACGATAATTGTGATACTTTTATATTTCCTAATTTTTTTTTACTTTTACTATTAGTTTTATTGCCACTTCACTAGTTCTTTTTACTTTTTAATTACTAATCTTTTATTTTACCGTGATTGAATTTTCACCTAAAATTCCTGCGCTATTGTTCCATAGAACTTTTCAATTAACAATGAATCATAACGATGATTTTCTACGTCGAAAAGTACGGGATTATTTTACGGGACGACTCAATAGCTCGAAGGATTAAGTGCGAATGTGTCGACATTATTGCATCTCGAGGTCGCTCGATACGTCGCCGTCGATAGCTTCGACGAAGAGTTATTACAGAAAGTCTGCTTGTCCGCTCGGTCATATATGAGGTTGGTCAGGACAAACGGCCAATGAGGATATTTGCTCTTCCGCGCCGCGAAAAGAAGTGCAAAAGACGAGAGTGCGCGAACGGAGATCTGTATTTCTACGTTCAGTGATAAAGGTAAAAGAAAAAAGACAAATATAGAGAACAAAATTAATTAATTAAAAAGAATTTGCATCTTTATACAAAATGGACGTAGATTCTCTATACTTATATCAAGATTTATACGATCGTTTGACGTAAAGAAGAAAAAATCATGAATCTCTTCAAAAAATAATAAGTTACTTATATTTAGAATACATCATAAATTCGAAAAAGAAGTTTTCTGGAATTTGTAATACGTTACACTTAAATTAGTATTTTCGTTATAATCGCAGTATACATTATCTTACATTTCTGATAACCGTAAATATTTTAAAATGTTGATCGTCGGCTACATACTCGTGAACATAGTACAAATGCTGTAAATCATTAGGATTTATCGTTAAGCCCGACGACCATCTCTAAAATTTCCATCAGGCTCACGCGATTCCCACGAAGACGTAAAAATTGAAAAATTTGTTTTGTCGCGCGACGAAGGGCGACGAAAGGATCCATCGCACGGATATTTGTCTTTGCCCGAGAAGAGCGAGGAAACGGCAGACGTGGAAAAAGCGTGTTTACCTTGTGAGAATCGAGCGAATATACATTCGCGTACTTGCGCGCCAGGCTCGCTCACGAACGAGAAAAGTTTTACCCAGAAAGACTACCTCGATCTGCGGTTTTTAACCCGTGAGAAATTCAACGACGGCTTCATAATGAGAACTGTAATAATTATGGCTTGGGTACCGCGAAAAAAAAATTGATAAAACTATATTATCGTCAATCTTCCTTAAATTAAAATAAAAATAGTCGTCGCTTTGTATCAATTTCTTTTTGTTATCAAAGAATAATAATTCGCGGCTCTCTTAGAATGAAAGATTTACGCTGCTGAATTCCCGCGCTCTACAAATGTGTGCCGAGTGCTACCTACATTACAATAATTAAACTACCAATTTACTTTGTACACCATGGACGGCAGCGTGGACGAAGTTTCATGCATGAATTTTTTTCGTTTGCATACTCCCACATTTTTCCTGTTGCTTCACCGAGTGTAATAAGACTGTTTTACGCATCTGCGCGCATAACAGATGCACATGCATGCAATTACATTACGCAGCACACAAAGGTACTTTTGAGGGAACCTTTCTGAGATTTTTGTTCTTTGCGATGGATTTTAATTTCTTACTTACACTCGTGCGGTTTCACTCAAAACTTTACCGACTTCTCTCATTTTAAGCGCGCATTCGGGCGTTCGACTATTTCAAGCTTTATATTTTTCGATTCCGCCGAGACGCTTTAACTCTCCTTTTCTCCGTGTCCCCGAGGAGACGGAGAAAGTATTTCTACGGGCGGATTCGTGAACTCGATTTACCGATGAACTTTGCCATTGCGCCGACCTCGAATTTGAAATCAAACGAACACGCGGAACTCGGAACGCCGCCGATTCGTTGCTGTGAGAATTAATTATATTTTACATTAATATTATCATTTTGTGAAGGAGACGCGAAACTATCTGACCTTTTATGCTTAAAGGATGCTGCGTAATGATATTATCGATGCATTAAAGATGTATATAAAAATCTCCGAATTGATTGAACGGAATCAAAAATTCTTTTGCTGGATTGAAGTAGATACAAAATTAGGAGATGGAGTAGTTGATTTCGTAAAAATAAAAAAACTTAAAATCTAAAATAAAAAAAATTACAAATTTACATTTTGTAACTTGTAGAGCTGTCGCCTGCCGTAAATGTTTCTTTAATATAATAGTTCTATAGTTCTTATGGAGCACAAAATTACGTTGCACCAGCCGTCGGATTACATGAACGAACAGTACTGAGTTTATGAAACTAAGATTGAAAGTTAAAAAATGGTTTTCACTCAACTGCAAGTTATATACGTTAAGGGGATTCTAAGGACGATTACTCTTACTAGAGATAGCGCTTACACATAGACAATTATCATTGACACATCACTACCTTACTCACGCACGCCACACGTATACGTAGATTTTTGTATCATAATTATGTTTCAATTAGATATCTAAATCTAATTTTAAGAACTCCACGCTGCAAATTACTTTCCTGTGGACTACTATTTTGTAAGTACAGATCGCATAGTTTCTATATGAAGTAAATGTTGTCACGATGTGTAACGCCATATTGGACTAAGAAATAGTAAAGTAGAACTCAATTTCGAAATTTTTTATCGTTTTCAGCATAGATTCTATCTCACAGGCACGTATTAATGCGTATACTTTAATTCTGGAAAAGGATTTTCGAATCTATGAATGACAAAAAAGTATTTACGGTACAAAAATTATATGGTTTAGTCGGTAATACAGATGACTTTAGGATCCCCGAAGACTCGGGATAGAAATAGAAAATAGCAATAATTGTGTCTAGCAGTAAATGTTAGATG
The DNA here is from genome assembly GCF_001594065.2 of Cyphomyrmex costatus. NCBI lineage: Eukaryota > Metazoa > Arthropoda > Insecta > Hymenoptera > Formicidae > Cyphomyrmex > Cyphomyrmex costatus. The sequence continues at coordinate 319,774 of NW_017277774.1, forward strand.
TTACAAGAAATGGCGCTGCAATATATTAGATAAGATCGTAAAATTGAATGAAACAGAACAATATAATGTCAGAAATGAATTAAAGACATATCACTATTATCGACATTTTTAATTTAGAATTTAAAGTCTGTCGACCGAACTTAATCGATATTAAGTTCGGTCGTCGCAGCAGCATCCCTTTAAGAATTCAATCTCGCTCAACTTCGAAATCAAGAGGTATCTTTTACCTTTATCGGGAAATTCATCCTCCAGACAACATATAGTTTTTGTCGAATTTATATATATTCTGAGCGTGGCGCGAATTCCCGTTTTTAGCGGAAGGCAAAGCAGGCTATTACGAATGCGCACAGCACGTAACAACGAGAATGCACTCTCTGCAAAGGTGTGCGGGCAATAACAAGTTCTCGAAAGAAAGCTCAGTGGAAAAGGAGACAAAACTAAAAAGAAAGACGGGAAAGAGAGTCACTATGGAAAATTAAAGAAAACGACGAGACACGCCGCGAACTTTAACTTGCGACCGGGCTTACTATCTCCCCTTTTTTACCCTTTCACGCTCTCTTATTGAATCTCACGGCCTCAATCTCTCTGGTTTTATCCGTTGCCTCGAGCTTTTCCCTGGCGAACTTTCTCTCCGCCGTTATGTATATTACGATTTCATTCTTCACTTTACCATTTCCTTTACATAAAAAATTTTATCCTCTCCCGCAAAGAATGCAAATAGATTTTTAATTGTTGAACCAAACCAGACGTGTCAGCCCGAAATGCTTTTGAAATGATTTCTTCAATTCAAACATTTTAGATCGCAAATAACTTAAATCTAATTAGCGTTTAACGAATTAATTGTAAATGAGATCATCGTATCCTTCAAATGTTTGCAATATGGAAAGTATTTTCCAAAACTTCTTTCTCTCTTTATTGTATGTCATTCTAAATGCGATTACGTCCACAAAAGCTGGGCTTTCATTCTCTCTGCTTTTCGTCATCGGTCTTGCCTGCCAACCCGAATATACAACTCTTCTCGCGAAGTCTCTTCAAACTCTAAGAGAGTAGTATCTTTTCCGCGATGCAACCGTGAGACGGAGGGATAAAAGGGAACGAACACCTACCATTTGCCTCGGAGAAACTCTCTCGACGATGTGCGGCAGCTCATTGTTTCGCGTCGAAACGTTCTCCTTGTTTCAGTTCCACCTTTACCAACCCTTTATGCTTCATTCAATCGCTTTTCCATAACGTAGGCCGTCACTTTTGTTCTCGTGGTTGAAGAGTCGATATTCCTGTCTATCTTTTCTATTCGGACAAATCGATTGGGCCACATCGTCGCTTTGAATATTCCTGAAGAGTTCATTCTTTCCGGATATTACTACCTGATCATACGTCGCAAAATAAAAGCCACAATCGAGCACGACGTGATCTTATCAACTTCAATATCTTCACGTATCTATCATATTTTATTTTGTAATGATACTATTTAACATTTGCAAAAAAATTTTTATTTTCTTTATTCCTTGATTAATCTATAATTTTTCCGAAATGATTATATTATTATAAAAGATTGAAGATTTTTAATAAAAATAGTAAAAAGAATACACGTAACGAATGATAAAGTGAAATGTAATTTATTCTCTTTTATTAATAAAACAATTATTTAGAAAATTATTTACATTATATGATCTTACTTGCAGCTATTTAATATATAACTTTATCCGAAGTTAAACTTTCCCTTTACCTTTGTTGAAAAATTATTAAATTAAAGAATCTTTTAGTCTATTTATTCGGGCAACCAAATAAGATATGGAGTGAAAATTTTGAAATTTGTGATATTTTATCGCGTATTTGGAGCCAGTTACCATGCAAAGTGGCCAAGTTACATCGTGAAAAGTCTCCCTTTTTTCCCCTTTCTTTTTGCTGAAATGCAGCGGATTATCACATTTTCTGTGATGCACCTTTCAAGGTGTTTACGAATTCTTCCTGGCGAAGTTTCCGACAATGTCGAAAGCCAAAGCGCGTATTCGATTAATACTACGATCCACGTTACGAGAATGTTGCTTGCCGTTTTCGCAACTGCACTATTAGCCGTCGCTCCCGCGCTTTTCGCGAATACGCTACTGCGCGCTTCACCCGCAATTTTCTCACGTCTTGAAGGTGGAACGGCCAATTTCATGCGAAACCTTCGGAAAGCTCCGGTCGCAGTAACGTAATTCGCTATAAAGAAAAGGCAAAAATCAAGGGAAAAGGAAGCGATGGAGAAAAGATAACAGGAAGACAGAGATGATATAAAAAAACGATTGCAGAAAAAAAGCGAATAAAACGAATACTAAAAGAATTAAAAGAAAGTAATATATGTATATGAAAGAAAGAGAAAAATCTTCAAAAATGACAGGAGACAGAATGGAAAGAGAAAATCAAATTTGTTCACACGCATACGCATTTGCGCATGCGTGTTTTCAAAAATTACTTTCAAATTAAATTTTTTTATGAAATAATAAGAATTTAAATATGGCCAATTAATGTTTCTATATCTTTGGAAAACCCTCTATAGGTATTCTTATATCATATTTAATTAATTATCTACATTTATTTTTTATTATGTAGCATTTGCCCACATTGCTGCAAATTGCAATTACTACATATTACTAATTTATATTAATATTAGACCGCGCGACAACGTGAAAAGCATAATAACACATCATCTCTGAGTAATAGGAAGGTGTGAAGGAATCCTCGTTTTCTCTTCATCTTCGCGGAAGAGAGGGAAGTTCTAAACGCTAGTTAGAACTTACACTACTGACTTGGGCCAATTTTCGAGAGTAATCGGGATGTGCAACGCAAGCGTTCTCTCCCGCTCGCTCGTTGTCGGCTTACTACGCGCGAGAAAATCCAGGCTTTCGCCTAACGTTCCCCAGAGGAGCGTCGGGACTTTACATAATGCGTATCTACGCGCATACGCCAGATACGCTGGAGGAATAACGCCGCGAAGATAGACAGCGTGAAATGCGCATTACATATGCATAAATATATTCGCCGACGAGTCCGCCGAACTTCCACGCGGCTAACTTACCGCGCGCCAACCGAATTTTAGTTGCAACTGCCGAGCGTGGCATCCGCTGCTGGAGCCGCTGCATCTTGCGCGCGCGGCTTCGAAAGCTGAACTTTCCGAAAGTGCATCCCTTTTTCTTCAACACTTGCGTCATCAGGCGCTTCTGATTCGCTGCATTTTTTTATTCCGACTACGTCGGAATGCAACACGTCGCTAACATAACACCGGTGGAATTATTAATTCGTTGAACCCGATGAAAAGAGACTGGATAAGGACACTACACTAATTATGGAAAAATTGAATCGGTGAAATGAAATAATTTTTACCTATAATATATAGTTTATAATGTAGTGTATAAAAAATGTCATAGGGGTTTAATGGATAATTTTTGATTGCAATGTTTAATGGATGTTTAAATCTTTAAATTATGGTATTAAAAATGCTCTATGAAAACAATAAGAAATGTTATACACATTTAATACCAAAGCTCAGAAACTATTCATTGCTGAACCTTGTATTTATAACATCTTTTGTTTCTCAACATAAACGTCCAAGTTTCCTTTTATTTCAGTTGGTTCAGTTTAATGTTAAAATGCATTCGATGATAAAATGCGGGAACATGCCTAAGTGTCCTATTAACACCGCCATTAATGCGATTGATTTCAGACTGGAGTGCGTGGTGAATGCTCTTTGTCGCGGCCTGAGTCATGCCTCTGGTAGTCTATCGCGTCTGGTGCTCGACATGAATCTGTCCGGCGAGCAAGTGTCCCGGGTCTGCGAAGCACTTCGCGACTGCATTCAAGTGCAGGCATTGCACTTGCCCCATTTAGGCTGCGGATGTGAGGGTCTGGCATCAGTCGCTGAGTTGCTGAAGGAACGGCCGCTGCTGGCACTCAACCTTGCTGGCAGCTGGGGCGCCAAGAATGAGGATCCGTCCAGCTCTGGCATCAGTATGGGTAAAACCTTGCTATTATTGTCCCTCCATTCGACGAGATTCCATTGTCGACGCGATATATTACGACTAAATACATTATTGATTCGATTGGAATGTATCTATCAACGAAGTTAACTGCGAACGTTTCGACTTTGGATTCGAGTCTTCTTTAGTGCGGAAGTCAAGTACAAATTGAGTTTGTGAGAGTTCGTACTTGACTTCCATGCTGAAGACTTTTGCGAATGATATCGTATCTTACAAATTTTTTATGCATGAACTGTGGAAACTTATAGGCTTATAGGTATTTTATTTACTTATATTTGAATAATTATATAATTAGATAATTGTTAATCCTTATGCTACTTCTGCTTTGCAGAAATTTTTTATTCAGAAATCATAAAAAAAAATATTGAAATAAATTTTAACGGCCATTTTTTCAATTAAAAACTTTAACCTTCTGGACTCGATTTACATTACGTATATACCTATATCGAAAGTATGCATGCATATTTCGCGATGAATCATGTCGACAAAGTTGCGCATTTTGCCGACCGATGCGAAGCATAACATATGGTCCCTATCGTCATTTGACGTCCACGAATTTTCTACAGAATATCAACCACATTCTGTACTTTATCGCCACAATTGTCCCTTGTGAATTGAAATTTTTTTTTCTCTATGTATTCTGATATAGAACTATTCAAAGAAATAATATATTATATAATATTATAAAAACTTAGTCATTTTGTCAGTATGTGTTTTATAGGAAATTTCTTAATAAAATTATTTTCTCTGTATTTTTTTTAAACATTCTTCAAATTTGAGATTAAAACGTTTGAAACGTTTGTTTCGAAGAATAAATGAAAAATTAGCCTCCGTTATATTGATATACGGAATAGATATACGGGATAATAATTTCGTGACTCTGTCCTGGTTATGTCCTATAATGGTTGAATTGTTGTCAACGGTCCAACCGCGGCAACTCACTGAAGAGCGACAATGGTGACATGTCGCTGGGAAAACTACTCGACGCAGTCACATTGATACGACCGCAGCAAAAGTAACATTGTTGCGGATGTATGCTTGCCATTAACCCGACTCAGGAATTAGAAACTTGCGAATTGCGCCGACAAATCCGTGCGAGCAAAAGTTGCGGTCACAACGTTAAAATGAACTTTGCTCCTTCCGAAACTTTAAGTGCCATTTACCCGCTGCAAATGCACGGAATACATAGATGCTCGATTTATTTATCGTAAAGGCTTATCATATTTGCTACAATACAGTCAATGATAATTGTACAAAATATGAATTGGTATATTGAAACAAAGAATTAGGAATATATTATAAAAATATATGATTGATTTTTTTAGATTTGAATAATCAGCTTATCTTGTTTGAGAGAAAATATTTTATTTAGAATTTAAATTTATTTATAATTATTACATTATATAAAATTTTTATAATGATTACGTATTTCAATAACGATGATTTAATAAATCGAACAAAAATAAATTTTACAGTTGTCATAAAAAATCGGATTACTTATTTCTTTTTTTTATTTATTAAATTCACGAAAATCAAATACAATTGTTATTACGTTTAAATATAAAAATTTTTGCATATGATATATTATTGAATTATATAATTATCATTTTTTGCAATCATAAAAAATTAATTTTATTCTTTACAAGATGTGTTTAATACTATAATAATGTATCAATTTCATTGAAGTGAATTAATATACGAATTAATTATTTGATTTTTTTTAACAAAGTTAAATAATTAGCGTGTAAAATTTGCTTTAATGATTAACTTCTGTTACAGAAATCTAATATTAGCCAATTTATACTGAAAGGCTGCAATAATTATATAATTATTTATTTGAAATACTAAAAGCGTTGAACAGTGCTTTTAATACATAAAATAAATAATTAATTACTGTCTTTCATTATTAAATTATACAATCAGTATTACATTTCTAAGGTTGTCAATATCATGAGCTGTGAATCGATATCCGATGACAAATTGATTCGATATAAACGCATCACAGGAACGCGTGAACTTTATGCGATACCAATTAGCTAATTTTAATTGATTGTATTTGAAAACTATCTTGACACTAGAATTTCTGGTTCTAATTGATCTTTAGGATATTTAAGTAAAATATTAATGCTTGTGAAGCGTTATAAATATTTCACATGCGGTCGTGCATGCTGATAATAGATATTTCCCTTCTCGGTGGTACTTTCGTAGCTTTGAAAGAGGAACAATTATAAGCACTGATGATGCACACTTTGAGGGAAGCCAATCCGTTTACAAGAGTCGCTCGGTTCGCCAAACGAAGTAAAAGCAGCTCTCTCTTTCCACGAAATTGCCAATCGATCGGATTTAGAGACTACGTCTCGCCAGAAAACTCGCGACTTTTGCACTGCGCCGAAGATTGCTCGCAGATTCTCGAAAGAATCGAAGGAATCACTTTTCATCGTGTCCTCGTTTTCTCGGTCATGTTTTTCTTAGCTGAAAGGTCCTTGTAAAACAATAAATAGAAAGTTCCTCGCCGTGTAATCGAATCTCGTGTAAAAGAATAAAAAAGCTCATATTTATTCTTCTCTTAAATGCTACTACATTTCAATGTAGCAATAATAAAGATCGGTTTAATTAAAAAAAAAAATGTTAAAACAAACCAACGCTCGCGTTTTATTAATCAAACATTCGGTTAAAAATTAATAAAATAATATACTGATTTTTATAAATAACTTCGATGTTAAAATACTAAGGTGTTGAATTACATCTATTTCGTGAATCTATTTGTTTTTATTCGTTTGCGATTCAATTATTTGTTAAATTCTTCATAATTAACAAAAAATATAATTTATCAAGCGATTTAATAGTTTTTCTATTTTGTATAGTTTATATAGTTCGATCGCAACCTCATCTGCTTTTAAAGGGAAATAATACGTCGTTTAGAATCACAACCGTGCAGCAGTGTTAAATCCCGAAGTTTTTCTAATGGCGCCACGTTCCGGTCGCGCAAATGGCTCTAAACGAAACTAAGCGCCATTACAACTTTCAAGCCGTGTGTAAAGTCTGCGCAATTAACGATTATTATGTTAACTCGGAATTGAGAGTACGCGTGAGTTTACTTATCAACTCCGTTAAAACACATGGACCACGGTTCAACATATGCGTATTCATTGAGGGGATACGGATAATACTCTTTGTGTTTATTTTTACTTAATAATTATGCTCTTAAATATTGGGGATTAATTTGTTAAAGTTTCTTTTTTGCTGTAAAAGCTTTATATTAATATTGTTTTGCGAATAGAAACGGATGAGAAAATTTAATTTCTCACTAAAGATCAATATTCACATTGAAATATCAAGGTAAAGTTAAAAATTGTAAGTCTCTTTTTTTTAATAAAAAAAACCACAGATCTCTTTAAATTCTCAGAGATCTGACTGAAAGAGGATTATAGTATAATCTCTCGAAATTCTCATTCCTGCATTTCGGATTCCTGAAATACTTGCGGCTTGCTCGATCAGCTCCGATCGTTCTCAAAAGAGAGTAACGTTACGCCCGAAAGATCACGTTTAATCAGGCATCCCTTTCTAATCGTTATACCCTTTCCTCCCCCATTCTCTCTCTTCTAAGTCTCGAAATCGCTTTGCATCGTCGTTCGCTGCAATGCGCGTTTTCTCGATCGTCGAGTACAATCTCTCGTCGACCGGCGGCATCCAATCACGCTAAAACGCCTTGGATAACATTGAATCGTCCCGAGACCATTGTAAGCAATACGCGTAACAGCAGCGTCGTAAATTTACCTGATTGCTTTAAACAAACCATCGCATCGCGTAAAAACTGAAGTCACGTTTACGAGAACTGTTGAATAGAAAATTACAAGAGATTGTATGTAAAAATTGGGGAGTTTAATGTGAAAACAATATTCAATTGCATAATTCTATGAAAAGCAAATTTCATAATCTGTTTAAATTGTCCGCATATATATATATATATGTAATAAAGAGATGTTAAATTTCAATTTGAAAAAAATGACTACTTGATAATGAAATAGTAGAATAAGAACTCTAATTTACGTTCAATGAGAATATATACAACCGAATAATAGAGTTGAATCGCCAGAAATCGATTCATAAAATGAAATTGCTAATTTGTAAAAGTGCTAAGGCGAATAAAATAAATCCGTCAGATAATCTTAAAAGCTCTTTGCATTTTAGAAATAGCATTTAATGTTTTATGATTTTGTGTGATAATCTCTTTCACTGCTGCATATATGTTTCTTATCAATTTCATATTATATGTAACGATATCGAGTTTTCAAATTTAACGTAAGAAAATAGCGAGTTTCTCGAAATGGTAATAAAGCAGCGATCATTTCTCGCTTATATGCTATCAAAGCATTTGTGCCGTGTTAGGGAATATGAAATGTAAATTGGATGTCGGAAGCAGCATAAACTCGACATCGAAATTGCTTTTCCTATCGAAAGGATTGGACAATCCTTGTTACCGATTATCCTAACTAGGTCACCACCAGCAATCGGACTCTATTATAATTAATTTGGTACGACACAAGCATAAACGCTACTCAATTTGCACTGTAGAGCAAAAACTTTCCACATCCTTGTGCCGTGATTGAGTAAGTTTAGTACAGCGTAGCGAGATAAATTTCTATCTTCGCACATAAAGGAGACAATAATTAATACCAAATTATGCATTCGCGAGTCTCTTAGATAGAGAGAGAATAAATGGGTTTGCATTAAACTTTCTTTTCCATTATCTCTGAAAACATTGAAAGACAACAAATTTTAATGAATCTAATAAGACTTTGAGAGATTTCCATCATCTCTCTCGTTTTCTTTATATGATACCGAGGTAATAATTAAAACTATATTGTTAAGCATACAAACAATAATAAATATACATATATGAGTATAATAGAAATAATTAATTTTATAAACTTTATTGAAATGCTTTTTACAAATTATTCGTTAATCAATTAATAACCTACCTTTTAACGTTCGCTTGCTCTCTCTCTCTCTCTCTCTCTCT
>NW_017277774.1:329007-377382 GCF_001594065.2 Cyphomyrmex costatus
TCTCTCTCTCTATCCCTCTCTCTCTCTCTCTCTCTCCCCTCCCTCCCTCCCTCTCTTCTCTCTCCTTCCCTCCTTCTCTCTCCAAACCTCTTCGCAAAATTATTTATGAATTAACTTGATTGATAGAAAAGGCAAAATTGAGTATATTAATATTAAAAGCTTAATTATCAATCGTAATATGTATTAATTACATATAACATATGTATTAATTATGTATATTAAAGTTATTTTAGATTAAATAAACATCGGTTAATTTTTTGTTTTAATTAATTTCGATTGTGATTCTACTGTCTATACTTGAGAAAGAAAAGAGTGCGAAAAATATTTAAAATAAGAAGAAGGGGTCCTTTTTTATTTCCTGCATCAAACGTCCAAATAAAATAAATTGATATGAAAGAGCTCTATAACGTTGATGGATAATAAGTCAAGTCGACGTTCAAACGCACGATATCAGACATTTTTCTCATACCGAAATTTTTTTACAAAGTGGTTCTTTCACCGCGGAGAATATTTCTCTTTTATTTTTGCACCCTGTATGTACGTTGTTACATATTTACCGTCGAGATATTGCATTAAAATAATAATAACAAATGATATTTCAAAAGCAGTATTTTTCAAGGTACAACTAATTACAATCCTTTTAAATAACAGAAACACGTGAAATATTTATATTTGCGTTCATATAAATACTTAAAATAAATTTCACAAGTTATAAATGTATGAAATAAAATTATATACATTTACGGCGTAATATTTTATGATACTTTAACACGACATATTTTGGCGTCATAATATGTACGTCAACTTAATTAACATTACCGTAATCACTCTTGTGCCTCGAGTATCGATGATTTATTAATGAAATCGCGAGTTTGCTACCTCGTCGGGTTAATCATCGTCTGAATGATCGTATGACGTAACGTGATTTTATGCCCCAGTTACGACGTAACTTCCTATTACGCGAAACTCCGACAGTGTCCCGGCGGTGTCCATCAATTTAATACTCAACAACGATGACGACAGCAACGAGGACACGAGAAAGAACGACACATTTGCATTCGCGCGTGTCTAAGCACATGCTCAAGAGTGTGTGGAAGTTTGTATGAAGTTCGCGAACAAAAGTTAACACTTATTACAATAGCTCAACTTAGAAATTCTCTGGAAACTATGTATAAGGGGAAAGGAGAGAGGGAGAGGCAGAAAAAAAAAGAGGAGATACTGTCTGCCTGTGCGAGCAAAGATAGAAATCCCTGCTTCTGGTTGGTGGACACGACTTTCTCGTCATGGAGTAGAGACGGTGTAATTAATCCGGGGAAGGTTGGGCCAAGCACACGTCTTGCACGTATACATACACACGATAACCAGAAACGGAAGTTTTAAATGAGGTGGAAACGATACGACGCATTAAAATTCAACTAAATCGTCTTTCTGCTGCCATTTATTGTTCTTGAACCGAATTTGCGAGAAGTGTTACGACGGTTGAAATTATAGTAATTTTCTTTCAATATATCGCTTCTTAAATAAAATGTCGATAAAAAGAAAGGACAGTATTTTTGTGTAATAAGTAATGAAAAGAAATTAGGAGAATATTTTTCGAGCGTTTGTCGTATATGGTATTTATGTTTTTACTGAAACGTAGAAGAAAAATGAAAGTTTAAGCACTCAAAGATCTGACGATGAGTTCCTCAAACGTTCAAAAGTGTCAAGTTTCTAAAAGATTTAAGGATCCAAAGATCCACATTGAATTCACAAGTTTTACAAACTAAGGATCAAAAACTGCAGATTACGAGGTGTTACATACTAAAGATATAGATTCTAAAATTGAGAGAAAAAAAGAATTGATCGAGAGATTTGAGCGATCCACTAGTGACTAGTCTAATCCGGAATAGATATTGTTTTAATAAATGGCTTTCGTCAAAATGAAGGACGTTGAAACCAAGCGACGCGTTGCGACGAACGTTACAAATTAATATTCATCCTGAATCTCGCGAGACGGTTTCCTCGAATTTTCCTGTATATCTAATTTTCCCCGACCGATATACACGTCCCAGATGAGATCACGTCCAAAAAGGAGTTTAAGCCAGCGCTCAATCCCGTACCGTGGAATCCGCATTTGAGCTTGACTATACATACATACAGCGCATCCCTCGTTGAACATCCGGAGCAATGTTAACGTTACCAGCATCGTCGTAGTTATGGAGAGCAAAATAAAAGAGGAATAGCACTGGTTAAAGTAGTTGAAGTACATAAACGTATTATAACTACATTTGTAAAAGGAAAAAAGATTTATTAAAAGATTTATTTTAACAGTGTGTAAAATAATTGATATTTATTGTAATTACAATTAAAATAAAGGAGAATAAAAATTAATAAGAATTGGGGCTGTGATAAAGCCCCAATCCTTAGTTCAAAAGATACAAGAAAATTAAGTTTTGGTATCGAATTAAAAAATCTTTTTTTTTGGCAGTTTGCTCATCGTTTGCTCACAAATCTTTTGAACTGAGGGTGAGCAAACGAAAATTCCAACTGAGCATTCGTGAGCAAACGATGAGCAAACGAATGCATGAAAAAAAAAATCGATGTTTTAATATTGGGGGGGACCAGCTTCACACGAGTTATTAATGAGCTTTTTACGCACACCACCTTGATGAAGTAAACGATAAAGTTTACGAAACAAAAGTAATATTTAATTCATTTTCTATTCACATTCAGATTATATTAATTCCAAACAGTGTTTAACATCGAAATATTTAAATATAATATATAATAAAACGTACGTTTCGACTAGAGCCGTCTTCAATGCAAGATTTATTTTTTGTTACCATTTGAGAATTTGAGAATTTTATCAACTATTTTCTTAAATTTTTTTGTATTTTCTTTCTTTTAATCAACTAATCTTTTAGCAACATAAGGCTGGGTCCACAACCTTGCTTTAAGAGGCCGTAAGCCGTAAAGCCGTAAGAAATTGACCAATCATAGTTGAATGCGAGAAAAATAATTTTCTGTGATTGATCAATTTCTTACTGCTTTACGGCTTAGGGCCCCTTAAAGCAAGGTTGTGGACCCAGCCTAAATCATATTTTTCGTTGCTTTTATTTTTGTTCACATATTTCCTATTATAACAAAATATATTGTGTTACACTAATTTTTGTGACATATATTTTTAATATTTTAAAAATAGAAATCTTATAATATTAATTAACAATAACATATAATATTATATAAGGAAGAGAATTAAAGAAAGATGTATAATATTTTAATATTTTTAAGAATTCTACGCCACTGTTGGTCGCATTTGGCTGTAATTCTAGAGGGATGTAATGGCAGAGCACTCTCGAAATAGCGATAAACATTCCCTAATTTAATTAGTAATTACGAAATGCTCGTTGCGATGCACCGGACGCAATGGCACGATTATCGTACGTGGCGGTGTATTCCCACTCGGATAACTCGTCCTACGTGGCCTGTCGTTGATTGATCGCGTTACATAGCGGGCTCGATTACAGAACAACGCGTTACCGCACGGTTACGAGCTTAACGCTGATAAAATTCGCTCTGTAACCAAAATCTGCGCTGCAATTCGATAAATCGACACCGAAAGGCGAAAAGAATCAGTGCCACTTTATAAAACTAGAAAACAGAGAAGTTTATGGGACTTGATATCCGAATTCGCTGCTTTCTAGAATATTCGAACATTTCTTTAGTCTTCTACTTTCTTCTCAGATCATTTGAAATAACATTATATAAAAATAATAATATATAATTATCATTATTTATTTAAAAATATTTCGAGATTTTTATTCTTGTTTTACAGATTGTTTAATAAAAAATTTTTTTGTTTTTTTTTTAATAAAATAATTATATGTATAAAGAATTATAAGAAGAAAATATAACACAATAAAAACAAAAAATAAATTTCAAATTTTTAATATAATTTAATTACAGATTTATACAGGAGTTTTTGTTATTTAAAAATAATTATTGAATTTTTAAAATAATTATTTAATATTTTTTATGAACGCAAATGTGAATGCACAACTGAATAAGTAAACTTAATGATTTGAATTAAATCTTTAATGCTTAAATCCTTAAATATATTTTCTGTATGAATTTATATGTAGATTCCGTTCTGCAAACTGCACACCGGAATTATTTTCACTCTTGAAACGCAATCATAAGCTGAGCTAGGATAGTAATATCACAAATTAACTTGACAAGCAATTTAATATTATTTAATGCTAATAATCATTTTACAAAGATATAAATAATTTATTACAAAAATGTATTAATATTTTATTAAAATATTATTTCTAAATATGTCATTATACATATATAACATGCATAAAGCAATAAAGTCATAAATATATTTTAGCATAGAAAATATGAAAGTAAAAATATACATAATACTAATTTTTTCATTTCAAATAAGGAAGCCGAGGGAATCTATGGCGATATTGCGCGTTCACAGAATTACTCAATTTTACCCGTGGCCGAGAAGTGTATTTGCGTAAAGAAGCTTCTAAACAAATTTACTCATGGCGGCAACCACCGCTTATGTTCCGTATATACCGCTTTAGTAAAGGTTACCATCGATAAGACAAGTGGAAATTGTGTGGGGCATCTACCTCATAAAAAGTTACGTATCGTCATCTCGCTGCTGGCTCGTAGAAAAGAACAAATCACCTTCTATATACCCCATCTTTCGCTTTTTCAATTTGGCGTTTTACTCTCTTTCGCTTGTCTTTCGTATTCTCTGTCTGCGTTATAAAGGTTTTTCACACGAACTTATTTAACTTTTCCTTTAAATCAATCGCAAACAAGAAAAATGTGATCGTCGCACTGCGCGCGACATTTTAATATTTGATTCTGAATACTGTTGCAACGAATATTGAATATTGTGAAAATCTTTTACTTTTTGCACTTTGCGTTTCTTTAGTAGGTAGCTTAGGTAACATAACTTAATTTCCGCTATTGTTATACTTATCTTTTTTAACTCTTTTCTTTTTTTCATAATGTAGACGTTTAGCAATTCGATAAACAATTTGACAAGATGTGTTAATAACATTTGTTATAATTGACGTTATTTGATGACACAAGTCAACACAACGTTGTTCTATTTTTCTTGACATTTAAAGAGTATAACGAAGATAGAACGACACTTGTGTTGACTTGTGTCACGAAAATTTAAATCTCATTTAGTAATATTAAATTACTAAATATAAAAACCCGTTGCTATAGGCATCAAGACTTGACCGAATATGGCTCTCTTCCCTCATTTATGTTCAATATTTCTTGATCCATTTTTTATTTTATATTCTTAAGATTACAAAACGTTGACAACATTGTTTTGATGTGATGATTTCGTGGCAGGTTCAGGTTCAGGTTCCGGATCTGGCAGCAGCGGTTGCGCTTCCAGCACTCTCGGCACCCTACCGCTGAATCGCTGCTACTCGTCGTTACCCAGAGGAGCGTTAACGGCTTACGGTAGCTTGACACGACCCGCCACCTTGCCGCGTCTTCCGCTGGGCCTAGGTTTGGGCCCGACACCTAATAACAGCAACGGACCTCTGCCTCAAAATGATCGGGATCGAGACAGCAACGGAAGTAGCAAAAGAAATAGCGACAGCGTACTCTGTCATCGACTACCCTTGTTGCATCCCCTACCCACATGCGACGTCGCCAGCCATCAGGGCACCGGTTTCCACGAGATATTCAACGCTATCAGGTGACTTATATTTTGACAAGCACAATTTCTCTATTTTTTGCAAATTGTTAAACATTAATTAAATCGAGGAAAACGGAAATGGCAGAAAAATATCTTTGGATTAAATTAAATTCTTTGAACAAATATTATACATTCTCTTCCAAAGAATTTAATTTAATTAAAAAAAAATACTTTTTTTGATAAATATTAAATCAATATTATAAAAAAATTATAAAAAATGCTATCATAATAAAAAATTTTTAATAAATTGAAGAATAATATTTTTTATTTTGTTAACATTTTTCGTTATGATATGACGTATTGATTTTACTATCATTTCAGTAAATTCGCCATTTCTTTCGTTAATAGGATATTCTTTATATTTATTTGTTAGCGCTCTTATATTTTCACGTTAACATGAATTTATTTGTGAAAGATTATTCATTAGAATACACGAATATGCAAAGTTACGTGCTACTAATCATCTGAGGGGAAAGGGAAGATATAATCTGCAGCCATCGCGAAATGTTGATGTCGCATAAATCCCGATCGATCTTCGTCTATCATGCACTACATAATAGTTCAGCATGAAAATCCAATAATTTCACGTAGAATGACATTAAGCGCGGTAATGTTAATAATTATACGCGACATTTCGTTATCGACTTAATCACACATTACGATCATAATTATCATCACAATCGAATGTTTTACGGTCGAAAGGGACTGAGTGACAACCAGTCGTGATGCATATTTTTACGCATAAATGAATACAAGCGCCATACATATTCCTAGTGTACATTCCGGTACAGTAATCCGACTGAATAAAATATTCAAGATACCGTGTTACGTGTTGATAAAACATTACGTTTGAAATAATAATTGTATTTCTCGTATCGCGCAAAAATTCGCGAAATAATTCATCGATTAATAATTTTAATAAAATTTTTAGTGATATGTGTTTTAAATAAAATTCCAGAAAAAAATTTTCCGAATAAAGGGAAGGAAAGATATAAACTTTTAGTAAGAATGACATTTTTTTAAGAAAGAAAAATTTTAGAAAGAAAAATGATCTCTTTGCCATTTAATTCAGCTTTCTTTTTCCGAGCTTTTATACATACGAAGGCGTATTACGTTCACGGCCTTGAAGTAAATCCCACAAATGACTGAACAACTTGTCTTCCTTGATTACCTCTCGACGAAGAAGACGACCTAGAATGAAAAGCATCTCCGAACTTCCTCTAGTCTTCTTCTTCTTGAACGGTTGGTAAATGAATTATGGAAATTAAAGGGAATGAGCGGGAATATTTCGTTAGTGAAATTATGCGAACTTCGCGAACGGCGGCGGTAGAAACTTTGGTCGGAAGCTGCTGGATCTCCTCGATTATGTCAACAGCCTTCTCTCCGACGTGTCGCAATGTCATAGAAATCGTGCAACTTCTCCTATCCTCATTCTCGGCGTGGCAATGAAGAAACGGGATGCATTCGCTGGTACTCCGGCCGACGGCCATTAGATATCGTTCCGAGAGTTTTAGTTCTTCCCGGACGAGAGGAACTCGGAAAGTTCGGCGGGCCATGCACTTATCCAAGCGAAAAGCCTGATATTTCGTGTAATTACCGTCGGAGCTTGCCCGAAGCTGTACGAGATTCGCTCGAATAATTTGCAAAATTACTCGGGAAAGAGTCTTAAATATTATTTCCTTTTTTATAAAATTTAGATACGTGTAATATTTCAAATTTACATTTATTGGTTCATAAAAAGCATTCTTTGTGACTAATTTTACATTAATTTATTTTTTTATTATTATTTGATTATTTTTTTATAAAATTCAGATACACAAAATATTCTGAAATTTATGAATTTCATACATTCATTACTTTAGTAAAATATTCTTTGATTAATTTAACATTTATTTTTTTATTAATATTTTTTATAAACCGGATAGTTATTACTTTCTACATAATTGTTCAATATATTGATCACATTAGATATATTTTAAATCGATTTAAATTAATTAATATAACTTAAACCATAAAATTTTGTAAGTTTTTTGTATTAAAATATTAGGAAAAGGAAACGTAGATAAGTCTCAGCTTAAAATATTGTAACGAATTGGGGTCTGGGATTGCAAGACAATTTTGTAGTTGGAATTAAATATTAATTTATCCTTCGTACTTTTTAGAGATTTTACATTGCTGTACGTCTCTGTAGACCATTAATTATATTTAAAACAACATGCGTCCTATGATTTATTGTTCACGTAATCGCCGGAGTGTCGCGCGATATGATGGTCCAGCCGGTCGTAACGGGAGGAAGTCGATCTATTTCTCCCAGATGCGAACCGACACGGGTGCTCCCAACTGTATTCTAAGGATCCCAGAAAGATTTCCTAAGACTTAAGACTGCGACAGCAATGAAAGTTCCACCGCCATCTGCCCCATTGGCCATTCGTCTTTTCCGCGCCTGTAAATCGACGTAGCAAATCGGAGTACTCGGTGCGTGAGTATTCGATTCTAAACGCAATAAATAACTTGCGCTCCGCCCTTCGTTAATTACCCGTTCTCGCTCGATTGCCAAAAGTGTTTTTCGCGCACCCGTTAAACTTAAGTTCTATCGGAATAATCGTAACATCGAGCGATAATTGCAGCACCCTATTTTTACCAGACAATTAATACGAGTACAAATTCAAATAAGTCAGACAGATGGCGATCATTAATTTCGTCGTTGGAAAAAATACCTGTCGCTATCATTCGAACGTCACGTTTATCGAAAATAATATCGTTCAGTTATTTTTCAAAGTTATTTCAATCATTTTTATTCCATTGAGACTGCATAACGAGTTTAATTCTTGATGTACATTCTTGCATCCAAGTATGAAAACAGATTTTCCTGCGGTACAAGTAAATAGATTTTAACAATAATTAATTTTTTTTATTTATAAAATCTTTCTTTAAAGTACATTAATTTTTATAAACAATTCCAACAATAAAAATCTTCTAATTGACTCTCAAATTTCAAACGAATCCACAAGAAATCCTATATTTGGAGGCGAATGAGAGTGCCATAATTTTTATATTCGTATTTATAATAAACACTTAGAAAGAACACCGCAATAATTATACATAGTAAATTGAGTCCTGGTGAAATGAGTGAGCTTTCATAACTGATAATGTGAACAAAAGATGTCATAGATGCTCGTACAAGTGCAATAATGGATAGACTTTGAGCTATGACATATCAAAGGTGCTCACAGAAAACAAATTTTAAATCTTTAATACACTATAGTTCAAAAACTGTTCATTAATAAATCTTGTGTTTATGACATCTTTTGTTTACGTTATAAATGACATATGTGAAAATCATTTCATCAGAATCCAATTTTCCATACAATTAGTGCAGAGTCCTATATAAATGTTTAGATCTGCCTCTGACATCTTTTGTTCGCATTATCAACTACGTTATATATGAAAACTAATTCATTTCACCGGAACTTAATTTTCCGTGTAATTACTGGAGAGTCTTTTATACTCTTTTTACTGAGAAAAACGTCTGGTTAAAAAAGAATGACCCGGAAGATTTGATCAATTAGAATTCTGGTTTATCTCAACTAGGTATAATAGATTCAACTAAGAAATTTTCCGATTTATCCATTTTCACTCAGAATTCTAATTAATGCAACCAGACTCTTATTCCATTGTATGAATAATGAAAATAAATACTCTCTAATTTCTAGATATATGCGAGAAATATAAATGCAATCTGAAATAACTGCATTCATTTAATGAATGATCTTTTATCACCTAATCGTTAAAATCGTTAACAAAGAAATTGAAAACATTTATTCGTCTGTTTCTGAAAATTAACTCGCGCGAATGTTGCATCGATAATAATTGCTGGGGCAAGCTGTGGGTTAATCGAACCGCGTCTTGCGTGTATTATTACAGATTATCGCCGCATAATATCGTGCGAGAAAATTACGTTGTTATCCCATTGCATTCATTCCACTGGCACTGAATAGAGCCGGCGAGCAATTTCGCGAGGATTTGTATTCGTTATTGACATTAAATGCAAAACGGCGACTTGGTTCAGCGTAAAAGCGACCCTGGGAATCTAATTTGCAGTTACCCACGTAACGTCCCTACGTCATAAATTGAGCGCGCGAGCCCAAACAAAACGTCAGCTACGTGACGTCGACGTGTTTTTCAGACGAGCGACGCGACGTGGTTCCGCCAAATTTCAGAATACGGTAAATTTTGTGACCAACGGCGACTTCGTCACGATGTATATGTGTGTACGGGTAACAGATGTAGGCAAGTGTATACGGCAAAGGTGATGTTTTTAATTAAAAACTCGCCTTCGCCGAGTCGGACGCGAGTCGCGCGGATACCGGCAAATTGGAGCCTTCCTCGACGGAAAAATATTTCCGAGATTATTCCACTGGTACAATCTGCATCTTTCCGTTCGCTTTCCAACACGCTGTCCGACGTGTATTCGCGCGAATGTATTCCATTAAATTTCTCGTGCCAGCCTTTATCGTCGTCGTCGTCGTCGTCGTCGACTTTTGCACCGACCTGAACTTAAAAGCGCGCGGACAAATAACGTCAAAATTTTAAAAGCGCGAGAAACGCTCGAGTTGCACGTCGAAGAAATATTACTCTGAACATGAGATCCTCGATTGAGTCTGTAATACTGTCTGAGAGCAATAAGCGCGTGTCTGAAAATAGAAAGTTGCGCGCGAAATCGCTTTATTACATCTGACTCGAATCCAACTTCGTTTACAAACGAAAACCAATCATTGATTCATTAAAATGAAAAAAAAGAGTACTTTATAATTTCAGTAAAAATTTTTTGCAGCACAAAAATGCGAATATACTCTAAAAAAAAAGAAGTATTAAAAAAGTTACTCTCTATCTAGCTTCTGTTGAATTTTTTCATTGAACATGTTGACCTTTTGCGTTTCGTAAAAAAATTTTATTATATTACTTTTATTTACGTAAGTGATATTTTTTCACGTATCCGTGTAAATACTATGAGAACCAACATTTTTATAACGTTTTTCGTTTATTATGTTTTGATCGGGATATAATTTACCCTTTTTAGAAATGAGAGTTCTAAAGAAGTGAAACATTAAAGAGCGAACTTATGTTATCTGGAAATCACTGAATTTTCATAAGGAAAGTCTATTAACAACCATTAACGTTAGCTCGTCTGAACTGACAAAAAACAACGTCTGTCTCATCATATTTTGCGGCTAAAAGAGATCGATGTACCACGCGGCGCGTCTAAATGACGTTTATCGGCGTTTTTCCTCGTGGAAAAGAGAACCGGGACAAAGGGCGACTAATCGATCTTGCTTTCTGCCCGCGTGTTCCGTCATCTTTCATAAGCGCGCTGTCCAAGATTTTCCATAAGCGTCAAAATATACACGTGCCAACCGAGCGGTGGATCGTCCGTCATAATCGATTCCCATCGTCGAGATAACGATGGACTATTTCATCCCCTTACTTCAGAATTTCGCAAGTCACGCCGAATCGCGGCGATCGCTCTTCGAATCTGCGGCCATGTTAAACGCACGATCGAGATTATCGATCATCCGGTTGCGAATTTCTAATAAATATATATATACATATATTGTATATATATATGTATATATATGAGATATCACAATTCCTCTCTTTCTTCTTCTTCTTGTAGAATTTTATTCCAAATCATTCGGAATAACATGTTCAACGTCTGTCGACCGTTTTATTCGCTAGAAGAGCGGAAAGATATTTCTGTGAAAAATGGTCTTTCCGAATGTCATGTCGTAATCGGCGATGGATTTTAGTCAAAAAGAAACTCTTCGAAAAATTCGCGAGCTTTATATATTAAAGAATATATTTTTAACTAAAAGAGTAGTATATAAATATTGTAAACGTTTGCATCACGAAACTCAAAGTTTAAACAGTTATAACTTAATTCGTTAAAAATGAACGAAATTTATATTTCAAAACTTAAAATCTTCACTTTTGAAAGGTCACTATATCTTTTCAAGTTTCTGTGAGTTTGATAATTTTTACATATTAAACAACTATGAACTGGACAAAATGAGTAATTTTCTTTTTATTTTGTGAACCTGTCACGTGCTTTAAAAAAATTTGTAAAAGTTTTCGACTTTCTAACGTGAAAGCTTGAAGTTTTCCCTATAAAATTATTTAAAAAAAATGTTTTTAAGGTTTCTGTTACTAAATTATTATGAATTAAACAAAAGAAGAATTTTGGCTTTGATTGCTCACAACTTGATTAAAAATCATCGTACCACAAATTAAAAAACAGATTTTTTAAACCGAAACTTCGCTCTATCGAATACTATAATTGCTAAAAGTCATGTAACATACAAATGAAGTAGCGCCACAAACTTTCGTTTTGATCCAATTAAAGAATAAAATAAAATTTTTACATTTAATCGAGTTTGTATATAAATATAAATTTATATATAGAAAAGAATGATTTTACTGTAGTATTCAAAAATTTAGCTGGACCCAGATCTAAAAATATATTGTTGGATTCAAAATAATTATGTAACGTATGTAAACACGATGACAAAAAGACTTCATCCACATCATAATTATAATCGTCTTTATTTAAAACAAAATTTTTATACGTCAAATACGCATACTTGAGTATACAAAATAAAATTAGATGTTTTTTGTGATTAATACCGAATTGTTTATTTTCCAACAATAAAAATGGCAAAATAAAAAAATAGAAAGCATGCAGCCTACTAGCACCTAAATTGAACGTTCTACATTATTCTTATGGTCATAACAAAATGATTTTGAAAAATCTAACTAAATTTTCATAAATAGTTTTTTATCATACAATTAACATTTTTATGAATACATAGCAATCGATTCGTTTTTCCATAAAAACGATTTGCATTATCACATAGCCTTGACATCATGAAAATAAAATGTCTATACATTCGAGCGTAACATGCAAGCAGAGAATTCGTAAACGAATAGAGACAGTTACGTGTACCGATTTAGAGGTTGTCTGACACATAAAGGAAGAAACAATACTTCGGAGGTTGGTACAAGCCAGCTGTGCTCCGCCGGTGCTTTATAGTTCGTCATTCACGTGAATTTCTATGCACATCGAAATTGCGTTTCGTAAGTGAACTCATAAAAGAGTGAATGCTTTTTTCTTATTTTGCCGCGTTATTGCTAGAAAACAAACAATTCAATATTAATCAAGAAAAAATATATAATTTTATCATATATCTTCAAACTTGCGTATGTCACATATAAAAAATTTTTTTAAGTGAAGTAGAAAATTACGGATAGAGATAAGAAAATGGTTTTTTAATAATATATTTATTTAAAAAGGAACAAAATTTTCAAACAAAGATACAAGAATAACTTTAGGAAATGTGTATATAAGCATAAAAATAACATCATAGTTTAATAGAAAATTGATAGACATTTCTCGAATGCAGTTTCTATTAAGAGTCGACAATTTGTTTGACATTATATAAATCGAAGCTGTTGTTTGCTTTGAAATATCAAATGTTCAAAAGAGATAGGGAAAATAAATTGTTTTCAACTGACATAAATCCAACCTTGACTCGACGATAAGCACGGTGGATAAAATTTAAGTTAAATTTATCGTCGCTCTAAAAATTTCGTAATAAACGATACCGCAATTTTTCTCACCCTTGTTTTTCGCGGATCATCTTCAGCAAAGAATATCACAGCCAAACATCAGTATGGACTCCCGTATAAGTACCGGAACGTTTTCGAGATATTTTCGAGAATGCTTGCGAACGAAGATACATCACGTCGATGGGGAGCGACGAGGATATTTCGCCGACTCGCCGGCGAAGTTCGTCCGGCTAACGCGAGTTCGCGAATTCTCCAGGCCGGGGCGGCAATTTTTCATCGTTTCAAGTTTCGTCGACGTTTTTCATCGCCGTCGGACGATCTTCTCCCCACTATACTTTCGTCAAGCTCTCCCGACGAGCTTCCTAAATCACGCGCGCAACACGACTCGCGATAAAAGACACGACTCCCGGGATTAGAGAGGCTAGTCAGGCACTCGCGATAAAAAAGTTTCCGCCAGAACTGGTATCCATTATCCAATGCAAGCCCGATGGGTTACCAACATAAGTCGACAAGTCTCCTACATGTTGTACCTGACTTCCTGATTTGTCTGTACGAGCGAAAAAGATTGTGACAACGCTTACTTTATAAAAAAAAATGCTATATAAAATATTTCTCAAGAAAGTTTCTGTCCAATTCAGTTTTGAGATCATTTTATGAAAACATGTTCCATATATAAACATGGTCTCAATTCTTAGCATTTTATACCTTGTTTTAGCAAAATATTGGACATTACTTCCCTTACAGAAATCCACTTTAATACTGGCCAATTTAACCTTTAAGTGGGTAGGTAGAATGACCACAGCACTCTAGGTATAGTTATCTTTAAAACCTTGTTCTTTTTAAAAGAAAAATAAAAAGTATTTCTCCTAAATGCTTCTAAAAGAAGTTTTATAATTTACTATTTTTTTCTTCTATCTTACAGAGATATATAACGGTATAATTAATGTACATTTATTTTAAACATAATATATACTAATAGATAAAAAATATGAAAATAAAATTTTTGAGAATTTGCTGATCATCTCGTCTACCAACTTACGTATCTATAATCTTATTATTATATATCTACTTACTTAAAGGGTAATACTAAAAGGTAATGATTAATTACTTATTTGAATACTGAAAGCATTGAATAACAGTGCTTTTAATACTCAAAATAAATAGTTAATTATCTTCTTTCAGTATTAAATTTCTAAAGGTTAATATAATACATTTTATATAATACAAAAAATTCCAAATATATTATAATAAATGATTGAATGAGCAAGAATAAGACTAAGGAATACTTTGGCCAGAAGAAATAAAATCTTCCATCTAAATAAGTTTCCATTTCGGTGCATCTGATAAGAAAATTGTGGAAGACGCTCGCAAGACGCGGACTTTTATCCGAATTAGCGCCGTTACCTTCGCGCGAAGTGCGTCGAAAGAAGATTTCAATTTTCCACTTGGGTTTGAAAAGGCGGCTGAAACACTTTCGCGAGCCGGTCGAGCACGTTTTATTAGCGTTCCTCGAGAAGACGAAGCAGATTTGCCTCTTGCCCGTCTGCCACTTTCTCTGGATAATCCAATAACAGTCACAAATAAACAGCATGGTGAGATATAAATGGTAGCGTTTACATCTTAAAGTGATGTTATCGGATTTTTCAATACTACAGCGATTGTAATATTGATAGAATTTAAAGTATTCTTTTTTTAAATTGTATAGGATAATATATTTCGAGCTTCAATTTTAAATGAGACAAGACACTAGATCTTTATTTATCGGTTTAATATTAGACAATTAAAGTTGATGTAAACAATTTTAAAATCCTTTATACAACGGATACAATACACTTGGGTAGTATATCCATTCTAATGAGATTGTTTATAACTTCTATAAAAATAAATATATTATAAATAATATTTATTTCTGAAGACCGTCAATGTAATAACATAACTAGCACGAAAACAAAACCTATAACAGTCTAACTTGGATCTTAGTTGCTTATATATAATTTCGCGTGAATTTATAACCCGTGTGAAACTGGCCCCCCAATATTGAAAAATCGATTTTTTTCTTCATGCATTCGTTTTCTCATCGTTTGCTCACGAATGCTCAGTTGGAATTTTCGTTTGCTCACCCTTAGTTCAAAGGATATACGAAAATTATGTTTTGGGGGGTCAACTTCACACTAACCTCCCTATAAAAATATTAAGAAATCGATTTTTTTCTTTTCTGCAGAGTGAAGAGTTAAGTTTAGGGATTAAAATTAAATTTGTGTATTTGTTTGTTTTATTTAGAATTTCGATTAATGCAAGTGTGCAAATATTTTCTATACGTTTAGTGTAACAATATTTACACTGCAGTATATTGAATGGCAAATCCTTTACTAAATTATCTTGTTTAATATATGTGTATACACACACACACGCGCGCGCGCGCGCAGTACATGTTCATTTGATATTGATTGTAATATAATATAGCAATTGGAGTAATAACAATTTAGCGACGAGTCCAGAATATCAGCTACCGAGTAGAATTTCTCCGGATAAACGGAGTTCCACTACATCTAACAAGCTCCGCGAGAGATCGTCGAAGATCTCGGAGGTGCAACTCGCAGGAACTTGTCGAAGGAAACGGGATGAAGCAAAGTTGAAAGCGGGAGGGTATTCCACAGGAGGCACCTTGGGGATATAACGCAGTTAAGCACCTACTATTTTTCTTTCGCGATGCAACTTTGTGCACCGCGAAAACTCGCCGATCGTTCTCCAGAAAGAGAATATGGTCTACATATTTGAGTTTCTTTGTAGAATTTATTATTTATTTTTTTAATATTAGTATTTTATTTTATTTGAATTTATAATATAATGCACATTAAAAAAATTTACTAAATCTTAATACATGTTTTTTTTAATAGCACTAACAATAAATAAATTTATAATAAATAAATATATATTATATACTCGATAAAAAGAATGATAGTTAAGTCAAATTAATAGTTTTTGTATTAAATAAATGTATGTTTTATTTATAAATTTTTATTTAAAAATATTTAAACTAATTTTTATAAAAATTTAGTATATTATTTCAGTACAGATATTAAAAATGCATCTGATGCATAGATCTTAACTTTATGAATATTTTTTGCCATAACAATGCGCGTGTCAGTCGCGTATGTTCGATTCAGCAAAATCTGTGTCACGCCATAATTTTAAATCTATTGTTATTAAAGTAAGCTGAGGTACATAAATATACGTAAGCGCATATTTTTACTCTAACGTAATGCGTCAACCGTTCTATAAGTTCTCGGTGAAAACTTTCGCTAAATTGACATATTTATCAACGCCATGAAAAAAAAAAAAAAAAAAAAAGAAGAGTTCAAGTTATAACGTGATTTTCCAACGCGCAGAGTTGCCAACGTCAAATTCTTACTTCCACAACGTCGAGTTCACGCGCGTTAAATTGTAATGTTATTTCATCATCGAATAAATATATCTCGCGATTGTTGCAAGATGTTTGTTCTCACCGCAAACTCACGGCGAACAAAGGGTGTCGCTCTTTATAAGACCGTAAAGTCGAGTGACTTCGAATACGGTGGCAATAAAAGGCGACGCGATAAAGCCGAGATGGCAAAGGTGGAGTTAACTCCTCGGTAAAAATGCGCCGCGCTCTATTTTCCTTTAAACCGCGCGGATTTCGCGATTTCCGGCGCGGCGTTGCGCGTTCCGCCGCGAAATCCCCGCGACGGTAAAACTGTCGAAACTTAAGCGCAATATCACCGCAGCCGTTTGACTTACGATTGCGACTCTATTGCGACCCGTGGCTTATCCGGCGCGATTCCGGGTCGCGGTAAACGTTCTTTCTGCGTGCAATACGAAAATCTCGTCGCGTCGCTCCGCGACACGTCGAATGATCCCGACACGATTTCTAGATAAATCGGTAAGTAAATATAATATAAATACACATCGATTATAGAGATATTAAATAAATAATGCTCGTTAATATTTGATACAACTCTCACTTTGCACATTACTGCACTACAATATATGAATTCATTAATTATTAATACGTACGAAATATTTATCGAGTAATTATTAATAAAGTCAGTGCCTCCAACATGCTCAATTTATTCCAATGAATTCACACAAATTCTACGCTTTTTAAATGTAATAACGCGGAATTATGTATATAAAAATATCATAAATTATGTCATACATAATTAGCTCCATTAAAATATGAATAAAAAGGGTCCAGAGTTTAATTTGTGAATATAAATTTAAAGTGTTAACTTATATGTTCAGCGAATTCGAGAAGATGCAATTTGATTTGGAAGGATTATTTTTTTAACTAATTTGTATAACACACACATTTCTTTATAAATATAAGATCACATCATCGAGAAAATATGTATGTTGAAAATAAAAGAAAGTGCGTGTTTTTTAAATATATTAAAAAAAATTGTTTTTATAAATTTGTTTTGCGGTTTAAAAAACCGATTGCATTTCTCGTCGCTGAAGCTGTGGAAAAGTAAACGAGAACCGATGCATGAATACTCGCAATCCCCGAGACGTCCGCATTTTATTTCGGAAGAAATTTTGTGTTCCTCGTTCACGAATGATGACGAAATGCTAGCTATTTGTTCTTTTCCACCAAAGTATCCGAAACCCTCACGATGAAGGATCTAAATATGGTCGGGCTGATTACTCCCTCTCGCTTTTAACAAGTTAACCGCGCTCTATTATTTACTTACACAACTTCACCGTTTTCTAATACCGAATTACATGTTGCTCTATGCATGCTCAAGTTTTAATGTTCCCATATGCATTTCTGCGTTTATTTTTATGTTTTAAAAATCGCAGGAACTTATTAGAAAATTTCTTTAATTTTAGACGCTTTTTACACTAATCTTAAGAAAGATTATTCTTTTGTTCCATGCTAATCTTTTTAACCCTTCAGTGCCACTCTATATCATTTTGTCACGTATTTACTATGTGGGTATTACGTAAAAATATCACATAAAAATGAACATGTAACAATTTTTGTTCAATTGAAATGCTAGACATTAAGGACGACAACAAGCAAATGTATTTGTATTAATAAAAAAATTATATACAGCATAGCAAAGTAAAAGAAATGTTGGATATATCTAGAAGTTGCACTGAAGGATTAAAAAATATATTTTGTTGCTAATATAAAATGCATATTACTAATACACCCTTTATTTATACATTACTTATAGTACATATATTTATACATTATTATCTCTCTTTCTTTTGTTAAAAGAATTCAGAAAGTTTACTCTGCAATTTAATTGTTAAATTAGCGCTTAACAATATATATTACTCTTTGCTAATCTCGTTCTAGTTTTGTCTCTAAAAATAGAGACAGAAAATAATTAAATCCAGTTAAGTGCTCGCTACTTAAAAAGACATACAATGACACTTTACAAGACGATTTAATTGTAAGAAAAACGATCGACCAAGGATCGTTTCCACAGTAAACAGTTTAAATCGAAACCAGAAGCACGACGCAACGCCAAGAAATTCCGGGATCCTCGCTCGCGAAATCCGCAGCTTTATTACGCGAACCTGGCTCTGGCGGAATATTCACCGCGCGCGTTCCCCGTTTCTCTCCTGGCGGAAGCGTTTATTTTTGTTAGAAATTCAACGCGAGTGCGCGCGTACATTCTCACTGTGGAGGGTGCAGTATTTTTGTTCTCTCCCCGTATATATATATACAGGGAGAGAAAGATATTGCATCGAGTGGCGCGGCGGCGGCTCTCGAGTGAATTTACCGCGCCTGTTGTGATACCGTTAAAGGCAACGCCATTAGACGTATACGTACGTACGTAGCAGCGACGGTAACAGACGTATCGCGAAACGTACGTACGTATCGCGGTGGCAATAGCAGTCAGACAGTCAGTAAATATGGGCCGAAGTAGATACCATTAAATCCAGACGCGATACAACGCGCCGGCCGGCTACTGCTGTTGCTGCTGTGTTGGCTCGTACTTCGAATCGTTCGTCTTAAATTGCTCCCATTAAACGCACGTACGGGCACGTAAATTCTCGCGGTATCGGCGGCCACCGCCGCGATTCGATTATTCGTCCTATAATTCGGCTCGCCGCTCTGCCTCGCACCGATGTGCATTACACTGCTGCTGCGTGTTCGTTCATTATGTTCCGCTGTCGTGACGTTGATCGATCTGCCGCCGTGAGATTGCACGGAGCGTTTGAGACAGTCGCGTGTAGGTAGAGATCACGTGATGCGTTTTGTTAAATTAATCTTAAATAAAAATCGTCGGAAGAAGTTGAAATAATTATGTATGTTGCAACGTTTTTACGCGTGAAGTTTATGAATAATATAACTGAATTATATATCGTTATAGAATTATTAAGGCTCCGCTGATCAATGAGTCACAATCGATATTTTCATTATGAATTCTCTCTCTGGTAGATAAATTTAAATCTATAAAAATAAGTAAAATACAATTCAACTTATATGGTAGTAAAACTTGTTGTCAAAGCTTTCACGAGTACAAAGGAATTTTATCAGATTCTTATGCAGTCAAACAATATTAAAAATCTGCATTGAAGTTCAAAGATTGCTGATAGAAGATATAAAATTCCGTGTGATCGACAAAGAGTTAATAAAACGAAATATAATATCTCTAAGGAAAATAAAAAAGCGTATAAATATAATTTAAAGAAAATATTTTATTTTTTTAAAGAAATTACACATCTAAATGAGGGAAGAGGGTTCTTGCAAATACATATATTACTGAATTTAGGGAGAGAATTGATATTGTGGTGTGTACTCGCACAGACTGCGTGTGAACATTTTCCCCTCAACTTCAATAAAGCTGTATTTTAATGAGAAATTTAATTAAGAAACTAATTAAGTAGTTTAACTTAAAATTAAATGACTCGATAAAATTATGATGAAGCTAAATAAACTGAATAAAATCAGATCTCAATTATTTTTTAATAAATAGAATCATGAATCACAATTTTAATTTGATAAAATATTTAATTCTGAAAATTTAGGCATCTCAATGCCTGATGTATTGTTGTTTTCTAGAACAACCCCTTTAAGAAAGATTAATGTCGGGATGAAAAATCTGTTCCAAGTTATCCCGAAAGTTTTGTCCGCAAAAAGAAGACTAAACTTTTTCGTTTTCATTTCGAATCGCATTTCATTCAAAGTTTCTTGTCATTGTTATGAGAATGGTCGTGTTCTTTGTTATAAGATTGATAGAGGATGATGAGAACCCAGACAGAAATTGCCGTCAGATATTTTTACGTCTCTCGCTTTTACTTAAAGGCAAAGTCCTGTCCGTGATTCGATTCGACAGACCTACCATCAATCTTAAATGATTATTGCCTCATCAACTAATTCGATTAAATCTTTCTTTTCTCTCATCCAATTTGGTAAGTCCTTATTTCTCTTACGAAGTCAAACTCAAATTGTTTAGTATAAAATATTATAAGTAAATCTTCACGGAAGCAACAACAAAATTAAATAAACTATTATAACAAAAATTGTACAAAAGTAGAGTAAACGTATTGAAATTGTTTAAAATTTTTTCTGGTTTTAAAAAATTCTTATATTTTATCTCGTTTTAAAATTTTATTACGTAAGAATAAGAGAGCAACGAGAATTTTGAAAAAAAAAACACATATAGACAGTCGACATTATTTATAATTTATATATCATAAATATTTATTATAAAGTTTTAAACTTTAAATTATTAAAGTTTTAGTTTGTTTTTCTATATGCGTCGAAACTTTCGTCGATATACACTATGCTGGAAAAGATTGAGAAGAAAGTTTTTCTCATTTTCTCGTCCACGATACAATCCAACTGATCGACAGCATTGTGCTTTGTGCTTCAGGGAACCTAACTGCAAACTGAGGTCTCTGAACGTGTCCAAATGTCTTCTGGGCGGTTTGGATGCCGGCTGTTTAGGCGAGACCGTAAGGAAGGCCCGCAATTTGGACGCTTTGAGGGCTGCTGGAGCGTCGAGACCAGCCGATGTGATGCCCCTGGTGTTGGCTTTGACAGAAGCGCCTTGTTTACAACTACTAGACTTATCTAGTCCCCGACTGGCTCTAGACGATCATCCTTCAAGGCTGTTATGTCACGCTCTGGCAAGAAACACGACCCTTAAACTGCTCAGTCTGGAGGGTTGGACTTTCCGGATAGAGGTAATTGCAACGTCTTGTTATTATTTATGTGGCTTGTTAGTTACGCTTTAATTTGCCACGAACATAGTGAAAGAAAATACGTAAACAAAAAATAATAAAATTAATTTGTCGAACTCTTATAAACCAGTAAGAGGTTAAATTTTTCGTTGATTAAACTTTTACTTTTGGAATCTTCAAATAGTAAATATTAACAATTATGAGCAAATTCGCAGGAAAAGAAATTCTAAATATATGTCAAGAAATGAATGGGCTAATAGGAATTAGCGCTGTATGTCTTGTGCGACTAATTATAAAGAGCGTTTTTTATCCGAATAAAAAATATATTAAAAATATGATAACGTACGTTTCAGTTAACTTTTTTACTATCGACAACACTAATAGCAAGAAGATAACATACAATATGTTTAAGATTTATTACGATGTGTCTTTAGCAATTAACTACGTCGACATATTTAAATCAAAGAATAGCAATTTAAAATTAGATAAATTCTTTCAGTATTGTTTTTGTAGTAAGTAGGAATTCATTCGTTAACAATTAAACTTCCTGCACTTTACCGAGAATAATTTCCACGTAAAATTCGTTATTATATCCCGCAAATGAACATAACGTAGAAAGAGAGTAGGCGAGATGCCTAATTCCGTCGTCTAACGTCATCTATTTTCGTATTTTCACGTGCGAGGGAGAGCAGAGCCTGCAAAGGCGAGAAAATAAATTAGAAGAAGCGGAAATTATTTGCTCTTCCGTGCGGGCGTGCAATACGGAAAAGTGCGAAACGGTAATGTTCCGCTACACCTCCGCAACCGCGGAAACTCACAATAGCACGAGCGAGAACGGAGAAAGAACCGAACATCCAACTAATAGTCTTGATAACAATGTCGGAAAAATTCCCGTTCATGCTACTGAAGACTTTCGTTCTCAGAATCGTATACGTAGGTTGGTTATATATACAAGAAGTTGCTAATTGAGCATCTATCCTGAAAAGATCGACAGTATGGCATGGTGAGGTAAAAAATATTCAAAGAAAAATGCAAAATTTAACTATAAAAAATATATAAACCTAAGATCTAAAAAAACACATATAAAATTTTTAGATATATGAAAAATCGTCCAATACGAAAAAAGTTTTATTAAATATTTATTTGAACTAACGATAAATGTTTTGTATATACTAAATGTAAACGTATATTCACTCGATACAAGAATTATTAATTTGACTTAGTCATCGTTTTTTTTTTTATTAAATAAATGTTTAGTTGGCACTACTGAAAGAAATATGTATTAAAATTTTGTAAATTTTTTCTTAGTAGAATAATTATTTTTAAATAATTCTATGTCGCTCTACACACATCATTTCATTTGATACCAACGATGAATTATCGATCAAGATTAGTGTCAGTGCGACCATAATTAATATTAATTGCAGTATTTGCTCTCTGTATGTATCAACCATTCGCCGCGCGATGCAAAATTGCATTTAAATTATCTATATGGCGTATGTTGATATCATTCTGCCCGTATCGAGTGCCCTTCGTTCAACTAGCGATAACATAAGTGGCGATATTCTCGAATCGTTAACCGATAATCATCCGGAAACGGAGAGATCGCGCGATATTCTGACCCAACGAATACATCCAGCGTCGCAATCTTCGCATTCGATAAACGTCCCTTACGAGCGGCATACGCTCGTGCTCTCGCCTTCGTAGCAACGATAATAATTAATATTTACCGGGACCAAGCGGGGAACGACGATTAAATAACGTAGATTAACATGAACGTGGAACGATGTCGTAGCAACGTGATGCTCAACTGTTCCGTCACGTCCGCAACCGTGACTCGCTCGATACGCAAATTCTAACGCAAATTCACGTAAATTTCACATCATGGGAAACAATCTTTAAACTATCATCCTTTGATTTCAATAAACCTAACAAAACAATTGTTTAACGCGAATTATTTCACGAAGAAAAATATAAAATAATATGCGCTTTTTTTTTAATAGCAAATTTTATAAAATTAGGTCCATATAGTCATATTGTAAGATACCTTTTACATTACCTTACACACCTCCGATATTTTTCTTTCAGACAAGTTTGTCATAAGTTTGGCAAAAATAGGCAGAATACCAGTCTTGTAGAATAAAAATTAAACTATTTTTCTCCACGTATTATCTATATTAGGATTTTTGGATGTCGTTAATTATAATATAATATACAAAAAAATATCATAGAAATGTCTGTGTGTGTTCGTTGATAATATAAATTATAATTATTTTAAGAACAGATCTTTTAAAATATTTTAGCAATCACACACTTCACTTATATTTTGATTAAACGGTCCATTTGAATTTATCTTATAATTTATAAATAATATTTACAGAATATATAATTTGTTTAATTTATCATAGTCTTCTAAAGATGTTTTTGATCAAAGCACCTTTATGTCCCAACTTCGTAAAAGACGAATTGCTTTCCATTGTAGTTGTATCCAAGTATCTCGCGGAATCTATAAAGGGATGTAGGAGGAATCGTTCTCATTGGGAAACTGCAATATCGTTTCGATACGAACTTCTCTAGTTAGATTCACGAGTCAATATTGTTTCCATTTCGTTAAGCTTTGAGACGCCGGGAAGAGCCGGGTAAATGAAAAGAGAAGCGGAAGAAAGAGAGATAGATAGATAGATAGATAGATAGATAGATAGATAAATAGAATGAAACATATAGATAGAGAAAGAGTGAAAGAAAGGAAGAGAGAGAGAGAGAGAGAACACACTTCAGAAATTACTAGGAGAGGTCGGTTCGCGGAATGCGTTTGGAATCTGCAAGGCTGCACTCTTGGAGTGTACCCTCGAGCTTTCAAAGAAGTTATCGAACGCTTCGAGAAATCGACGAAAGAAATCAATGAAGGTGGCCTTTGGTTCGCCAATAGTAACCTCGTATCTCGTAGCAAAAGAGAATCGACGGGAACTCGGTGGTTTTCCGTCTGATCTGTCTGCTCTTTCGAACCCGGAAATTGCCCGGGTAAAACATTTTTGTAGCTAAGAAAGTTAGCTTTTAACGTAGTAAGCTAACTTTCTTAAATCTCACTGTCGTTGGAGATCAAAGTAACGTAGTATGTCATGACCATGAAACCCCGAAGAACTTTGTGAGTTATACGCTTAGATGTCCATCGCACGCGTGAAAAATTCTGATTGTAGCTTACGCAAGCTGCCTCTTAGAGTTGCACATTATTAATAATCAATAAATATTAATTTAATAGTTTATAATTAATTTATTTATATTTTTAAAAAAAGTTATAATAAAATAAACACAAGAATCATCTTTCAAGTAAAATTTTTTCTTTCTTTTGCAAATCAAAATCATATTTAAAAAAAACAAAATCGATAAAAGTATAATATAATATAATACATAGTTCTCTTTCATACAATTATCCAATAAGAGAATTTGCTGCGTGTCTACATAATTCAAGAGAATACATATTTCCTCCGCGTAACGGATTAAAAACTTGAGGAACTTTGGTAACAACATTTATCGCGCAGGACTTCGCAAGACACAACCCATATTTATCGCTATTTATTTACCAGGCAAATATTGTTTATAAGCCCGGCGAGCTCCTGGTCGCAATTAAAGACTTTCAAAGTACATGCTAACGAGCGCGGTTGCTTCCGTCC
The DNA here is from genome assembly GCF_001594065.2 of Cyphomyrmex costatus. NCBI lineage: Eukaryota > Metazoa > Arthropoda > Insecta > Hymenoptera > Formicidae > Cyphomyrmex > Cyphomyrmex costatus. The sequence continues at coordinate 354,211 of NW_017277774.1, forward strand.
CTCGTGCGGCGCAACAACTTGGTGCGTTTAATCGCTCGACATTTAATCACATTCATAATGGCGAAATTTTGAAGTGTACACTCCATACCTTATAGAGCGGCTAAGGATGCTGGAAACACCGGAGAGCCCGTTTTCAATTTTAACTTAAGGTATATTTCGCTGTGTATAACAAACGCGTGCAACGGTTTATGAAACAAATTCCCGTTACGATCCTCTTTATCATGATATTAAATATGAAATATTAATCATTTTTTTAAATAAAAAAGCGCTTTGTATTAAGGGCATATCTTATTAACATAATGCTGTACAGAACTGTGGAAATTTTCTTAAAATTTTATACAACATCAAAGACATAGAACTTCTCTGGATTGTAATTTTTATTTTAGAAGGGATAATTAATTTTTATTAAACAACTTATTATCGTGATTCTTTTTCTCTCATTTCTGGTGATAATAAAACCGTAGAATGAATTTGATTACGAGCCATATTTTGCACCCCCACGTTACATACGATAGCCTTTTTAGTCACTCCTCTTATTTGGCCGTTTCGTCGCGTTTCCACTGGAATTGCTTGGCGACGAGCCATTATCTCGTCAAGATACAAGTGAGACGAAGACGATCTTGCTTATAAACGACTTGAAATTAGGATTGAACGAATGGAGGAACGAAGAAGGATGAAAGAAGAGGGACGCAGCCGCGAATAATCCCAACAGTCGCACATTCTGCAAGTGGATAATTAATTATCGGCGATTCCGGCTCGCGCTAAGAGAAGCGTGGAATAAGGGTGGCGGCGGTGGGCGCGCGCGCGAAGGGTGGCCTCCGGGATGGCTCAAGTATTGTTTAGACGCTCACTAATTACGGAACAGTCAGCCCAGGAAACTCGACCCGCCAGGCGGAAGCGGGGCGGCACTGGAGATACCTTCAATTTATTTTGCTCTTACGCGACCTGGACCCCATTGTCTTTGCTCGTTTATTAACGGTGACGCCACTCCGCGGTCTGTTCGCGAGGGCGGATCTTTAAAAGCGTGTTTTTCACTGCGGAACTTGAAAAGGTATTTGCGCATCCGTTTCTACAGCACCCTATGTCTGTGTGGCTTCAGACAAATGTACAGTTTGTAAGCTTCACCTACTTTTCGTGAATCCCGATGTGACATTCTTTCCGTATATCATTTAAATAAATTTTATAATATGTTTCGTGTATCTTATTTATCGATCTGATATTTTTATTCCAGAAATATTTCTTCTTATGAAACAAATTCCTGTGTTTTTACGATTCTCTTTATCGTAATATTAAATATGAAATAATACGAAGAATAACTACATTTTTTTCGTAATGGCGAGAAAAGAATTAACTCACTCATATTGGCAGTATATATGCAAGATTTATTCTGAAGATTTCCTTCGAGAGAAGACGCGAGATATGAACACCCCGCCTACTATGCGAGAAGATTATTCAAATCCAAGCGTAGAACGCAATTTTCCCGTGGGATTCTTTCGAGCTTTCCTTTTCGTGATAGCTTATTATTCTGTCGATACCTGTGATTTTTTTATTTTTATGCGGATTCGATAACGGGTCACGATCATCGAAAATAATCTAGTTCTCTGTTGACACACGATTTTCGCAAAATTGATAGTTAATCATATAGCTTTGCATCTCTTTGAGATGAGTACTTCGCATTTATATAGGTATTCCATTGTATTTTGATAAATTTTTTGTATTATTTTTTTTAACGAAACTAATTTTTTTTAAGTAAATTTTTTAATTATTGATATTTGTTTAACTCTATGTTGGTAAAAATAAAAAAAATTCTGTGAACTAGTCGTGTTTAAATTAAATATCAAAATTATTTACGAAAATTTAAATAAACTTTATTAAAATATTAATTAGAGATTTAATTGTCGGAATATTTATTATTTATATTGAAAATAAAAATCTCTACTTTTAGCGAAGAGTTACGATGTCGAGTGATTAAAGCTGCAATGTACAGTTGTTCAAATGCAGCATTACGTGCACAACTTCCTGTTATAATATATCGGTCGCATTACTCGTTGCAGCTCACGCTCGCGACCTAATTATTACACGCAACTTATTTTCTGCGCAGCGCGAGATAACGCCAAATTTTAATAAGCGCTGGCACCTTGTACTTCGTCTCGTAATTACGCCGCGCCGGTTCTTACTCCGCGGATCATCGCCTTCAGGACTAGACGTTATTCAAGTGCGCCATTTCATTTTCTGTCGTAAACATATTGCTCGTATTGTTCATAGCACTTCATTAGTTTGCTACTTTGTTCGTACCGATTTCTGTCCCCGTTTCTTGCCAGATGGAGCGGAAACTTTAACAAGAAAACGTGTCGCGCACTTTTTATCATATCTTTTTCCTTCTTCTCTGCGACTGACCGTTACGTTTAATCTAAAACTTGGAAAAACCAGACGAAGCAAACTTAAAATTACATTGTGATGAAAAGAAGATATGGAATTAATAGCTATGGCAAAAATATCAGGACTTTTGTATATATAGATTATTTTTTATTTCATACAAAAGGCGATTCAACAACGTATAAACGCTTTCACTATTTGTGTATTAATTTATTCGTATATATATATATAAGCAATAAAAATTAAATAAAATTAATTTAAATCAAATTACATATATAGAAGACGAAGTCTAAACCAGTAAAATAAATATCATTAAATGTGGGATTAATATGTGTACGATCCACATCGTGAATTCTTACAATAACATAACGAGTCACTGAAATGTGCTTTCTACAAAAGAGCCCTGTATCTTTTACGTTCTTCAATACGTAAACACATTTTTCTCATTGTATCTCTTACAAGATGCTTTTAGACTTCTTCAAACTTTAAACGCGCAGGTCTCTCCAATTCTTTCGAATTGCTAAGATTTACAATGCTCCCGAAAGCTTAACAAGAAGCTCGACGTTACTGGAGCTTCATAATAATTCATACAATTTACCATTTAATAGCGTAATGCGAAATTATCAATGAAAGAGAAGAAAAATATTAAAAGAGAAAACAGAGAGGAAACGAGGCGATAAATTCTATGGAATAGCAGGAAGAGAAGAAAAGCAACGTCCATGCGTTCGTTGCTTCTCGCAAATGCAAGACTCGTCCGCTGAGTTTTGGTTGCGATCGATCATGCGCGCGTACATTCTGTTACGGACGAGCGTTTTTGTTTTTTATGCGCGTGAAAATTGCGAATGGTGTAAAAACAGAAGAGGAGAGCAGCTGACGCGTGATTATCGTAAACCAGAATCGATTTGCCTTTATCTAGTTTTCACCCTCTGATTTCTAGCCTCCGTCTCAGCTTATCTCGTATCTTACATTTTTTTCTACCTCTCGTCAAATAGGATTTCACTCTTTTCCCTCAAACTTATTTGAAGATGCGCTCGGTTTACTTTCTTTTTATTAGATACTATCCAAGGATCGTGAAATTTTGAGTAGAAAATGTGATTGATAATCAAATCAACAAAAAAAACAATAAAGAAACTTTCGTGCTTTTGAGACAGTTCTTTTTCTATTCTACAAATTTAATTTAATAATAATACATAATATTATATAAGTAGGGATTTATTCCTATTTATTTAATATTGTTTATTAATAATAATAATTTATAAAGCACACGAGATTTAAATGAAAAGAAAAAAAAAGAAAGGAAAGAAGAAATACGTACAAATGCGCAAAAGGTAAGAAATTTTATTGAAAAGGCAAAGTTGTTATTATTATATAATTTCTATTCAGATAAATATAGAAAATACTAAACTAAAATATATAAATTTTGTATAAATCTAAGCGAGAACGTACATTTAAATATAGAGTATAATTGTTATAATAACAGCGATAATAAGGTTTATTCGTATTCATATTGAAAGCTCCGAGAAAATAAATTTAAATTTTATTATCAAATGTACGCGAGGATAAAGCGAGTTTCAGTTGTTTTAATGTTTAATTACTGCCAATAATTATCCTTTATTGTCAGCAAATAGTTTATTTTATTCAATATACGTTTGATTTTTTGTGCTCCCGGCTATTATTTTTTCTCTCTTTCCTCAAAATCTACCTTTTCAATAAAATTTCTCTCGGAACGACACTATTTTATATGGCACGTACATTAATTAATGAGTTAATTATCGCGTAATTAAATACTGAAGCGAATAAAAGTAGGGTTATTGGAAGCTAAATTTAAAAAAGTGTGCCTTACTGATAAAAAATATAAATTCTTAGCTAAGGTAAAAGCGGATGCGACTCGAAATGGAAACGGATGCGAAAACATTCGACGAATGACATTCGGGCGAGATGGTAAAACGCGACGATGAATGGAGTGTCGAATCGGCAAATAGGATTTAGCGATTCAAAACGACGAACAGTGTATCCATTTCTAAAAACGTCCTCGCCCCCGTGTAAACCATGTATCTATCATATTTTCTTATTTACTTGACACGCGGGCGGATACGGAGTGATATAAGTCAACTTCGAAATCGATGCTGGATACAGTCCTCGCAAACTACAAGTTGAAAGATATTTACGTGAGAAATTGATTTTGAAAGAACATTTATAAAATATCTTTTAGTCCAATTTTGATGATATATTGAAAGAGGCAAAAACGCGGAAGGAAATAATTTTACAGACACATCTAAAAATTTCAGAGTTGCTGCGATATTTTATCACGGAGATCGATTTTCAGAAAACGTTTCCTCAATGAAAACGTTATAGAAAGCGGAAAAAGACGCTTTCTTTTATCGCCACAATATTCAGAGTGCAGCAAGGATCGAATCGTTGAAAATGCGGCATTAGTGGCAGTGGGTTTTCGTTATGAAAAGTCCTCCCTATAGATTACGCATCGGACTGGTATTACTGCAACGCGGTATAAGTATCATCGATTTCCGATTTTCTCTGCGACTCTCGTACGGCACTTCGACTCCATTCAATTTACCGTACATGATTATGGCTGTGAGATAAACCAGTGTCTCTCAGTATCTCTGACATGCTTGCAAAATCGGTAAAATTACTAGCATAGCAATAATAAATTTATACCTGAAAGCAAGTGAGAGTAAACAACTGCATGGTAATCGGTGCGTGATAATTATAAAATATAAGCTATATTTACAATTTCACTACACATGTGACGCAATATTCGATGCATGAAAAATTCAAACTCAAAATACACATAAACTTATACATATATATAATTATAAGAACAAGTGAGAGTAAATAACTGTGAGGTAATTAGTACGCTATAATTATAAAATGTAAAATATATTTACAATTTTACTACATATGTGACGCAATATTCGGGCAAATATTGTATCACATATGTAATGAAATTGTAAATATACTTTACATTTTTTTAATTATAGCGCACTAATTACCGCTGCAGTTATTTACTCTCACCTGCCCTAGTTATGAGTTCATTGTTTGTGAATTTTGAAACTCCTTAGTAGTAGATTTTATATCGTTACTAACATAAGATAGACTGAAATAAATTGGATAATAGGGCGAATCAGATCATGAGTGCATAAACAAATTTTGTCTCTTATATAAAAGCATGATTCTAAAAAAAAAATACGAATTTTATGATTTTGTAATGAAAAAGTATATCGAACTTGTGCAAATTATAATAATTTTTATAATGTATGGTTGACTGAATTAGTCTAAACTGATGATCAAACAAATTATTAAAAAACATTTTATGTAGTGCAACATTATAATATATAATAAGTAATTTGTAAGAGGAACATTAAGAAAATTTGACCGTTTGGCGTACTAACGACAAATCATTATTGTATCTTTTACAATACTTCTCAACAATTATTTACTGATCGTCGCTGTTTATATTTTGAAATGAAATCGAGTAAGATTACGTGAATCTGATGGTTGAGCGCCCTTAAGTGATTCGTATCGTAAAAATACGAAATAAAAAGGCCATAATGTACGGCAGTAAATACTACATCGTTGAATTAAAAGCATACTATCATTTTCCCATTATCCGGAACCATTTCGGCAGAGTTGGCCGACTTATTTAAATTTAATGTCGATCCACCCGATGATCATCATTCGATAAACCGTTAACCTTGAATTGCATATGTTGCCAAAAATATTCGTAAACCGGACTCGTCTGTACATACAATCATAAAAATAATTGTCCACACACACAGTGCGCCATTATATCGATAATTTCTTTAAACTATTTTCTGAATGTTAATTGTGATTCTGTTCATGCATTACAACGCTGGTAATTCCATAATTAGCTATCTAAATCTAAATATGAATTATCAATATCCTATTGAGTAAGTAAAACCACTATTTTTAACACTCAAAAATTTGAAGAAATTGATATAATGGGAAACTAATTGTTCAAACGTAATGTTTGAACAATTAGTTTCATGATACTGTATATATTATATTATAAAAATTAATATAATAATTAAGGACAGAAATTAAATTAACTTTTTTAATTAACAAAAGAAAACCTCATTTATATACATAGCGCTTATATTCCACAAAATGAGTATGTTATTTATATTACGAAACGCAGTTATAATTTTTCTTAATTTTTCCATTATATCAGAATATCAAATTTTGATAGTACTTTTTAGCATAAATAATAACCATGCATACATACAGTTATTATTGAAAATGTCGAAATTTTAATATTTTATTATGTATTATGGTGTGCGCGAATATTAATCAATTTTGTGAGAAAAAAGCGAAATCACTTCTCCAGCATGTAACACAAATTTCCATTTGCAAGCACCGCATAAATCCGGTAACGAGCGACGCGATCGAGAGACTGTAAACGGTGACTAAAGGCCAAGACGTTCGCATCGCGCGACTTATTTAAATCCAACGGCGACCCGAAAGAGAGTAGCAAGCACGGTTGCCGTTGCACGAGAATCCCCATCTTCGGTTGCTATAAAATACATTTCTAGGACGAGAGACACGGGCTTTTGCTATTCTCTAGCTCCCTCGGCGTGTCGTCGGTAATATTGCTTGCAATAAATTACGCGGTCTTCTCCACCAGTAGTCCCGGTCTCTCCTCCTTTCTTTCTCTCTTCCTCTGTCTACTTTCTTCGTTGCAGAATCTGCCGCGTCCCGAATATCCTTCAGAACGATCCCGGCCGGGACTCCCGGACGACGTATCGCCGAAAATTTTCACGGGAATGTCGAGTCAGCTGACATATCTGCCCTTATCCGCCTGCGGACGTTGAGAAATCGCGCGCTGGAATTTTAACTCTTGAACTTATGTGCGCTCGTTTCCGAATACCTGAACCTAATTACATTTTTCTACATGTCGTTATATTTACAAGAAGCTCTCTTTTATTTTTATTGTATAAAAATTAAAGAGAAAAGTATCTTTTTCGTCTTAATAAACAGTTCTCTCCACAACGATTTTGCTGGAGTTTCTAACAATTTAAATTTATTATTAAAATAAATATATAGAACACGTAAACTTGTTATTACAACTTCTTGCAACATTGTCATCAATGGATAGCATTCTACGTAATTATTTTGATGATTTAACGAAATTATTTTCAGATCTGTATCTATAGTTATATATACATTTTTAGATATTTTAGCAAAACCCTTTTCATGTACATATTCTGATATATAAATATTTTGAAGATCTCAGAGAGAAAAAGCAGATTTTATCTTTGAAGTGCTGTTCTTTTACAATCAGTGTAAATATTTACTATAGATATTTTATCCAACAGTAGATCTGTATATTTAACATTTATACCTAGCTTTTTTATCTGAATGTTTACATAAAAAATATATCCAAAGCTTCTCCGTAATAATACTCACTCACCTTTGTCTGCAACTTGATTATTTTGTCATTACAAAAGCTTTAGGTACTTTCACGGCACTGTCCCGATGGTCTTCTCGAACGAAGTTTACTCACAGCATTTAGAGAAGATACCATCTTCTGCGAAAACACCCCCATAAAGAATAGTTATCTGTAAACCGGATGTTATCTTGGGATTAAAAGTCTTTGTTTCGAATCACTGACCGCGCCAGTATGTCTATCCTATACTTATAACCGCTCACGTCCTGTTTTAAGTGTTCGTTCGCCCTTAAAACGTGTATAATCCTAGAGGGTGGGAATGGAACACGCGTGGCGCAGCAAGGCGACCCAAGCGCATAATACGCAGATAAATTGCACAACCGGAAAATCTCTCCCACCGTTCGTTGATACCACATAAAGGGATGGATTTAATATAATGGGTGGGGGATGCGATTATAAACAATGCAACCCGCCGAGGCTTTCAGTGACCATCCCCATGCCACTTCTATCGCTATTCTGCACATCACAAACGAGCCTGGCTGGCGATTATCATCCCAAAGAAGCCGTCGGGAGCAGAGTTATGAACCGTCCTGATTCTGAGTAAAATTGCTGGACTTTTTGAGGAGACAGACAATATTTCTTAAATAAAAGCTATAACTAAAACTTTAAAGACATAAATATAAACTAGAAAGTGTCCTTTATCAGATAATACAGTTTTTATAATACTGTTTTCAATTTTGCAATTAACTTTTTTGTACAATAAGCAAAATAAACTGACAAAATGCACCCCAAGACTTATACAGTAAGCAGTAATGCCACATATTTCCATGCTTTTTCTTTCACAGGCGTCTGTATAAAATATCTACAATAAATTTATACAAAAGTTAAAAAAATTTGTTTACTTTGATATAAAATGTTTTTATTTACATGCGTACTTTATACTGTAGGATACAAATATAACGTGACATTTCTTTTTGTTTAAGAATTTTTTATATAGGTAAATACATAATTATCTTTAACTATATAGATAAATTATGAGTTTTTACACACTTTAATTATCTAAAAAAAAAAGTAGATGTTTTTATCAGTATTAATAAAGCAATATAATTAGTTCTCAAGATGTCTCTTTAAGAGAACTACGTCAGTATCAAACTTTTCTCTATTATAATCTTGTTGTTTCTTAATTTTCTACAATTTTTTTCTTGATGTTACATTATATATAATAATTTTATTCTGTAGCGTGCAATAATATATATACAATATTTCATTATGTTTTATGTATATTGTTATATATGTGCATTTTTGTAACAAAATTAGTGTTCATTTTCCTTAAAATTATTAATTTGTTTGACAGGTTCGAAAAAAAATACTGTGTCCACATATTTATCCAACCCCTTCTAAACCTATTAAAAGACCGAGTTTGCGAAATATCATATGCGGTACGAAATTTAATACTTCGTCGCCATACGTTAAGTCGCAGTAGCGTGGACAATGCCGGGGTCAGCGACCCATGAATACGAGTATCCTGATAAAATTTAACGGACCAGCTGCACCCGCGTAACGCCCGCGAATCTCTCTTCCTCAACGCTTTATCTTCCATGTGGTAATACACACATACACGCACTTGACATGCGGCGTTTGTGTCTGACGCCAGTCTATAGAAATTCTAAACAAAGAAATTGATTATTTTAGCTTGACGTAGAAAGGTATGGGAAACGCGCAGCCGACCTCCTCGCTGTAACTTACAGCTTTCACGATGAATTCGTAGCTGAAGCTTTTCTCAGAGAGAAATGAGACGCGACGTCTGGCTGTAATTTAATGTAGAAAACTAAAGTAATTCAGAAGGCGAGAACTTGGAGAACAAAAGTACAAAATCCTATTCTTTAATTAACTTCTTATTTTTAATAAGCATTATGTAAAAGAAAAATACAGCATTTAAATGAAAATTTCCATTAGAAAGAAATTCTAGTTCATTTTAGTTAAATTCTTATTACTAACATTATATATATTATTAACATTATATATATATATATATATATAACAGTAATAATTATAATTACAATAACGTATAATTATAATGACAAATATAAAAAAATTTTCCTCTCAGTTGAGATGATGAAAATAATTTAAATAAATTAGAACAATTGAATAAATGAATAAAGAAACGGCAAAAAATTAACTAAATAATGTTATGTAACAAATAATAATCGAGATTTTCACTATACTGAGGATTGTCACGAAACTAAAAATTAGGAAAATGAGGGATTTGTCAAGGAAATTGAGAACAGTCAGGAAAATCAGGAAAATGTCGAGAAATTTTGTAACGTCATCTGAAAAATTAAGATTCTTGGCTTAAAAAAAGTTTAATATATACTGACAAAAATTTATTAATCTTACTACATATACATATTTCTTTACGTAATAATCCTAAGTAATCCTAATAAATTTACACTAAATAAATATTTATTCAATAAAGAAAAATAATATTTAAATTAATGGTTTATTATTATGTAAATATATATTTACATTTAGTAAATATTTACTTTGAAATATTCGAACAAATATTTGATATGCAATCACATATTTATTAAAATATAATATTTTTTCAGTGTACCGTGTGTTGTATCAACATATTGGTCACTATGGCTATTTTATATAGCAAATGTAATGCTTGCTAGAAAGGATATTACATTTATAAAATAATCTGACATACTCTGTCCAACATGTTGATATAACATGCGATACATTGATCTCACAACGAAATATTATATTTAATGATTTCCAAATCAGAGGATAAAAATTTTCAAAATATTATTCAGGAAAGTTCGGGAAAATTATTAAATTTTGTGGAAATCATGGAAAAGTTGTGGAATTTTAGAATGAGGAATTTGTGATTCTTCGTCAGTGACAAACTCATCACACGGCAAACGGAAAGACCTGTGGTATTTAACAAATAATACATCAACGGTTTATTGAAAAAGAGAGTCGTGGAATCCTACGAGTAAAATAATTTGTAACCAGAGAAGGGCAAAAGAGAGAGTTATGTGGCGCCCGTGCCATGTTCCGCAATTAGCGGGAATCAATTTACGTCGGAAACTATTAAACACCACTTCCTTCCGTCCTAATTTTCCGGTATTATTCGCCACCCCCGCTGAACCCGAAGACACGCCTGCCGCATAAAATGCCGACGCGAATAACATAAATTACGAAGTCGACACGTGTCGCTGATAATCAACAAGCCAACAAGTATAACACGCGCGGCGGGTTGTAATTAACGAATGTAATTCTCGGTTTGCAGAAACGGATCCCGTTTTGCGTGGCGAATTACGTGTGTGAAACACGCTCTCATCGCTAACCAGAATCAATTCTCATGTATTTCCAATTGCTTTTCGAATATAACGAATATTAAATGTCTTTGATAACGAAAATTAAACATTGAAACGTTTGTTAGTAACTTTTAATTAAATGAAAAATTTTTAATTTTATCGAATCAAATGTCTTGCCTTTCTTTCTAAAAATATTAAATATTTGTAATATTTCATTAATTCTTCGCTCACTGTTATGTATTTTAGGAAAATGCGCGAGAATCAAATGAAACATGACTTTACTTAAACATTTTCAATATACAGCTTTATACGTGAAATTTAATAATTCATTTAATTGAGAAGTGAAAATCGTAACTTTCAATTCAGATTTGCGTATTTATTCTCATTGAAAATGTTGTATGTATATCATTGATAATTAACAAATCAATCCTTGCTGATTGAAGTGAATATTTCTTCGTGTGATTTATTAATAAACATTATACGTTCTCTAATATATTAGTTAAATTCGTACGTTAAAAAAAAATATTTTTGTGTATAACTGAAGTAAAAAAAAGCTTAATTTCACTTAAAGAAAGACTTACAATATAAAAAAGCTTAATTTAGCTAAAGAAAGGCTCTATTTCCGTCATTACGTTCTACTTATTGTTTATCTAGGATGGTTTTTCATGTTAGTTTGGTTTTTCACACCTACCAGGTGGAATAAGGTTTTCCCATTCGGGAAACGAAAAAACTTCCAAGGGAGAAAACAGTGAGAGACTTTTCGTATCGCGGCGCTGCAAAAAACACCACAGTTTCACGCTCATTTCGTGCTAAATTCCTGTTTTTTCTTTACTGATTCTTGCTACAGGAATTACAATTTACTTTTTTCTAAAAATGTTTTTGTTACTTGACGTTGCTTTGTTGTTTTCAGGCGAAAAGGAAAATTACGAGATAATTGATGAGCAGTGAACATTTTTGATACTCCTTTTTCCCTCTTTCTCTTAATAAGTCTTACCTTTAAACCGAAAAGTTAATCTTTTATATAATTTATATAAATATCTATTTATATAATTTTTTTAATTTATTTATTTCGTCGAGATTATAAATTAATTGAAAAAAAATTAATAAAACTATTTTTATTTCTTAAAAATTAAGAACATCTTTAAAATTCAATTATCATGTTCTAAATATTGTTGGAGAGCATTTTTGAATGATTTAGAGACCAATGTCGCAAACAATTGTGAATAAAATCAATTAGTTCATACGAAGACATAATAGTAAATGTTTTTATTATAAAAATGCGGCAAGAGATATGCCACGAACAAATGACTGTTACAATAAAAAATCTTGTTGATAATAATAAAAAAAATCTGCGTAAAATATTTCTCGTATAAAACGAGTTATTTTATTCGTGATACCTTTTTTCCAGATATATTTTTTTAGTTTAAATGAGACAACAAATCCATTGTGACGCGCGCGCGTACGTATATTTTTTCATTATTCATTTTGACATTTTCAGGTTATGCATTGGACACCATTAATATATTTGAATTTCAGCACAAAGAATAAAGTATATAAAATGAGTTAATAATAATAAAAAAATAATATATATAAATGTTCATATAAATCGTTTATTCTGCTGAGAACATATTTTTAAATTTCACAAGCTTTTATACATTTCCTATAATTAAATGCTATTTATACTCCATAGTTGAAATTCGAGAGTTGAAAGTTTGCGGCTATAATAGCTGAAAGTTAAAACATAGCAGCTAACAGTTTGAAGTTCAGAGTTGGGGAATTAAAGATCAAGAGTAGTTTATGCATGTGCAAGCTTGCAAACATTATTATAAATCATATTTTAATAAATTCTAACATTAATATCCCATGCCTCTTAAGTGCGATTTTATTACATCGAATGAATCTCAATCAGATGAATATCTATAAATAACGAATAGGACCTTTCACTAATGAATCGCCCATTGGATACAACTTCCGAGTCGACAGATTTCATTTCTAATGTTCTTAAAAAACAGATCCGAGACACGTGTCTCGTGCGCGTTTGATTTCGACGACGACAGTGTCGGATTCAGCACTGTACGATTTTTATTCATGCCGCTCGCTGATGAAACCGGACTGGGATCTCCCTCGCAAGCCGAGCCTGGAGAACGCTTCCCCAGGAAGCTACACTCGTCAACGATCGCTTGTCGGAAAGCAATAAATATCACCGCTCGTAAATATCACACAGTTAGCAACAATAAATCCCGTGTTACTTCGAAATCCTCATGCACGAGGTAAATCTCGAAGGACGCTGCATTTCGGCATTCATTTAACACGTTTGTAAATACTGCATTGTACATTTAAAGATCGGTATTCATAGTCAGTTTTTATATTCAAGACCATCTTAAAGGAACGTTTCTGAAATATTTAAAAATGATCAAATTATGAAAAAATTTCAGATTATTCTGAATAGAAGTAATACAACAAATTTAGTGACGGTTTACTATCTGGATCATAAGTTAGAACGAATTATGAATACCGAAAAACTGACATTTGAATATTTTAGAAAACATAATTTTTCTTAGATTTTTAGTCCCGCGAAATACAGTATATAATATTTTTTTAATTGTAAATCAACCAATCATAATCGGTTATTTTTTTTATATTTGAATGAAATTGGTCAATATCTTAAAGTATTTTGTTACTCGCATTGTGTTTTTACTGAGTACAAAGTGTTGCATATATGGTATATTTCAATAAATCATTTTAAAGTTATTTTGAACTAATTAAACATTTTAATAGTGTTGTCTATGTATTTATCTGAAACTTAGAACTTTAACTTAGAACAAGTATCAGTGACCCAGTTAGATTACCCAAAGTGATGATTGTTGCTATAAATCTCTTGTCCAGTTTAGAAACTTTGTTAAGCGAGGAAACATGGATACATTATAAAGTATAATACCGTCTTGGAAGAAGTACACATACTCTTGCATGCAGAAATTCAGAGTTTCACGCATATCGCATGATCGAAACTATGGTAGACAAACTATGAAAATATATACAATGTACTTCTTAGCTCTTAAGATAGCTGAAGTTTCAATGGCGTGTCCTAAATTCTGAATCAAACATTTCAGACAGAATTTTATGGAATTATATACATCTTACCTTAATCGTAAGATAAAATTATCTTGAAAATTATATTTCAGTTTTTTAGTCTATAAATAATCTTCGAAACTAAGATTACATTTTTTATATACTATATAAAAAAACAATATATTAGAATCTTTAAAATATAAAGTAGCATTTAAAGAATAAAATAATCTTTACTTAATTTATATGTTTACGCGCATATTAAATTTTTTATTTAACACTTTTAAAATTTAGTTATCTTTTTCAATCACAGACATACTTATATTTATGTAAATAATATATTTATATAAAATAAAATATTTAATTATTAAATTGCAAGTCTTAGAGAATCAATGCTGAATGTGATTGCATATATCATTTATTATTATATAAATCATGGTGTTAACATCGCAAGATATGTCATCTTGTAACATCCATTAAACCTGGCAATTTAATGGACAATTTGGCATATAAATGCGAATGCACTTTATCTACAGTTCACTCTAAGATGAACAATAATTTATTACTCGATGTATTACTGAGGAGGATTCAAAATAAGGATCGAAACGTATTTAATTATAATTGTTTTATATAATAATAAAGGATACATGCAATCACATCCAGCATTGGCTCTCTATGGCTTGTTATGTTGTAATTTGATTCATTCACAAGGACCTACTTGAAATTCTAATTATTTACTTATTATATGCAAAAGGAAATATTATGAATAAATATAATGTATATATCATGCATTTGCATACTACGTGCAATATAATGCAATAATCTCTAAACTAAAGCATAGTAAACATTTTGAGAATTCCGTTTATTTCGGAATCTTTTTTTCCCCCATTCTCGTTCAGGATACGCCAGTTGGGTCAAGCTAGATAAATGGACTGTCGAGGACATCCTTCCGAGAATGAAATCCACCCTCGATTCTGTTTGCCCAACGGAACACGGAATAATCGTCACGCGGCACTGTACTTGAATCAAATCGAAAAGCGGTGACATCGATCTTGTTTTATATTAACAGATATCTAGATTGGGCTTAAATTGCGCTCTACTCCAAAAAAAAAAAAAATGAAATCAGCGTGTTAAAATGCCATCAATGTTCTATCGATATCACCTTAAATTCTTCATTTAGAAATCCTTAGTTTGATATATGAAAATAGTATTTATATTAATTTAACTGTCCAACGCGCTTTTAAGTTTTTTTAAATGAAATTAAAAAATAATATATAAATATAAGTATACAATTTTTTAAATTAAAAATGTATATAAATAGTAATTTTAGTTTCCACACACACAACAATATCTTTTATATGTATCTTAATAATTAATAATAATTTAGTTTTGTGTGTGTATGTGTGGTTGTCCAAACAAAAATTCATCTATAAATATAAACACTGGCTCATTGTACGGCATTATGTATTATCAATCCTGGTTGATGGAATAATCAGAAAGCAGTACGTATATCTGTCTCGAAAAAATTTGCCATCAACGTCCTGCTAAGATTGATTTTTATGCCATTCGAGATTCTCATGAAGTTCGAAAGCAAGGCTGATTTATTAATGTACACACGTCTAACGTACTGCGCGTAAACTAAGCGAAGAAGCAGCTTGCACTTATACAGTTTTCCGTGGAGAATTGCTTTCTTCGCGCCGTTCCTATCCTATGGGATACATTCGCCACTTTTTGTGTGCGCGACGACATTTCCTGCATAATGAAACAATATTCGAGCCCTGTCCTCGATTTTCCTCCAAGATCGAACAAGTACCTTCGACTTCCCTATTCTTTTATTTAATTCCTTATAGAGGGTATCGAGAGAAAATCAAATTCGACAATACGTTTAGCACGCCTTAAATTGAAAAGATGCATTACACTAAGGAGGAAAGCTCGCGGCGGAAAATCTTTCCCGAGAAATGACGAGCGCGAGAGATGACTTTGACGGATCAGTCGCACTTGTTAACCCCGTGTTACCGTTGTGTTCCCTCGACGATTTGCGGGTGCGCTCGTATAATCTACGTCCTACAGCTTCTCTCCTTCATCGTTTTATTACCGGAATAACGTAATATTGCCAGCATGTAGTCAGCGAGATCGTCGCGACGACGAGGCGCGATCGCGCTAAGACGCCTCTCTCCATCCGACTTAACGACATTCTCGTGGCAGATTAGGTCGAGCGAGATAGTAGTCCGGGTGCAGAGCGAGACAGGGCACACGATGCTCCGTGTCGAATGAGATGGGATTAGCCGGAGATCCGGCGAACCCTGAAGCGCGGATACCGCGCGCTTAGCGAGATCCTGACATGCAGCGCGAGATTTTCGCGTGAGATTTTCACGAGTCCGCATCGTTTACGTGCGATTTAGTGGAAGCGTTTACCCACTTTGCGCTTTTAGCATAATGCAACAGCGTGGGATATTGGGATGCAAAGCGCGGTTGAGAGCTGCGGGTGTCTTAGAACTAAGACGTCGACTTGACGGCTGCATTGAGCTTAACATTTATTTAGCAGCCGGAAGAGAATTTTTAATCAAAGACCGATAATCTAAAAAAAGAAAGAATTTATATTTTACGTAATAATTAATTAAATTAACTAATATCGTTTATAAATGTAGATTAATCTCAATTAAACTTGCTTTAATCTCGGTTCGATCAACTTGTTCTCCATAATTCTTAAAATTAGAAAAAGATGAAGAATTAGTTGAATTTATAGATTAAAATTATACTATATATTGATAGAAATGAACATTAATAATACAGACCATTTTATTACACTGAGAAAAATATCTATTAAATCTATTAAATTCTAAGTTAAAAAAAAAAATCAGAATTCTAATTGTGGTTTGTTCGTTTTCAATCAGACATTTTTCTCGGTTTTTGATATTTTCTCTTGTTAAAGACAAATATATTGTTAATAATAAATTAATTTTTATCTAATATATATATACACTCATATATATTATTTTGTATAATATATATCTTCTCAGAAAGTAAATAATCGCAATACAATGAGTGAATCGTGATATTCAGCAAATAAATAAAGATTACTCAAAAAATTTACCATACAGAATTCGATATTTTGTAATAAAAAAATTCGTATAATTATGAAAAATGTAATTTGTATATATACATGAAAAGAACAATTTTATTAAAACATCTAAAAATTTATTTAAATAGAAATTAAAAATAATTTTGTCGCACTAACAAAATTATATAGGACGCTTAAGTGTTAATAGTAGTACTGCAAAAGATTTTAACATTTTAACAACCAGTGTCGACATACATAATTATTTTGGTTCAAACAAAATTATTTTCAGATCTGCATGTTGAAAAATTTTTAATATTTTAATATAATCGTTCTTTCCGTGGTGCATAAATTAAATAGACCATATTAATTATATTTTAATCTAGAAAATATTTAAAATTTGTATAAAATGCCATTGTATGTATGATCATATTTGTAATTGTTCTGGAGAATGTAAATTGCAATCATCGTTTCTCACAGGAATCCGACAGTCTGGCGGTATTCTCTGAGCTGCTGAGATACACAAGCGTACGTGAGCTAAGCTTATGCAACGCACGCTTGCATTTAGCAGTGCATGAAGGTCCTTTGGCGAGATTGGGACGTCGCGACGACGCCGGCGCTGAGCTCCTGCGAGCCGCACCACCTCCGGCCTGTCCCGCGATCGTCTTCCTCAGACTAGCTGGATTTCAAGTGAGTGAATACCCTCTATCTTCTTAGATAGTAGATACCATTCCGTAAAGAGATACTGTACCTACTAAGTAAAGTTTATCCGCGCAAATGTTTCACAAAAATCCAAACATAGACACAGTACGAAAGTCGATCATAATTTTTTATTATCATCTTTATATTCTGACACAAATTCTGAAATATTAATTATTCCATTAATTTTTTGTTTAAATAAAAAAATAAACTTTTTATGTTAAAATCTCGTTTATTACGTAACTTTAATGTTCATGAAAATAATCCAATCATAAATTTGTACATTAAACGATTAAATAATCGGAAGACTATAATAAGCAGCTCTGAGTCAGTATTTTATACAGTATTACAGTATGAAATGAAGAATAAAATAATTAGCAGAGAGATGCTTAAAACTTGCCTACAACTCGCTTAATGAACGTGATCTCAAAATGTAACAATGCTGCAATGACATACGCAATCCCATTTTACCTAACTTACGAGGCTTTGACCATTTGCTGATGCAGTTACATGTCTTCGAATGCATCGTGCATATCCGGGCGCCCCACTATTACGGGAAGATAACATACGTATACAGCATCGCGATTTCAGTAGACGCAGATGTAGCTGTCTACTGACTGTCTCTCCGACGAGCTTGCTGGATGTACAAGGCGGTGTAGCTATCGTGTTCCCAGGATCTGGGCTGGAACCATTAGACACACCCATGTTCTAGCCACAGCAGAAGGGCACAGTCCGTGATGTGAGTCCCTTTTCTCGAGGAGATGATTCGTCTCGCTTGAAAAATGGATCTCCGTTACAACTGGTGAAACAGACCAGAAGAAAATCGGTTATCTCACACAGAGTATCGCATTCCCCCTCACCTAATATGGTGCCTCCTCGGGTAATTCCGATTCCGGTCAGGAAATTGCGAACGTGTCGCGCCCGTGTAACATCTCCTAATATTGTCTCACTGAAAGTCTGATTCCCGACAAGAAATTCCAACCCAAGAATCCTGCGCATTCAGACATTTTGTGGAAAGGCGAAAGGGCTAGTGAGATATCAATTATCATTTAGCCCATATAAGAGAATTCATGCCCACGGAATGCACAATGCAATTCTCGTTATCAGAAGAAGCGAAAAGACTCATTTTTCTGTGGAAAAATTGCATTCGGACAGGTTTTTTTTTTAATGAGAAAAATTTAAAGCTAACGAATGAGCGCTGTAAGTTACACGAATCGACATGCGACGTGCGATGAATGTACCTACGTTATTTTATTGTCTCACTAGAGAAAACAGATTTTTTTTTTATACAATAACTATGCATGATATTTGAATATCTCACAATTTGGAATACAACTTACTTTATAAAAGAAATGTTTCACACCAATATCTCTGAAGCAACGGCTGAAAATAATACATAAAAAAAAATAATGAGTTTATATAAAACTCTTATTTTAAAACAAATATGTCGTAAAATAAAGTCTTGTCATAAAATGAACATGTGTATACAAATCGATCTTGCATTTTGAATACAAGTTTTTAAATATTTAATCAATATAATATTGGTAAATTTAAATAGAATAGAGTTTCATGAAAATGTAAAAGTAATCTGTTTTAATGTTAGATGTAACGTTTGAGAATAATTTTTATTATTTTTTGGGAAAAATCCATTAATACTTAAAAGAAAGATTGATTATCGTAAGGTAACTATTTCATTTCACGTCGCAAATGCCAATTCCACGTTCGGAATATTCGCCAGATTTCGTGTCACTTCCCTCCTTTACCTATAAGTCATATATTTTCGATTGCATGCGCAATTACTGTCCGCACCACGATAGCAATAAATAAAGGACAGCCCGGACCAACATACGTCTTTGTAGTCTCCGCATTAAACCGATCCCCAATTCCATTACCTTCGTCTCCGTGCAGAATATCCCTAAAATAAATCACCAAACTTTGCAGCTGCGTTCCCCATCTTTGTCAATTTGCAATTCGGTTTTTCATTAATGAGGATACAACTTTGCTCGTCTTAAGTTTTTAATTAAATACTTTCATTTTAATCATTTTTCAACGTGACATAATGATTTAACTCGCTTTTTTTAAAGGCATGTAACTAACTTAGATGTTTTCAGCTTGGAAATTGATCTTCTGAAGTTCTTAAATAAGTTAAAAGATTATATTAAAATTTCGAGACTATTAAATTCAAGATTAAAGGATATATATAAAATTTTGTTATTAAATACTCTTGAGTAGAGAGGTACTCTTGAGGAATTTAGTTTTTTTCCTTTTAATCGCGTCTTACTCTTAGAGATAAAGATGAAAATGACCGAAAAAAAAAAACTAGAAATTTTGAATTATTAAAAATTCAGTAAAGAGCAGCTTTTTTTGATTCCTGGAAATTTATTTTACTTGGATATATATTTTTTGGGGCATTTAGTAATTTTGATGCTGTACACTAGAATTATTTTAGAATTAAATTTTTGCATTCATTTAAAAGGTATCTGTGAAGAAACAGTTATAAAAATTAAAATGTAGTACAATGACTGAATAACATCGATACGTTATTGTTCATAATTATTCGATATTAAATATATAACTATAAATATAATAATATACTCGAATCTTTAAAGTTAAGCGAATGTTACACTGTTGTGCTTATCGTTAACACAAATAATATTTTATCAGAATGATTAACTTCTTTTGTGATATATATTTGTTATAATTGTATATTTTGAAATATAAATTCTATTTTGATATATTAAAAATCATTTTGTACTGTAAGAAACCCGCTTTTTGACATATTTTTTTTTAAAACCTGTTTTTTTTTATTTCTGCTTAAAAATTATAAGAAAAACCAACCCAAAATTGATCAGAAAAACTCACAGTAACGATAAATTACTTGCTAGGCTACTGACATCCTGTATGTTTTTTTCTTTCTACCTCAATCTAAACGAGTATATAAACGAGCGAAACAAATTGCGCCCGATAAGATCTGCAAACGGAATTATTTCTGATTGCAGGTGACAGTGAACGATCGTCTGGCATTGCGCGGGCCGTTGTTGCTGCCGTTCCTAGCGGGTTTCACATCGCTGAGTGAGCTTGATCTGTCGCTGGACAAATCAACAATCGGCGGCAGCAGTGGCTCATTGCTCTTCATCGACGACAAGATCTTGCAGCAGTTCTTCTGCTGCTTGGCGGCGCACTTCCGCAGTCTGCAATCGCTCCGGATCAATTTCTGGCGAGTCACCCTGGAAGACAGCGACCGTACGATGCGACAGATAGCCAAACAGCTCAAGCTGTGCAGCTTAAGCTTCCTCAGGGCGAACGGCCTGATTGTCACCGACAGCGCTAAGCGTGTGCAGATGGAACACGTGTTCGTGCAGACAATTCTCACGCATTTGCAATGTCTTACTTGGCTATGCCTGGACGGCGTCGAGCTGACCGAGACGCAAGCCACCAGTATAGGCAAGTGTGTGCGGGATCGTTATCCTGGGACCACCCTGGAAATCAGCGCCAAGGATATCCACGTAAGATCCGTCAAGGCTCTGGTCACCGCGGCCGAGGAGGGCGGCAGAACGGAGGTGGTTTACACCGGCGGTTCTAGCTGCCGCTTGAAAATTACAAAGCTCCAGAAGGGTGGCCGAGGCAAGAAGAAATGAAGGGGCCGCGGACGATAATTCGGAGGAAGTTATCCTGGCACACAGTTTACCGCGAGGTAAAGGGGAACGAAGAGAATCGATTAAACGAGATATCGATTGATCTCTTCGCGGATGCGACTGTGGAACTAGGAAAGTTCCGGAGATTGGAGGGAGAGAAGGCAATGAGATTAAATCAACAGATCGTGCTGGAGAAGCGATGCGGAGAAGCTCGAAGTATCGGAAAAGAGATTAGATAAGATGGAGATATAATGTAGATTTTCTAGGAGCGACGGATATCAAAGAGAGATAGCGCGTTGAGAGCGAACATCGACGCCGACTTTAACTGTATAGCATACGAGTCGCGCGTTGAATGAAGAGGAGGCTGCAGATGCAAGGGAGTACGGAAAAGGAAAATGCGGGTTAACTTTGCGGATTTTCGTCTTACTGTGATTTCGTTTCCTGCGCGTCAGACGCGCTTACCTACGATATAGACTCTATAGATTTATAGCGATTTATTAGCTAGACCTCGAGAACGATTCGAAGGCAATGGGAGATGCACTACGCTTTCACTCACTTAACGCGTTCAAGGAATTAATGAGATACTAAAAAAAAAAAGCGCAAATACGCAACCAAAATATGGTCTATAGGAAATCATTTTCGCTATTTTAACATGATTTTGACATCATTTTTCATCGGAATTGTGTACAAATGATGTCAAAGCCAAATCGCCTATTTAGAAATATACCTCTCATTTTGAAGCGTTTGTTTTTAAAGTACTGGCTTGTAAGTGTGTCATTAGCAAGACGGATTAATAATCTTGTCATATAGACTTATTTACCTATATCTTTCTTCATATCTATTTTTCATACTTTACGTATTTTCTAATTTTTTATTAATTTTTTACTTTTATAAGCGTAATAAGTTAAATTACTTTGTTTATGTCTCGTAGTATTTGTTTCAACAGAAGAAACAATAGAAGAAACAATAGAAGAAACATAGAAACAAGATTGTGTTTGCTTCATTTTATGCAATTATAATAATAACCAACGAATTTTTACGTGTAAATCTCATTATGAGAGAAAATTGATTTCGTTGGATAAACGAAGGTGGAAGCCTTTTCGATGCCGTGTAGAAAAATGTTTTTCCCAATACTCCCTTTTGAAAAGAAGGCGAAAATATGAGAGAGGTAATATTTATCACGCGAGAGGAAAATGTTTTAAGCGATGGAAAAAGAGGCTGTTGCGATTACATAAGTATCGTTCGTTGTTGTTAGATGGAGATGTAAAATACGATTTGTCAGAGTAATATATTATTAGCGGTATAGATCACATCACAATCGTCACGATATTATTAAATGTTATAATCGACCGTCATTCGCGATCGGCGAGATGCAGGCCGAGATGCTGGTGGCTTTATCGAGAGGGTGGTGTATTGTTGGGAATTTGGAGAAATTTTATAGAATAAATTATAAATGATAGATACATGAAAAACAAATACACACGCACCTACATACACACACGCGCGCGCGCGCACACACACACACACACACACACACACACACACACACACACACACACACACACACACACACACACACACACACAC
>NW_017277774.1:377417-468542 GCF_001594065.2 Cyphomyrmex costatus
CACACACACACACACACACACACACACACACACACACACACACACACACACACACGCGTGTACGTGCGTTTCCGCGGCAATGTGGAAGGAAAGAAAGTTTCGAATACTCGTAATTCTTGCGATAGAAGATACATAATAGGCAGGCACCCGGCGCAAGCTATTGTTGTATAAAGTAATTAACTATTGTAATTAAGATGACTGCCAAATCGTGTAATACTTGATGAGAATCCGCGCTCTTCGCGCGCTGCACTTAGCGCTAAACTCGTTTCCAAGTTTTTGCCTATACTTAATAAAAGAAAAAACATCGCCTCGAACGTCATCGTGGACCGACAGTCATCCAATAGCATTTAATCAAATGCGGAAGCTCTGATGTCGATGTCGCACAAACGTTTTAGGAAGAGTCGTTCCTACGATCGCACGATGCGAAAGTCTATAACAAACCGCATTTTAAATGAGCTGAGAACAACGTCATACAGCGTGATTGATCAATCCTGATTAATCGCCAGTACACCAATGATAACTGCCATTCAAATGGAACCACCAATAAAAATCAAAGGGAGTAATCTGCGAAACGCGGGGGAGTCCTTACTGATTTTGAAGTTTTGTCTTGTACAAAACGCCGGTCAAAAATCTGCCATCATTTATTATAAACGTATAATACACATATATTATAAAAAATAAATTATACCTTATAAGAGATGAGATATAAATATTTTTAAGCATCTACATAATAACACAAGTAGAAAAATATTTTTACATTTTTATTTTATTAGAAAATTAGTTATAATTTTAGTGAAAAAAATTTTAATTTCGTCTTTTGAATTTTAATAATAAAAAAAGTTACTATTAATAAGTATTTTTTTAAAGAATTTGTTATATCTTCAAAGTATTTAACTTCAAATGTCTTATAATCAATTCTCCAGAAATAAAATTTTGAAAAAATGGGTTTTACTTTAAATTATTTGTACAATTAAAAATTTGGTATTGCTTAGAAATTTTATTTAAGAAAATTAAGATATAAATATTCTTCTGAAATATCAGAAGAATATTTAGATCTTTTATTTTATTTTTATTCCAACATATACAAGTTGAGTCTTAATTATACATCAGTACTTCAGAGAGTGAATCTCTAGAGTCAAGATTTTAAAAAATTTATATAAATACCCGTATAAAATTATTATTAGATATATATTTTAAAGTATTATAAATATATAATTATAATACATGTACACATGTGCATTATAGTTATATTATTATTCAATTTTAAATACTTTAAAATATCTAAAAATAATTATATATATGCATATATTTTTTCTGGACTCTATAAATTCATTGCCTAAAATATCAAATATAAACAATTAAGAATCTCTCCGCTTGATCTTGGATTTTTGACCGGTGTTATTTGGAGAAGAAGTACCCTTATCAAGGGTTTTCTCTCCCTTTTCGTAGTGTTTTTCCAAAACATACAGTACCATCCCGCGTAATCTTTTATTGTCCGATTAGATACGTAAGTGCTCCCGCTCGAGCGTGTGTACGACGAATTTTGTCATTTTTGATAGTTTGCTATGTACATAAGAGTCTCTTCGATTATACCGCGCGATGGTGACCATCGTGCGACCTGTTAAACATTTGTGAGCCCGTTTTATGAGAAAGCCAATACTCGGCAAGACTGAAGCTGATGTTACACATGCTTATACACATACAAAGAGAAACGTAAAGAGAAACATCCAGCAGAAATATACATATACAAACTACACGAACGATATATCTGCGGCGTCTTGCGAATAAGCGCCCAACGTACCCACATGTGGAATCAACTTGAGTAATTTTATTATAAATATTTATGTATTTATATGTGTACACATATCCTCTCCAAATAAATGTAATATGTGTTTGAAAACTTCATCTTGATAATCGCAAAATACAATTAGAGCACTTGCAAGAAAAACATGAGCGAGCTTGCAGAAGAAATTGCATTAACAGTTATTAGTTGATGACTTATTTTATATTACTGTATAATTATCATCATTGAGATAAGGATTGACGTAAGTAGCTAGGCAACAAAGGTTGTTAATATTAATAAAAAATAATTTCTTTTATCACAAATAAAAAAATTATTCATACAAGCATACGCGAGTTATGGATTGTTAAAAGACGTAGAGCCTATTGCAAGTATCTTTATTACTTACACTTTTCTTTAATAATAATAATAATAATCACAACGCAATTCGCGCATTTATAAATCTATATATAATGCGTTTCCTCGAGTTGTACACTGCATAGATATTCTCACTCGATTCGTCTAAGAAAAAAAGCCATTAATTGTCGCACCTGGCATGTGACCGTAATAAACGGTTTTTTCGTAAAATTAAATAATCAAAACAGTTCCATCACAATATTCAATATTCAAATATAATTGCTTGTTAAAATTGTTTGGCTTGCTTCATCACAATTGGAATCAATGCTTTGATGTGCGGGCATATTAATATGTGTATTGTGATGTATATTAATTTAATATATATTATAATATATATTAATGCGATATACGCATAAAATGCAAAATTGTTACTACAATTGATCCCTTTATCTCGTAGAATGTGACGAAATCGTTACTCTAAATCCGTATATTTAGTTCCCTATTATTTAATCATAAAGCTAAGTTTTAGAAAGAAATATCGCATTTTTCGACCAGCATCTTCAAGGATCTAAAAAATTTTTGTATTTAGGAAGAAAGTATTCTGTACAATAAATTAAGGATATTTCTAGGGAGAAGATACTTTGGAATTATCTCATCTAGATTTCTTAATTTCTGGTATAAATGCTTTCGCAAGCTTCAATCTTTTATTTGACGTCATTAACTCGCAATATTCCGTTTATTTGGCTACAACTGGCATTAGCCTAATAACATAATTATAATTTATATATAAATAATATTACATAAAAATTCATCCAACAGATTGTGCATACATAACCGGTACGGTTATTCAACAAATTGTCCACACTAAGTTATGTTTCTGTTCAAAATATTATAGTAACAAGGAAGATAATACTTAGTATGGAAAAATACAAATAGCAATCTCTCTTTTAGATCATTGTATAAAAATGAAGGATATATTTTCATGTAAAAGTACTCATTCAAGTTATGCACGGTATTTACTGTTCGTTACTTTCCTTATTTCTTGCACAAATATGACTAGCTCTCTACAGCTGTCTCCAGATTGTTATGGCCACTTACGTTGTTCTAACATATGGTACCGTTCCAAACTTACAATAATTTAATTTCATAGAAACAATTGTTTTAATCAGTTATTATACAAATTATATATATATGATTCAACACTCTCTTATTCTCGGAAGTCTTGTTTAAAAAATATTCTTACAAACACACCTTAAGGCATCATTGCAAAAATAAAAAAATCTAAGCAATGCTATTCTTATATTACAATATAGCTAAATAAAACCTGGATTTGAAATGCTTACTTGTATTATAATAATTACAAGTCAAGGCTCATACAAATAGGAATGAACCTTTGCTCCGACAGAGGTAAAGTATTTATATAAAAGACGGACAAGCAGTGACATATGTTCCAAAGAAAAGAATTTAACTGACCGTGGCTCTGAGTATCTAAATGGAGATAAGAAATTCATCTTTTATCATACATTTGTTTTAGAAACGGTTTTAATTAGTAATTTGATTCGGTTAGAAATTCTTAGAAATTATTTTTCAATCGTCCCATGTCAGCAGCTTCTCTCCTAAGGCATGCACGATCCTTAAACGATTTGTAATCCATGACGATATTGATTGCTATTCCAATGTGCACAATCACAGATTTTTGACGTAGCGAAGACATTCTGCGGCACTGCAGTGTTCCCTGTCTCCCAGCTTTGACAGAGTTTAGACACGCTTCCATTACAGTCGTAAGAATACTCCGCAATGCGCGTCATGCTTTTCGTAGATCACATAGGAGCGTAATCGAGTTGAACCGTGAGATGTCTAACGCCCGCCGCCTGAAAAATCTTTTGCGTTGTCATCACGACAGATTTAGGATCTACTTCTCTCGCCACCTCCAGTTTCAAACATCCGACATACACATCTGAGCACAGAGTCCAAAAATGTGCATCTTGCACACTGTAGACACCAGGTATCTGTGTTACCTTGTTGTAGCACTGCGACAGTACATGATCCAGAGCTACCGGCTGTCTCTGCATAAGTATCTCCCACGACTCTTTCATCAATGAAATTACACTTAAAACTATCAATACTGCTATGAGCATAGAGCATATTGGATCGGCGATCATCCAGCCGAACATTTGCATCAGTACCGCCGATATGATAACTCCCACAGATCCCAGAGTGTCTGCAAGTATATGCAGGAATACGCCCTTCATGATTTGCGAGTTCGTACCACTGAAGGACATTTCCATCTCAACATGATGGTCATAGTTATGATTCAAGAGAGAGTAGTCATGATTTTGAGAATGAGAGTGACCATGATGTCCCCTCCCGCCATGACTATGACCATGATTGTGACTATGTCCATGGCCATGTCCATGGCCATGTCCATGTTTAAATGCACATATCCCTACTAAATTCACTATCAATCCCAACACAGAGACAACAAAGAGCCTTTCATGTTTAATCTCTGGTGGCTCAATGGCTCGTTCCACTGCTTCTGACATAATAAACAAGGCTATAAACAATAGAAGCAGTCCATTCACAAAACCACCCAACACTTCGGCTCTAACATATCCATATGAGTATCTGTCGTTTGCCCTCCACTTGGTGATGACAGATGCCGCTAAACCAAACAGCAGGCCAGTGCAGTCGAAGAACATATGGAAACTGTCGGAGATAAGACCGAGACTGTTGGTCCATATTCCATAAAACAGCTCGACGAAGGCAAAAGACAGGTTCAGAATCAGGAACAGAAATAAGTTACGGGTGTTCGGATCAGAGAAGATGAGACGTTTCCAACTCAGCAGCTTCTCCTTAATCCTACTTCGGAAGTTGGAACGCGAATCACGTGGACTGTGAGAAAGGGGCAGCATCTTGGAATCACACTGATCCTACAGGCCTGAATCTGTCCTAAGGAAAAAATTTAGTGTTATAACAAGATGGATGAAAAAGTTAATAAAAGTAAAATATCAGTATAAAAGTAAAATAAAGATATCAATGCAATATTTCGGTATTAAGTTAAAATAAAAACATCAAAGTAAGTAAAGTTTCTACATTAAAATGAAACAAAGATACTAAAGTAAAGCTTTGATATTAAAATAAAACAAAAATATCAAATTACAGCTTCAGTATTAAAAAAAAAATAAAATAAAGACACCAAGTGGTAAAGTTTGATATTACTATAAAACAAAACCTCATCAAAATAAAGTTTCAGTATCAAAAAAGAATAAAATAAAGGCACTTTTACTAAAGTAAAACTCTATTAAAATAAAATAAAGATAGTCTAAGATAAAGCTTTGAAATAAGCACTGAAATAATACAAAGACACCAAAATAAAGTAAAATTAAAATTGAAGGACTCTTTATATGAAAATAAAAATTAAACAAGGTGAAGGACAATAAGAGTCAATTTATAAGTGAACAAGAAAGCGATTATAACATTAAAAATATAATATGAATTTAAAAAAGAATACAATAAAAGTACTTAGCCGCTATTGACCAAATTAAAAATTAGAATATCGGTCAATATAATATAGAAAATCGCTCGATGTAATATGTCGTGCCGTAACATGTTTCGACTCTTGGTTTGAGTCCTCTTCAGACGTTCAACAAAAAATTACTTCTTTATATACAATTAAGTCAAAATTTTTCACTGACTCCTCGATTTCTCCCTTCGTTACACAACATTGGCAATACAAGATGGCAAAGTCGTATATTGAAACAATGTATCTGTAACTTAGCATGAGAATGAATTTCTTGTTTACTTATGAATTGACTCTTATTGTTCTTCACCTTGTTTAATTTTTATTACCAAAATAAAGCTTCGCTAAAGTAAAGACATTCTAAATATACCTAGTCATACCTTTTCTCTCAAAAATTATATTTATACTTTTCACAATCTAAACAGCAAAACAACCGTCTGTATTTTCGTAAACGTGTACAGCTGTGCACGTACATATGTTGCCATAAGACATACCCGAGGTAATTATCCAGAAATCACGTAAATATTTGAATTAAGTGCAGATGTACATCTGTTCAACAAAATAATCAAAGACTCCGGAGTCTCTTCCGCAACACAAAGCACGAAGAGACAAAGCAATTAGCCATTAATCAGACCAGTCGACATACGACATTCCCAGCTGTTTGACACGCGTCAAATTCGTTAATTGGAGCAATACGTACAAACATGTGCGTGCATGCGTGCATACATACACGCACGGCCACGTCCAACGTCCAGGGTGACCTAACCTAACCTCCTCAAACGCCCCGTGCAAGACTCACCTGTCGCACCGTCAAGTCCGTCCCGTCGATGTCAATCCGCTGTTCCGTACCGCATGCCGGCTGTCAGAGATGCAGAGAACCGGATCGCGCGTGGCAGGAAGGTGCACTGTGGAGGAGCGTGGCCATACCGCGTGGTCCCGGTCGATCGATCGGTCGGTCGGTGAACGGAAGGAACGAGAGCCGACCGCGTCGCAAACGAGGACGGACGCGCGAAATGAAATTCGACGGCGACAGTTGACGTTTCCTCTCGTAAATTTTCCGACGTCGACGACTCGCCTCCCCGCAATACGTCCACGTCGCCACGACTTCGATTAACGTAGTTGCCAAATTCGGGCTGTAGAATCGGTGTAGATGGTAGTGCAATCGCTATACCGCGAGCGGAAAAGACGTCGCAGGTTGCACGCCATGGCGTACATTCCACTTCCGTTTTCTTTTTCACGCGACAGCCACCATGGTAAGTTCACGTGTTAACTGTGCGACGTTTTCAATGCGATCTCGTGATAGATTCATAGATATTACGTAGAGTACGAAAGCCTCGTGAAAAATGGTAAATTATTATCAGATTGCAAGTTATGTGCCAGATACACTTTGTTTATGTACGTGGAGCATTTTTCGTCTCAGCGGATCTTTCACGTTGCTACACCAAATTTAATTTCTTTGCTTTATTTTCAATTTGATAATGATATAATATTTAGCGCTGAAAGCAAGATGACGATTGTATTCAAAGAATATATTGGAATGACAGCTGGAGATTATTACATCAATAACATAACCTGTCTTTTTTCTGGATTCTTCATGCTTAAAGTTTGTCTGTGTCTGTTAATATTTCTATAACTTTTAAATGTCTTTTGTAAATTTGAGTACAAATGCGATGTAACGTATGTTGTTCTCTTCAATTTCTCTTTGAGTTTTAAATATCACATTTATGGACTACATTCATAGGCCTGTTATAAAGTTTTGTATAGTTAATCTTTTCTCTTTTTCTCTTCAATGTGAAAAAAGAAGTAAATATGAACTATGTAAGAAGTTCAATCTAAGGATGGAACGTAAAGAAAAAACACTAAAAAAAGTAATAAGTACTAAAGATGCATAAGATAATTTAAACAATACATCTGTAAAATATTAACAAAATCTCCGTTTTATGGATATGTATAGATCTGTAATTTTTTGTAAAATTTATGATGACCAGCTATTTTCTAGATAGGTACTATGACAGTAAAATACTGATTTAATGAGTCTGACTGTAACTCTCAGATACAATTAAATTTGATCTTGCTACAAATGTCTTATATTTAATTTATTATTACAGCCGCCTAAAAAGGATACAAAGAGTTCCTCTAAACAGCCTCAGAAAACCCAAAAGAAGAAGGAAGGTGGATCTGGTGGAAAGGCCAAGAAGAAGGTTGGTATCCTTAATCATAACAATCACAATAGATAATTTCAAACAATTAATGTTATTTGATGTGTAATTTTTTCAACTTGAATAACTATGGAAGTAAAAATTGATTTAATGAGTCTGATAAGATTTTTTTAATTATTTTCATATTATAATGTTAAAATAGTTTTGATACAATGTTTTTTTTTATATTCTTGCAGAAGTGGTCCAAAGGAAAAGTACGTGATAAGTTAAACAATCAAGTACTCTTCGACAAACCTACATATGAGAAGCTATTGAAAGAAGTACCGCAATACAAATTGATTACTCCGTCGATTGTTAGCGAAAGATTAAAAATTAGGGGATCTCTCGCAAGACGGGCACTGATAGAACTTCAACAGAAAGGCTTGATCAAGCAAGTTGTGCAGCATCATGCACAACTTATCTATACACGCACTACTAAGGGAGATGACCCAGCAGTATAATATGTAAAGATCAATTTAATAAAAAAAAACTTAAAACCAAGATATAATTCTCTATTCTTTTAAATGTGTTTACAATTTATTAACTAATTAGTATTTTTATAATTGTGAATAGTATTTGATGATAAAATTAAGATTGTGCATTAGTACGCTATACAAGTAATTCCATTTACATATTTCCTGTATCACACCATCCATTACACATCTCCAAAAGTAGATAAAGGATTAATAATAATTATTAAATTTTCATGAATCTCTCAAAAAGTCTTCGGCTTTTCATCAATTATTTTGTGAATTTTACCAATTTATAAACTTAAAAAAAAATTATTTTAACATATATTACAAAAGAAAGTAACATGTTTCTTATTTTTTATGGTAATTCAAAGTAGCTGTAACAAAAAAATATATAGAATTTCTCTAAGCAAGTTAAGAAACAGAATTTTAATTTTTCAATCGTTATTTAAAAAATATAAAAAAGTCGAAAAGTTATACTTACATAAAATTATTTTATTACATTTTAGTGTAACAAAAAATAAGTTTCACATTTTACATTAAAGAACAGTAATTATATTATTACATAGAATTTGGCAATTATATTTCCTAACAATTTATGGACAGGAGAAAATTAGCAGAAAATAAAAAATAATTAAAAATGAATTCGATAAATTTTTTTTATTCAATTTATACTAATTTATAATAATTTAACCACACAAAACTTGTTCGACAAATATCTACTATTTTCTGCTTTTTTCATGCTGTCCATTTTTTTATTATACAGAATATTTTTCCATATTAATCTTTTCTCTATTGAAATGTTTAACTTTCTGATTTGATTTTTGATATTTCAGGAACGTACTCATCGCATCAGAGATAAAGTTTCGCTGCATCCACTTTTTGTCCGCTTTGTTAGATATTAAATTTTAATTTCGTATTTTTAAGCGAATGATTATTATCTCTATTCTCAATATTACAATGGCTACGTTCAGCAGACTCAACAGTTGAGTGAGCGCTCGCTGTTATTGGTGTATTCTTTTAGATCATCCAATCAAATTTTAAATCTAGAAGAATATACCAATAACAGAGAGCGCTCACTCAACTGTTAAGTCTGCTGAACGTAGCCAATATCTTACCTGTTGTTAACTATAGTTATCTAAGCCAGGTAACTGATTTGTATGCGTACGCCACTGATCATTAGTGTTGAACTTATGATTTTTAAATAATTCGGGTTTAGAATCGATTAGATTTTGTATCTTACACAAATCTATACTCACTTTGAAACAAAATTTATTACTTTTGGTTCTAGTCTCACCGTTATGATGTACAGTATTTTCTTGAAATGCTATGCATTGAATTAACTTTTTAGAATCGCATGCATCGATTTGCTTACTTAAAATACTATGATCGTTAAATCTTGTAATATTCGAGACACGCGTGGCGTTCCGATTATTAATCTTCGATTTCACAACGTTCATACTATCTAAATATTTAAAACCGTTCTGTAATGTAGGAGAATCATCTATATGATCATTATCAATTTTGTCGCCATCAGTATGTTGACTTAAAATAGTGATATTATTTTGCGATATTTTCTCAATGTTTTTATTCATATTAACAACATTTAAATCAACCTCGACACTGTGCGCTATTTTATTAGTTTCTTTGACAAATAGTTGAGCCTTAGACCTTTCTTCCGTATGCATGGAAATTACATTATGTACGGACATTTGTTTATGCTGTACAGTTTCTAAACTAACTCGTGAACCTCGGTTACAATTGTTCGAATTGAACGTTATATCATTCACGATATTATCTACATTTGGATTACAAATTGTTTGATTTAATATATTTACATTAGTATCACTTGAGAGACGCGTCTCACTATCATTGCTATTCTCATCATTAAAACAATTGTTCATTGCGCTGTCAACATTGCTCCCCGAATTTACATTATCTAATGAATCGTTATACGGTGGTACTCTACATCTGATCGGATTTAAATTCTCTTTAGCATCATCCCGATCGTGCGCTATGTATGTTTTATCATTAATTGACAAATTTTCATTCTTCAGAGAGCGATAAAGCTTATCAGAACATTGTCTCGCAGTTGTGATATTGTCGATGTAATCTGAACTGCACGAAGCTTCACGAAATGCAATGGTGGACATTTCTTTTTCCTCCGGTGCAGCTACGCCTGTCAATCTCTTATTTTCTTTGAGGTTTTTCATCGAGATATTTACAGAGAATGTATCATATAAAGTCATCTGAGCAAAAAAATAACATACAATTAAGTTAACGCATGACAAAAATTAGTAAATAAAGCCTAACACGTAATTGAAAAATAGGTAAGAAACAGGGAACAATAGATTTAAAAAACCGTGTATATTAGAGTATATGATTTTTGATAAGTTGAATCCGTTATTCCGTCGTTCTTATTGCCTGTGCTTTTCAATTATAGCTCAAGTTTTATTGTCATTGTCAATGAGATCTACATAAAACGTACCTGAATATTGTTAGACGCGCAAACTCGAAATTTAAGGTCTTGTAGATTCATGTAAAACGGTATCAGTCCAGGTCGATGACATGTAGTGTGGTTGTTGGTAATTTGTGGGAAGACGTTGCAGGTTTTGACAGATCTTTGGCGAGTAATGGTCTTTTTGTTGAAGACGCTACACAGTAATACATAAATATTAATGCATAAAAGATTTCATTCATATATAGAATTCAATTTTTATTTTTCATCGTACTGACTTGTCAATCATTTACACTCAAAAAGAAGTTTCTTCGATTAAAAAAAAAATTGTTTAAATCAAAGAAATTCGTGCATTGTGCACTATATAGTTAAAGAAAAGTTTCTTTGATTTGAATGTTTGATTTGATCATTTCTCAAAATCAAGTAAATCTGGAGACACAGTAATATCTCGGCGCTAAGCCAGGCGCACCGATTTTTATTTTTCTCAGACATTTTTACTTTAACTTAAAAAAATCAACGAAGGAAACAATTACTTCAATCTAAACTTTACTTTTTTCTTTGTATACAAATAACTTGCAATAAGGATTAAAATTAGAAACCAGTGATCTCAGATTGAGAGAATCTGACGCATGCATACTGACTTTTTTTTATATTGATTTGGCCACATGATTGAGAATTTTTAAGAATTCAGAAACTTTCTTTATGTTACAAACAATCAATTTTAACTTTAAAAACACTAATGTTAACGTGTATGCGTTAGAAGTCTCGTAATCTGGGATCATCGAGTTAAATACTTAAAAATGTACTCACTTTCTAAGGGAATCGTTTGATGGGTCTTCTTTATAGTTGGTTGAATCAAGTTCAGCAGGCCTGGTGCCTGCATCCCCGTCACACTGTTAGAATCGCAAGATATACACTAAAGAGGAGGTACGGGGAAATTGATTTACAACACTTAATACTCCCCGTACCATGTTTCTTATCAAAATATACTTTTACTTTATTCAATTAAGAACGCGGTTTTTTTTTTACAAATATTTATTGTATAAAAATATTTTAACGTTAATCTAATAATATATATCCGAAAATTGATTTTATGTGTTTTATGTATGTGATTTTATGTATAAAATATTTCTAGTTTTTGACTGGATATTTAACGTAAACTGTTGAATTTCTTGAGTTACTTACGTAAGATGTATTTGTGGAAATATTCTCAACATTGGATGTACTAGCAAGTACATCTTTCTTCAATGCAGCTTCTTGTTGATTTACTGTTACTATTCGTTTGTCGCTCAAAACAGGCGCAGTTACATTAGTCATTACTGGTTGATTTATAAGCAGAGTCGGATTACGAAGCACAGTGATATTATCTGTCATATTCGGCAGAATCACACTATTCGATGGTATAGCATATACGTTTGATTTATTTCTTCCAACATTTTGATTAAATGTCGTAAAATTCGGGTTAGATATTTCTTGAAGATAGTAACTACCAATTGGCAACAAAACTGGATTATTCTCGGCAAAAGTCACGAATTCTGTCGTATTTGCTTGTGCAACACAGTTTTCGTTTCTCTGGTTTAAATTAACACGTACATTATTTCCATCCAAATTTGATACAAATTGGTTTAAATGTTGCACATTATTCGCTTTAAGAATTTGTTTAGAATTATGTTGTAAAGATAAATTATTTCTTTGATCGTTTAACGAATTGAAAGTGTTTATAGATGTTCTTTCATTTTGCTGCCTATCTGTATTATTTACACTATTTTCTGCATCATTTTGAGTATTATTTGTTTCATTTGTATCAGTACTATATTGTATTGGTACTAGGACAGCTTGAGAACACGTTTCGTGTAATCTTTCGTCGAAACTATTTCTTTTAACCTTCTTACAATTGTTAGTAATGTTACTCGCTGAAAAATAGAACATATTGTTATTAATCATAATACAATCATGATATATAACTTTCTTTTCTTTTTCTCCTTAAATTACCTTCGTACATACTACGCTTCATAGATGGGACATGAGTGACGAGTTCCTCCAATGTTTCATTTACAGAAACAAGTGAGGTATCAGTGATATTCTTATTTAACGTGATGTTGTCACATACAACATCAGGTACGTTTTCGAATACTTCACGTGATAGAGAAATAACATTAGTAATTTTGATATTCATAACTGACGAATCGTTAGTATCTTCTGTGTTGGTTTCCACATTGTTTGAAGTAACCAGATCTATCGTGGATTTTTGTGGCGTAACTACATCGATTTGGTCTTTGAAGATAGTAGATTTATTTTCCTTTGAAGTCTCTTTCTTTGATAAATTGATTGTCGCTATACTTTTGCTCTCAGATGCTGCAAAATTCTCTGTTGCATCTAACAGAGTAATCTTCGATGTTGATGTGCTAGGAAGACACGAACTCGAACTGCCAAATTGTATAGACTGCTTCATGTGTGTAGGTGAAAGATTAATATTTTGTGTTGACATCTTTAACGTTGATGTGCTAGGAAGACACAAACTGTGATATTGTATACGGTGCTGCATGTGTTTAAATGGAAGATACATTTTCTGTGTTGATGTAACAAGCTGTAATAAAAGTAAATAAATCAATAAATTTACGATGATGTATACAATTTCGTTCAACAAAAATTCAGTGCTTTTAATCATAAACTTGTTAAAAACATAGTTTAAATATTTTTAAGTCTTTCTCTTTTCATGTATTCTAATTAATCAATCATTTACCTTCACATCATCATCATCGCTTTCAATTGTGATAACATCCATCTTCTTTTGAATCGGCTGAAATTTTTCATCATTTTTGCTGAGCAACTGTTTTTCTTTCTGGAGGCTAACTTCCTTATTTTTTTGCTGAAGAGCTAACTGTTTTTCTTTCTGGGAGCTATTTTGCTTACTTCTTCGCTGAAGAATATTTTCTTTACTTTTCTTACTTTCTTTACTTGTTGATGGCTCTTTCTTCACATCGTCATTTTTTGATAATGATCCATCTTTCATGCTAGTTTCAATAACAGCTATATTCTTTTCAAGCTCAGTATTTGTCAAATCTAACCTGCTAAATAAAATAGTATATTACATCAAGGCAAATATCCTATAAAATTTAAATATTTTGTATTACTATTATTATCATTTTTTATTATCATTATTATCAACCATTCGTTTAGTTTGGTCATTTTCTGTTGTATTTTAAAAGAACGTGGCCCAGGTCGCAATTTAATGTCCAGGAGAGACTCCAAGGAAGAAGATGAATCGGTCAATAAGCACTGTATAGGAAAGTCGGTTCCCACAGAGATGTCTGTATCACTGTTATTATCCAAATTTGAATCTGAGTCTGAATCTAAGTCTGAATCAGAATTCCTATTCTGACTAGTATTAAAAGAAAGAAAAAAAATATGTACAAATTAGACATGCTGTCAAATGTGTGAGATGTTATTTGTTTGATCATCACAATTCGAGATAAACATTTCAGGAATTTTCCATCATTTGTAAGATTAAAAAATAGATATGATGCATACCTGCCTATTGAAGTACTGTGATCTAGTTTTACACGGTCATTACCTTTATTAAAAAGATATATAAAGATTATAAATGTCATAATTATAATGTATTTTTCTTTTACAGCATACATACTCAATATTGATGTACATTCTTCGCACTCCCATACTGGATTAGCCCACTTTAATTGCCCACAAAACATATGGATACCTTGCGAACCGCAAGTTCGACATAGGGCCAATTCCCATTTACTATATATTTCATAAACATTTTATTATGTTTCTTGTATAGCACATAGATTTAATATCATTATAAGCAAGTATTACTTACGCGTTATTACTTGTATACTTCCTTCCCTTTGGACAAAGACATTTTGATGCATCGCACTGATCATGCCTGTATAAAAGCTCTTCAAATGCATTTGGTACCAATTCCCACGAAGCATCTCTAATTATATAAAAAAATTCTTGTATATCATTATGTACTTTACATGCTCTTTATACATATATATATATAATGAATTAGTGTATATAGCATTAATATATAGTAAATATTAATCTAAAAATAATTTCTACATATTCCTAACTTTCATTAACAACTGAGTTTATTACATATTGCAAAAAATAAAAAAAAATGATCGTTAGATTTTGTTTCGCCGTACTTACTGACTTGGTACGAAAATTCCATATTCTAACATAGCTTTTTGAAAATCTTTTTTATTGTTACATAAGGGGCACTTGAAAAAATATCCAGCACTTAATGCGAGTTGCTGAAAAATGAGAGATTGTCTTGGATATATAAATCTCATATTCATATTATTAAAAAAATATTATGCATAAAGCCATATTAAGACTAACTTGAACACAAATGCGATGAAACCATGCATCCTTTTTACAGCAAGGAGCCCATAACGACTTCACAATGTCATTAGTGTTAACTTTGTCATAACAAATGTAACATACTACATCTACTGAAGTAGCCTGTTTTAGAACTTGTTCATCAATGTTTTGTTTCGGTCTGTGATTTTTGCAATACGATCTGAAACATTTCAAATAAATTATTCGATGGTCACTGCAATCACAATCGTCATGCACCGATCAGTCAAAATTTTCTCTTACCTAAATTCACCGAAAAATTGATGCAGAGAACCAGCTTTCACACCACAAGGAAAATGAAAAATCCGTTTGCATCTTATATTACAACAACCCAAAGTAGCACCTAGCTTTTTGCAATATGAGCATGCCTAAAAGCATTAAAATCTCCTTCATTAAAATAAAAATTCTTCAAAATCCTTCAAAAGAAATTATTAAGTTTAACAAAGACAAATGTAATTATAAGATACTTGACTCGTAACGGAAATATATTTTTTACTTTAAAGGAACATGAAATCTACTATTAGTTTTATTTACTTACAAAATTACAACCTAAAGTTACAAGAAAAGACTTCCAATTTGCAAATTCAAAAAAATTATGAAACTTTGACAATACATAGAAGATATGATATGTAATAAACAATATTTTTTCTGCTCAAATTTACTCTGAAGAAGTAAAGTCAGCCTTCAAAGATTCATCCTAATTTTTCGTTTTTATTTTATTATTTACCAACAACAGAAGAGAGACAAAACATTTTAAAGTGAAAATTTATTTCTCTTAATAAGATTTATTAAGAATTATTTAAAAATTATTTAAAAAAAATACAAGTAAAAAAGCAAGAGCAACATATTCAATATTGATATTCTGTAACTTTTTTATAATACTGTATAATACATTAATATACGTTTTATTTGACTATATTTACAATTAGTTGAAATTAGCTGCTTTCGATATATAAAATACATAGAAAAACCAGAACGAATTCACTTCAAATGAGAAGCTATTATTGCCGCCTTTTATTACACATTACAATACGTTCATTCTTCGTTCGTATTTCGATAATTTTAAATTGCTCATATAATTAAATAATTAATAAGTTTCCAAATCAATAATCTTATTTTAAAAACTAATTTTTTTTGAAATTTTGTTCTGTTTCCTTTTATTGATAAATAATAAAATAAAAATCGAAAATGGGCCAATCTTCAGGGATTGCATGGTCTACTTTTTTTTCTCTCTAATATAAAAAGAAAATAAAGATCCTGGAATATGGAAAAAATAACCTTAATAATGCAATAGAATTGGTGCTCTCTATTTAGTAAAACAAATCAACACAAGTTTTTATTTTTGTTACTTATGGATTGCAAAGATAGAACATTTGTGTCAACAAATTTGTTGTGTCGATGGATGTCATTAAATGGAAAGCATCTATTATAATACTTTTTAATATATGTACCAATTTCTTTCCCCTGCGAAGTTCCTTTTGTATATCTTCAGCAAGAAATCCAAGTATGCCTTCGTTATCATTCCCTTTCTGCTCCATGTTCGAGGACAAGAGCTAAAAATTTATGTGATTAATGCCATTTCCATCAATGTAAATTAACTTTAATCTCAGTTCAAGCCCTTATTTTTTAAATCCTTCTCTACTTTTAATGAAGATTAAGTTGAATCAAAATTAAAGTTAATCTACATTGATAGAAATGGGCAGAAGTAGTAACATAAAAAACAATAATTTTGAAGACATTTCTGTCTCTCTAAGTTTGTGTTAAAGTCTGTTTTCTATAGCTGACCTAGTATATATTTTAAAGTATGTGTAAGTTTAATATTTGGTGAAAATTCTATAACAAAAAACAAATATCTTTTGGACTTAGATATGTTTTTGAACATGTTCGATAACATAGCAACAAAGAGATAGCAGTAAGCTGACATTTCATATATAGCATGCTGCGACAGCAAAATGTTATTATTGGTTAAAAATTTTTTATGAGATGACTTTTTTATCATTTTCAAAAATTTAAATCACATGACATTTTACTGTCATAAAGTGCAAAAAGTCAGTTGTAGAAATCAGATAAGACCAGTGTTTTGATACATTCAAGACTATCATCACAATATCGAAAACCTACCAAACAATAATAGTGGGTGACAATTCCCTGGTATTCATAGATCTTTCCATATTCCAGTTCATTGTCTTCAGCCAAATTACAGAAGCAACAGACCTTAGAAGAAGATGGCTTGTTCTTGGACATTGTATTTGAATGACAAAAGTAGATGCTCATCAACAGTCACAGTCAGAAAGTGACAATTGGCTGAGATGGCAACAAATTGGAGCATCTCATTATCTCAACAGAATCTGTGAACCGTGTCTGTGACACAAACGTAAGCGAAGTATCGCAAACAACGGTTTGTTACGCTTATCTGACAGATTTTATGGATACAGATTATTCACCTCGTAAACGCGTTGTCGTACACGACATACACGCAACAATTATACTATAAAAAGATCACAAAAGTCGTAAGTCAGGACGTAATTTCTCTTCAAAATTGCTCAAATTTTCAAAATCGTTGAACCACTCACGTGAAGAGAGTAAACGAGAGCTACAAATAAAAGCGCCTTGACTTTGAACAGAATACAGAATTGATGCAATGCAATGATACCATTCCAATCGACTGCTGTTGACCGAAACCTCGAAACAGTGATCGAGGCGCTTTAATTCTGTGAACTACCACTAGGATAATTTGATGTCCCTCTGTTCTTATCATTCACACAAGTTTTGTGACCTAATCACGAAGAAAGTCATTTTTTTTCTCAGATTACTCAAATTTTCGTCTCCGGTGGATGATTTTTGAAATATTCATGCGCCTATGACGTGGACTAACTTGTATCAATTTACTTCCATTTGGAGGGAAAACGAAGCTGAACGAAGCAGTAATCGCTTATCACTGATTAGTTGTGACGGAGTAGTTGTAAAGAATACGCATTTCTCATTCGTTGTCTCGAGAATCAACAACCAATCGCATAACCGTTACTATTCGTTCATTTGAACTCTATAGATAACTATGATATTGACATTTTGACTGTATTTATCGATTGTCAGTATTTAATTAAA
This sequence comes from Cyphomyrmex costatus, assembly GCF_001594065.2. NCBI lineage: Eukaryota > Metazoa > Arthropoda > Insecta > Hymenoptera > Formicidae > Cyphomyrmex > Cyphomyrmex costatus. The sequence continues at coordinate 395,692 of NW_017277774.1, forward strand.
ATTAAAAACAATTAATAAAATTTATAAATATTATATCTATAAATATTAATTTGAATCAGATCATATCAATTATGCCCCCTTTCAAGATTATGTTAGAATTTTTACGTATTATTTATGTTAAGTTTATACAAATTTTTTCGTGTATACAAGCAATATATAAAATATATAAATTATAGGCCGGTATTCATAGTCAGTTCTTATATTCAAGACCGTCTTAAGTTCAGTCTTGAAGAGTTACGAACCAATCAGAGGGCCGCTTTAGCATCTTAAGACAGTCTTCAAATAAGAACTGACTATGAATACCGGCCAGATAGTTCGGCGCGCAATTTGGGGGGAATTTTCAGGTAGAGTTGCGTTTCAAGACCGACGATTGTTCGGCGCGCAAGTTGGTGGGGGGGCGTGGGAAGGGAATACATATACATATATCACTTTGAATAATATATTGCGAAGAATATTACTACGTCGACCCGCCATCAGAGATCTATAGATATTAGCTAAGATTCTCGCAAGTGCTTTGATACGCGTATATCTGTAGATATATATAGAATCTCGATTTAATAACTAAATCAGGCGTCTAAGGTAGGCTTCCATTACAATACCTTACTGATGAGTCCAGTATTTGGAAGCCGGGATGAAACGCCAACATTACGTGATATTCTTCGCAATATATTAGAATTAATAGAATTTAAAGATTTTAATGAATCTCAGGCTCGTAGCCCTATTCTCATATTAGTTTTAAATTCGTTGAGCCTTATTACAATAAATATTTTATAGAAAAACCTCTATAAATAAACGGAATAACATTTAAGGAGAAATATAGAGTTTTTTTTCAGTCTCCTGAGAGAGATTTAGGGAGAATACTGTTTTAGGGGAAAGTCGATCTGGGGAAATGTATATGTCGATTTAGGGAAAGGTTCTGGCAAAACTGCCTTAACCACGTGGTGTGTGGGCGCCGCCATATGTCGGAGCATTATTCGATTCCGTAGCGTGCTACCGCGTGCACAGCATGGATGGTGCACAATGCAACGAGTATTAATAAAAAATATCGGGCGCGTGCCGGGACTCGATCCTGAGAATAGTGTATACTGAACATTAGCAAGCCGCAACGTCTTGCCGCGGAGCCACACAGCCCGACGGGAACGGAGAAAACAAGTAATATAAATATAAGAATATATATATATATATAATTAAATAGGTTATAAGTCCAAGCTAGGATATCCTAGCTTAGACTCATAACCTATTTAATTTAAATAACATATAACATTTATAACATAACATTTATATATAACATTTATAGATTTATATTTACAGATAACATTTATGTTGCATAAGATATCTAAAACATATAAAACGGTTTTTAGATGTCTTATGTCTAATACATGTCCTATGACTTATAGTCAGGTCTTAAATATAAGGTCTGACTTTAAATACGCGCGTAAAAGACGTCTTTCAGATATCTTACGCAACATGCATGTTATCTGAAGGGGGATTCCGCCTATAGATTTAAAAATCACTTGATAATGGGTACCTTCCACAAGCAACACAAATGACACGTATCAGTACGTCTTTGTTGTTCGCCAATGTTATACAAGAATAAGATTATTGTGTTGTACTGTGTCACTTGTTGGAAAGCACACAATAAGAGGTACCTTTTTTTGGAAAAAAAATTATGTGCGCTAAAAATATAAATTCTATAATATAAGATTTATCAAACCTTTTATATTTAACTTTATGCATAAAAGAATCTAGTTCTTATATGTAACCGTATTTTTTATATATTTAAATGTTGTTTACACTGATGATGATTCGAAGAAGGTAGAAACATTTTAATTTTTGTATTTTACATTTGTAAAATATATTATAGCATCTCACATATCCTAGCTTAAGCAAGGGATGAAAAGTGGGGGGGAGGCTACCGGAAATGTAGTCTCCCCCCCCCACTTTTTGACGGAAATGCGCGTTGTCGAATGAGTTATGAGAGAAGCTCTCATTCACAGCGACGCAGCATCGTTTCGTTTCGCGTCCATTATACTTAAGAAGCGGGAGCCATTGACTGTTTCGTCATCGAGCGTCGAGCGTGGTCGAGCGATTTTCGCTGACTTGTGAAGTGCCATTATTCTTATTCGTCCATTGTGTGATTTTCAAGTAGCGTATAATATTATATTGCGCGATTAGATCTATTTTTTTAAATATACGATGAACTAGAGAAATAAGAACTGCATGATGCATACGCATACCGAAACATCGTGCATGACGAAATGTTTCGATGAATTTTTACACACTATACTATACTATACTATAACTTTGTCGTCGTCATACTGGAGCGCGAGACTGTAGCTCGAGCGGGAATAAAAGTTGTTTCGAGACTAAGATTGGAATATTGTAATAATAAAATATTTCCTTTTTTCAGGTTAAACGCACGATTCGTACAATGGCTGTGACACCGGATTCCTATCAGATCTCAAAGAAGATCATAGAGGCTGTCAAAGAACACCCAGTACTTTATTGTACTGAGGTGAAGGGTGAGCCGGTGAAGCTGAAGGAATTCAAACTGCAAGTGTGGAAATATGTCTGTGACGAACTTGGACTGGACTGTAAGTTTTTATATGTCGTTTCCTTTTTTTACATATTATGCTACTGGCTATATTCAGGGAATGGAAGTAACTCGTTACTTGTAACGAAGTTACAGTTACAAGTTACTTTTTTGGTAACTTTACTGGTAACTGCGTTACTTTCTTTTTTTGGTAACTGTAACGGTAACGAGTTACATTTTTTGGGTAACGGTAACGAAATTTACAGTTACTTTTGTCGTTACTTTGCACACGATTGAATACGGTTCGATTGGATACATGCTATTTATAGCGCTTATCAATAAGACTTGAAAGCCCTTAGACATTCGGCCGTTATGATTCAGTAATTATTTTACACTTCTATCTTCTATGTAATACATAGGACATACAAATATTTCAGTTTGCTGCATATTTTACAGGTTTTAGAATTACAAAATTGTGTTTAAAAAAAATTAAAAAATAAATTAAATAATAGTAAAATGAGAAGGGCTATGAACCCAAAAGCGAAACAGTTTAAAAGACGATGACAATAAGTGTCGAAACGTCGTTTGTTTTTATCTTGTTTTATCTATGTATTGTTCTAATATATATTTATACATTTAATTACATTGTCATCGTCGTTCTTATCGGAAATAAACTGTTTCATTTTTGGCTCGTAACCCTTCTCATTTTACTTTTATTTAATTTATTATTTGAGCCATTCTACATTGTTTTTTTTTTTTTTTAATAAAACTATATATTTGTCAGTATTACATAAAAAAAAAAATGCAAAAGTACATTTTTAAATTGATTTTAAAAAAGTAACGGAAAAGTAACGAAAAGTTATTTTTCAAGTAACGGTAACTGTAACGAGTTACTTTTAAAAAGCGATAACTGTAACTGTAACTAGTTACATTTTTTACTCGGTAACGAGTAACTGTAACTAGTTATTTTTAAAAAGTAACTTTCCATTCCCTGGCTATATTATATATTTTGCAACTTTAAAAGTTTTTTCATTGAAATAAAACTTCCTATAAATTTAAAAATATAATCTACTCAGAACAACGTAAATATCTAATAATAGTAAAATTATTATTTTTTATTAAATGCAGTCAGAAACTATACGGTAGAAAAAACAACTTTACAACTGTTGTTACATTTTTTAAATATATTTGATGTTCTTAGTATGAAACCTCATAGACAACAATGCTTTGACACTAAGGCCTGTATTCAGAACGCACTAATAATAATGTTAGTGCGTTAACTTGCTATAGTTTTATGTAACGTGTATACTATAGAATTTCAGAGATAAAAGCGCGCTTTTATCGATAAAAATGCGTTCTGAATACGGGCCTAAATGTTGATTGGTAAAAAAACAATTGTGTGTAGGTAAAATTTACATTCTTCATCTGCTTTTCACCAAAGCACTTGGTGTTTGTATGAGAATCTAAGTCCTTCATTAAATTTAAATGTATAAACCAATCATTAAAGAATCTTATGACAATTACAAACCTACTTTTTCTGCTAAACGCAATCGGTGATCACATTCAGCAGAATGATTGCATTCAGAAGTTAATTGATTAATAAGTGCATCTAGAAGTATGACCGCTTACTGAGCTCTTGTACCTGTTTGGTCTACATTTTTCGATCTAATTTAATTAATCAATCAGATACAGATCTCATTAAGGTGATGCTGGACCCGCCTGTATTATTGATTTAACAAGCGTTTTTGACGTTTTCGTTCTCTTCGCAGTAGTTTCACAGAATAAAAATTCCTTCTCCACGATTAAAATATCCAAGCTATTGTATCTGCCCCTGGTGTATTTTGTGTCCAAAGCTGGAAAAAGTATGAAATCATAGATTTCTTTATCCATTTAACTTCAGTATGGCGACCAACGCTGAAGATAAAAATGAATAAAGAAATCTGTATTTTCATATTTTTTCCAGCTTTGGACACAATATAGACCAGGGGCAGATACATTAGCATAAATATTTTAAAAATGGAGAAGGAATTTTTATTCTGTGAAACTACTGCGAAGAGGTTTGACAGGAACGAAAACGTCAAAAACGCTTGTTTTATCGACAATAAAGGCGGGTCCAGCATCACTTTAACTGCTCAGTCAGCGGTCTTGCTTCTGGATGCACTCAATGAGTGCACAGTGATTCTTTAATATGATTGGTTTTTTGCTTTTAGTTCTTCACTGGATGTAGGAACTAATCATATTAAGAAATCAATAAATGCTAACTGAATACATTTTTCTACAGAACACAGCCTTGTTTATTTTGCAATTGTTGAAAGTTTTCTTTGCTGACATGAATATATTTTTCTAGATCTAGAACTATAATCCAATCAAAATGAAGAAAACTTTAATCTATTGTAAAATAAACAATCTTCTAAATGTGACCATTGCGTGTGTTCAGCAGGTTCAACAGAACAGTTGAGTGAGCGCTCACTGTTATTGGTACATTTTTTTAGATCATTCGTTCAGAATTCTGAAATGGATCTAGCAGAATACACCAATAACAGCAAGTACTCACTCAACAGGTGTTCCGTTATTCACTACAAGACTGAAAATCTATAGTATACGTAACGCGAACTATAAATTTTCAGTACTTGCAGTGATTAACGGAACGCAGCCCCTATTGTTGAGTCCGCAGATTGCACCCAATGGTCGCGTTCAGCAGACTCAATTGTTGCAGAGCGGATCCTTGAGCGCTCGCTGCTATTGAATGATTTAAAAGAATATACCAATAGCAGTGAGCGCTAATGAATCTGCTTCGCAACAGTTAAGTCTGCTAAATGCGACCAATGATTGTTGTCTGTTGTAGCTACATTGGTTAGACTAAAATGGAAGTATCTAAGGGATACTTATTTAAGCATTTTGAGGTGCAAGACTAAGGCAAACGGTGTGAGAAGAAAAAAATGGATCTTTGAGAATCTCTTGAGCTTCCTAAAATTCCCGTAAGTGATATCTATGATTATTGATGATTTTAGCGCTTATGTGTCGTTTCTCAATTAAAAATACTTTGGCAGATGTGAAACAGATTACGAGCCACAGTGTGCAGAACTGACCAAGGAATACGTTGAAATGATAAATTCGAAAGATTTGACTTCCAAAGGTTTGTCGGAGCTGTTAGAAGACCGAAGTGAGGACTATTCCGAATTCCTGGAAGTTCTTGACAAGTCATCAGCCGATCCAGTTCTTGAAGAGACATCAGCTGATCCAGTTATACTAGAACCCGTTGAAGAGACAATAGAAACAATAGAAGTATTAGAAACATTGGAAATAATAGAAACAGTAGGAACAGTAGAAATATTGGGCAACAGTAATGAACAGACAGTCGCTCAAGAAGTGGTGATTGTACAAGAGATTCCTACGGAGGATGTGAACAATATTAATCAAAAACGGTCAAAGAATCGTAAAACACCTACGAAACGATTGAAAACCAGAAATACTTCTCCAATATCACCTAGCTGTAGAAGAACAACAAGGTCTTCCTTGAAGATCGGTAATTTAAGTGTAAGTGATATTACAGTGATTGAGCCTATTCTTGAGAAAAGAACACGTAGCGTACCACGTAGCATATCACATAGCTTACCACCTATCCTACCATCTACCGTACTATCTACCGTACCACCTAGCATTGAACTGATAAATTCGAAAGATTTGACTTCCGAAGGTTTGTCGGAGCTGTTAGAAGACCGAAGTGAGAACTATTCCGAATTCCTGGAAGTTCTTGACAAGTCATCAGCTGATCCAGTTCTTGAAGAGGCATCAGCTGATCCAGTTATACTAGAACCCGTTGAAGAGACAATAGAAACAATAGAAGTATTAGAAACATTGAAAACAATAGAAACAGTAGGAACAGTAGAAATATTAGGCAACAGTAATGAACAGACAGTCGTTCAAGAAATGGTGATTGTACAAGAGATTCCTACAGAGGATGTGAACAATATTAATCAAAAACGGTCAAAGAATCGTAAAACACTTACGAAACGATTGAAAACCAGAAATACTTCTCCAATATCACCTAGCTGTGGAAGAACAACAAGGTCTTCCTCGAAGATCGATAATTTAAATGTAAGTAATATTACAGTAATTGAGCCTATTCTTGAGAAAAGAACACGTAGCGTACCACCTATCTTACCATCTACCGTACTATCTACTGTACCATCTAGCGTACCTCCTAGTGTACCTCCTAGAGTACGTCCTAAAGTACTATCTAACGTACCAGTTAACATCATATCACCTGACATACCGTATATGATTGTGAAAGAAACAAAAAATATGGAGAAAGAAAACGGGAAGCAAAAATTTTACTTAGCGCCCGAAAATAAGGGTATAGAATTATTTTTTGATAGCATGGCACAGGCTGTGAAAAAATTACCATCTAACGCGCAAGCGGATATCAGGTTGAGTATCTGCAAACTCGTCACAGAGGCGGAAATAAAATATTGTGGTCCAACTACAGTACAGAGCACACAACAGTTCTTAACACCGCCCGGCATGATACCTAAGCTAATTTTGATTCCTTCTAGTAAGTTGGATAATCCAAATGATAAGAATTGATTTGTTCATGTTGCGCTGAATGTGTCTTAATGCTGAATAAAATTGTAAGTGTATTAATATAACTAATTAAATTATAAGTATTATATAGTTATTATATCTTTTACATCATTCCAATATTATATTCATCACGAGTTCTCTTGACAAGCTTGTTAGTTTCATCTGTATGCTGAATAAAATTATGAAATTGAATAGCAGAACTACAAACGAGATTATATTTTATTATAATTACATTTTATACTAGAATCTATAGAGACGGTAAAAATTACATTTTAAAACAATGATTATCATCATTGTTTTAAAATTATAAAATATAATCGTTTATCGTTTGCTATTCACTCTCATAATTTTATTCAGCATATAGATGAAAATAACGAACTTATCAAAAGAACTGTGTTGTGATGAATGTAATATTGGAATGAAGTAAGATATAAACACTATAGATGTGTGAGATATATGTCATGTTAAAATTTAATTTTAACTTATTATATTCATGGACTCTCTATAAAGACAAAACGTTTTATTTCTTGACATGTATCTCTACTTACATCTAATAGATGTTATAAAATTAAATAAATGTGTTGATTGATGTCAAAATAATGTTACGAAGTAGAAAGTTGTCATAAGTTAAAATTACATATAGTCAAAATAATATTAAAAGTGATTATGTTATATTACATTTTGTTCATAATGTTCGTATAAGCATGGTGCAATTTAGTGTCAGATTTTGAATTTTAATCATTAGTTTTGAAAGTGATATGAAGCATTTTAGAGAAATCAATCTCTTATAATTTATTTCGTTATGCAAGTGTTTTCCCATTCAAATTCATGTTTGAATTGCATTCTGTGTTCTGTAATGACAAATCGGTTTTTTTTTATCGATATTAAGATGTTCAGCAATTCTTGTTTTTAGTTTTCTTCCTGTCTGTTCTATATATGAGGTATTGTAATCCTTACAATTGATTTTATATATGATATTTTTCTTGGAATCGTGAGGAAGGACATCCTTTTGTGTCTTCATAATCCCATTGAATTTATTTATACTGAACCGAGATAATTTAACATTATTGTTTTTTGTAATGTTTTTAAATTTTTCATAAAGGTGAGGAAAAATTGGAATTGTAAACCACGTGGTTTTTTCTTTCTCATCATTCTTTGGTTCTGTGGAATCTGTTTATTTAAGTGTCTTTAGTTTTAATAAGGATCTTAGCCAAGAGTTAACAGTGTCAAAAATAAACTGGATAGGATATTCGTTAATCAGAAAGGTTTCGATAATAAACCTCAAATTTTTTTATGGTATTTAGGATGTGATAGTAAGAATGCTGTATCCACCATGCTTATTAGAACACCCTTTTTTGTGAAAGGGGGTGAACAGACAAGAAACTGAGATACCTTCCCGAAAAAGTTGGTTTGTGATATAAATTAAACTTTTATTCCATTAACATTAATGATTATGACATCTAAAAAATTTAATCTATCTCCTGCATATTCTAAATTATAGTCTGATATGTAGTGAGTTAAAAATGTCCAGAAATTTATTAATTAAGTGGTGAGATACCGCAGTAGCGATGTCATCTACATATCTAAAGAAGAAGAGTAACTCAGTTTCAAGTCTCTCCAATGCGAGCTCATGGCGGGGCATCTTAAATTTCTGTTTGTAAATCTTGCTATCAAAGGTGAAAGTTGATTCTTAGACCAACTTCAGTGCATTAAAAAATTCTTTTAGGTGTCCTTGAAATAATATTCCACCTTTCAGGAACACTGTTGATGGCAAGATCCATTGGTATGTTTATGAACAATGAAACTACGTCTAAGGAAATTAAAACAAAATCATTGTCCCGATGTGTATTTGACCAGTTTAAAATTATCTTCGATATGACTGGGTGGTTTTAGAATGTAATCATTTAGAGTGCTTAATTTTTAATGCTTAATTTAAATTAGACATCTGCTAATATATGTACTTTGTAGCGTTTCTGGTATGAGTAATGAGTTTATTTTAGCTATTGCTAAGAAAGAACTTGTTACAACGAATCTAAATCACTCATCTTTTTATACTTAAAATCTATTTAAGACTGATTAATTCACACATTCAGCGCGTTTCTGGTATAAAATGTTTAAATAAATGTGTGTATGTGTGTGAAATATCAAATGTATACATGTTTTTTGTGGAATTAATGTCAATAAAAGATCAATATTTTAGTATCAAATAAATTTTCAAATTAAACTTAATATACCTCCCAGGTCAAGAACAATTGAGCTATACTAGTTGTTAGAAATATATATAAATTTATTATAATAATAACACCGGTATATACCGAAAGTTTCGATTTCACAGAGTCCTCAACAGCCGCAACCAAATTCTTATAAAAATTAATTTAGTATATTGCGAAGAATATCACAAGTTGGCGTTTTGTCCCGGCTTCCATTACTGGACTCATCAGTAAGGTAACGTAGTGGAAGCCTACGTTATTGTACCCAACAAGACGCCGGTGTAAGTTATTAAATCAAGATTCTATATAAAGCGATATATGTGTATTTCAGAAGAATATTACCACGTAGACTCGCCATCAGATGTCTATCGATATTTGCGAAATTCTCGCAAGTGCTGAAATAGTAAGCAGCCAGAAGAGTCTCTTCAATTCGATATTTTGAGAAGCATTAATGCCAATTAACTGTTTAGTTAACAGTGTGCCACAGCTGCAAATTATGCATAACGCAAAGGGAGAAAAAAATGAAACTAACAAACTTGTCAACAGAATTGTATCATGATAAATATACTGTTAGAATGATGAAATTAATTATTTCCCTTAGCACAAACTAATTTATGTGAAAAGTGTATAATAATTTATTATATAAAGAAAATAATAAAATTATGTAAGACGACGCAAAAATCTTGATAAATTAATTATTTGATATTTATACATATAATTAATTTAATATTGGCGTAAATGTTTGTTTTTGAATAATATTAAGAATTATTTCTTATATTATATATTAATTATAAAAATAAATAAAGAAAATAAAGGACTCTCAATCTTAAAAAAATAACAATTGTGTGATATTAAAAGTAATAAGAGTCAAAAAAGTAATAAACATTCGAAAACTAAATTATAATAAACATTACTAAATACTAAATATAATTTAATAGAGCTAAAAGAATATACATATTGTCTAATGATTATATGATTCAGTGATATGATACCTATAGTCATTAGACATGACTATGTATATATTTAGTTATTAGACAATATGTATATTTTTGTTAGTTCTGTTAAATTATTTAGTATTTACTTTAATTTCCACCAATAAAGATTAACTTTAATCTCGGTTTAACTTATACTGTTTATCTTTTTCTAATTTTTATAACTAGAAAAAGACAAAGAGTAAATTTTGAACCGAGATTAAAGTTAATCTGCATTGGTGGAAATGAGCATTAGTAATGTTTATTATAATTTAGTTTTCGAATGTTTATTACTTTTTTTTACTCTTATTGCCTTTAATATAACACAATTATTATTTTTCTATTATAAATTATATAATGAGTATTATATAATTATATTATTACCCTTGTAGAAAAGTACTACTGAGCACTAGGAGTATTTTGAGGCACTACTGTACTACTACACCAGCGCAGTAGTGCTGTAGTAGTACAGCACTACTCAGCACTACTGTCACAGTATACTGTGCTACTGTACTGGTGTAGTAGTGCAGTAGTGCTGACGCTGAGTAGTGCTGTAGTACAGTAGTGCCTCAAAATACTCCTAGTGCTCAGTAGTACTTTTCTACAAGGGTATATAGAATTATATTATAGAATTGTATATAATTATATAAAGCGGAAGACAAAATTATCTAGATTTTACTAAATTTCCGCGTTTCCGCGCGTTTTGTTCCGCCTTGATTCCGTTTTGATCTCCTGCCGTCCCATGGCACGGAAAACGGAATCAGAACACGGAATCGGAAAAGTGAAATGGTAGGGGCAACCAATCAGCATCGTTCCATTCCGATTTTGTGGGAATTAGGCTGGAGTCACATGGAGCGGAAATTACAGCGGAACGGAACAGTGAAACCAATCAGAACTCTACAATTATTCCGCTGCTTTACTTTCTGCGATTGTGATTGGTCTCGCTGTTCCGTTCCGCTGTAGATTTCCGCTCAATGTGACTCCATCCTTAGGCTAGATATTACTGCCTGTGCTTAACTGTCCACACTACAGCAATGTAATAATACAAGGTTATTGATACGACCAAGATTAACTGGTAAGAGATACTTTATTAAGAGACACACACGAAGTCAGTCCTACTACAATGGACGCTCTAGTTGTTCTAAAATAACGCGCCTTAGTTACGCTGCTGGCAACTCATGCCATGAAAGATCCCCTAGGATACGCTTTCTCTACACACTAGGGAGATCTGAGCTGCCAATCCCCACAATTTTAAGTAGCCTGGCTCCCCATGGGGCATAATTTTCGGAAACGGAAATTTTTCGTACTCTGTCGATCGCTAGCGATCACATGATGGAAATGACTCTTACAGTATTTACAGTAATAATAATACTATTTTACAAAAAATATTTGTAATTTAATTAAAATTAGAGCACTAATATTCTCTTTTAATTACGCGCGCATATCACATACGAATTTGTTTCCGTTGTACTCAATACCATTCAGCAACTGCATTTAATTCCTTGATTCCACTGGAATTATTTCCATAAATAATATTATTCATGTAGGAAACTTGCGCGAGCTCTTTACGAGCTTGTGCCATTCGGTATAAAACAGGACAGTCCAAAGACACACATTCTACATCACCCAATCGTCTAATGCAGGAATGACAGATCTAAAAAAAAAGTTCATTAAAATTGAATAAAATGATTATTAGCCGCAATTTATAGCTTAATATAAATATTTATTTCTTTTTAGTCTAATGAAACACGTTCGCATAAATATTTTTCCTGCGTTTATGCTCACAGTAGTAATCTGTTGATAATTCCTTTCCAACTGTTTTATCTTTTCGAGAAGTACGAGGACAGTTCGATTTGGCTGTAAAAGACAATCTGGACAAATCTCTTTATTTGTCTGTTCTCCACAGGTAATGCACGACGTAGAACTGAAGAACTGGAGAATAGTGGACTTTGGATTGTCTCCTCCTAAATGTGCGACATTATCGAAATTCGAACGATGGGAGATTTCTTTATACCTGTAAATGCGATATTCCATTATTTTCGATTACAACTCGATGAAACAGTAATTACGCGTGTCATGATTATATTATTTTAAAGTCCGAGAGAGTATTCGATAGTTACATTATAGTATTGTTTTTATAATACAGAGACATAAACAAGGATTATTTGAAGTACACAAATATGTCGTTTAAATATTCATAATTTTCGCAACTTTCACATTTACCACGCATTGACGTCGATCCCGAATAAGTTAAAGCAGCGATTGAGGGGCGGTATGATGACTTTCGTTATGTAATATATAGAGTTTGGAATCAATGATGGATCGGTAACGACTTCCATCGGTGTGCGTACGCAGTGAATGAGCGCTTGGTTCGGTGCACCTGCGACGATGACATAGCGAACGCGCTCGCTGGTGCGTGGCACAGCGCGAGGATCCTTCTTGATCAATCTGCGTGTCAGCTCCAACGCTGGCACACAAGCGTTCGCTTTGTACCCACGCATTCCACGAAATTCTTTTGCGAATGTAAGATCCAGGATGGATACACGCCGCTGAAAGATTTTGTCGAATTGCCTGATTACGTACTGCTTCACCAGGGAGACATCCTTCGTCTCGAATAAAATTTTTAAAGCTTTTTCAAGTATCTGCAATACACGAATATTTAATACACGAAGCGTTAAATTATAAATATTATCATTATTTCTTTTTTACTTTAGAAACTGCAGGACATCCATCTCTGCGAACCGTTTCAATCCCTTTCGCCAAAAACTCTGGTTTCTCCTGATCGCGAGTTTCATACATATATCCACAATACCGTTTTTTCGTCTAAAATTTTAACAATATAATGATTGTGATCTTTACTTTATATATAATAATCATTAATTTTATTGTTTTTTAATATCTTACTTGCAAAATAGATGGATGGAGAACTTTCTCAAATTTAAGCTTCACGGGCGGGGGATTAATTGCGGTAACAGCATCTGCGATTTCCTCGCCGATAGTAAACGCCTCTTGTCGAGATTTTCCCGGTAATAATATAAATAAAGAATCTGTATCTCCATAAACTACTCGTGCGCCCCATCTTGGCGTGGTTTCCACCAATTTGATCGCACGTTCCAATGTCTCTCGTCCTTTGCTAACTACGCTATCACCTATCTATTATATTAAAAAATTTCATAAAATAAATTATAATTTTCTCAGCATATTATAATAAAAAATTTTGTCAAATTTCTATCTTTATACATATATCTCATTAACGGTGTACCTCAATACATGGCATTCTACCGCTAAAATTAGCGGATGTATAGCCATAAGTAACGTTTGCAATTAACTTGAGACCCAACTGCTGAGAATGAAGAATGCGCTGCAATGTACGATTTTCTGCAGGATGTAACTTCATAGATTCCTTCACCATCAAACGAGTATTCAAAATTTCCGAAAGCATACGTGGAAGTATTCCCTGACGTACCTCCTTTTTTACAAAGACTACGCCACAAGGTGAAAAGTTTATTTTGTCTTGCAACTTTAATGCCGTGTTTTTCCTTACTTTTAACGTTGCTGCACCAAATTCAAACGGTCCATATCTAATAAAGATATCAAATTCATGAATTTTATCTGATGTTTCTGATATTATAGATATACTTACTGGCCTATGTGTTCTATTCTCCCTAAACAGGTAGAGAAACAATAGTTATAAGCAATGATCATACTCGGATATAAACTTTGGAAATCAAGCACGATCAATGGATCAGTATAAAATTTAGACTCGGGTTCCATGATCAATGGCAAACACTCTGGAGCTCGCATCTTGGCTCTCTGATGGATTGATGGTGAAATCGGAATGTAGTTCATAGGTTTCGCTAATCTGAGCATCATAGATTCCACGCGAAATTGCGAGCCTCGCGAAAAAACTTCGTAAAATTGTATACCGAAAAGTCGAGCGAGTTCACACGTGCGACCTATAATAAAACTTAGAATAAAATCATGAATTTAAAAAGTAAGGAATAAATAATAACAAATATCATAAAAGTATAAAGAGAAAATTTAAGAAAATTTGGATTTTAATTCTTACCTATAACATCCAAATGGTTCAGAAGTTTGAGAGTACCCACAACTCTGATGACATAATGATGTATAACTCTGCTTTTTATTATCATGCTCTCCTGTTTCCACCAAGTGGACAACGTCTTGAAGGAAGGACACGGAATTCTTTCATGTAAAACGTGATGCATGACGTTCTCAAAAGTGTACGTCAATAATGCTGAAAGAAGTTAAATCATTCTCATATCCTTTTCAATAGAAAAAAATATAAATTGATCTTAAAAAAATGTCTCACCTGCTTCATGTCTCATAATCCTCCAGACATCGAGGAGATTACGACCAGGTACTTTTATATCACCTATGTCGTCTTTTTCAACTGCGTGAGCATCAGATTTGGAATATATTTGCATGTGTGGAACTTTCGAGATTCTCACTGGAAAGTTATTGAGACCAAGATGAAGTGCTCGTTGAAAAACGTAGCCCCATGAAAGAGTCTCCACTTCCCAACCAAGTAGAATGTCTGGATTGTGCTGCTCAATCAATTTTATAAGGCTGTTGAATGCATCCTGTTCCGTTGCAACATATAGAATTGGGCACCTCGCACTAGTAGAATGAATCTTGTTGAGTCTTGCGCTTATAGAGTTAGAATTTACAATTATAGCGGCTAAAACAAAAAAAAGATATCATGAATAAGCTTTTGTTATACTTAAAAAGAAATGTTACGTTTCTCGATTTGCAAAGCAAAGTTTCGAGAGATATAAAATATTTTTCACATAAAATTATTAGTATTAATCACCATGTTCTATCTGCTCATCTGTTGTAGCATCTGTTGGGGCATCGTTGTAAATTGCGTAAAATAATGCAGCAATAGAATCATACTGTGGATCAGGAAGGAGGTCTTTTCGAGTAACAACGTGCACTTCGAGAGACAACAATGTTAAATATTGATGCTGCGAAAAATTTAAAGAGACGTGAAATGAGCTCTAGACTTGTCACATACAAATGGAATTAAAATAACACACTTACTACTGTTACTGCTCTAGCTTTTTGAAGATTTTCGTTCGAAACGTTACTTCCATAACTTCCTTTAGATGAACATTCAATTTGACCATATGAAATACCTAGCTGCGTCTTATCTTGTTTATGTAATAACGGATTTTCCAGTGCTTTTTTTAAGGAAGGATCTAAACTCTTTTCCGATATCGACGAATTATTAGAATTTTGTATCTCTGATTTCCTGGTTTCGTCAGACGTTCTATTCAACATGCTTTGTTGAGGCATTGGTGAATCTATATGACGTTCTACGTTTGAATCATTATTGATTAAATTATTAGACATTCCTGGCTGGAATTTAATCTCTTTATTAGTGGCATTAATCGACGGATGCTGTACATTTAATGCCTTTTCCTTATTCTGCTTACATAATTTAGTATCAGAATTTTTTTTTGATATATATTTTTTAGCTCTAATCCAATCTTTAACATTCTTAGAAGATGGTGGCTCTATAAGTGGTGTAATTGTTAACAAGTTATATCCTGCAAGTGTCCGTTTCATATGATGAGATTTTATATTCGCTCCAGATGGATAAAATTCATTGACTTTCATTCTTCGCCACAGTTTTATACTCGTGATCTCTTCCAGACTGGATTTAAACGCAGGTTCGTCGAAATACGGAGCGTTAGTGTTTAAGAATTCTTTCTGTTTCGCGAGATCGAATTTATTGCCGAAAAACGGTTTTTGCGATCTACATTTCGGAATACCGTACATCGTCATACTTTCACAAATCCTTCTAGGACTAGGAGGCTTGTACTTCGTAGTAATTGTAATGATTGCATTTTTCGATGAATGACAAGTCCTCCGATCCAATGACGAACTTTGACTGTCGCTCTCTATCTTTTGATTGAGATGTTGAGTAAAAGTTGTGTTACATACATCCTCTTCATCGTCGTCTAGATCAGTTTCAGGAATAACGTCACTATGACTTTTTATAAATTTCTTTGCTAAGTTTCGTATGTCTGACGCATAGTCTCTTTCGGGAGATATATCATTAATACTTTTTTCTGTACATTGACTGTTTGGAACACTATCGTCACTATTTGCATTGCTGGAGATAAATGTAATTGTATCTATATGGTTATTCGAATGTTGTGTGGTTAAAGTTTTAGATTGATTCACGTTATGATCTGACTTTACAAAAGTATCTTCTTCATCATAATCCAAGAAAGATAATCTTTTACGAACTTCTTTGTTAGTTTTAATCAATTTTTCACTATTTTCCGTTCCGTCTTGACGATCTTGTGTTGATTCGTGAATTGTTGTTTTATCAATTTTTTCGACATTGCTACAAATATACATATATATAACAAAAAGTACTTGTATGATTTAAATAATTAAAATTTTTTAAGTATATAAAATATATAAACCTTACACATTATTTATCCCATTATCAGTATCGTTATTAGTGCCATCATTTTCTGAAAAAGAAAGAAAAATCTTTCACTTATATAAAAAAATATCACTATTAAATCGAAAACATGTTATTTCCATAAAAAAATAATTTTTAATAAATATAATAAAACTACTTGAATATTACAATACAAATTTGAATGAGAAAATAAATGTAATTAAATAAAAAAATTCTTACATTCGGTTAAAGCAGATTTACTTGAATTACCTAGATCAAAGTTTAAAAATTTTTCACGAAGCAAGCTCACACGTAACGGATGTCTTTTGTGTTTTGGTGTAGTAGAAGTTGAAGGAACATCGGGTGTTGGCATATATTGATTTCTTTTCGGAGATTCGTTTTGTCGAATAGGACTTTTACTGGATTTCGGAGATGTAATAGTAATATTAAGAGGCGAGTAATTTCCTGACAACTGTGGACTTCGAGGCGCCTTGCCCGGAGAATTATATTTTCTTTTTGGCGTTTTAGTAATGTTTCTTCGTTTATTGGATGATTCGTGATCGTTGTCTTGAGAATCAAATTTCCTTTTCTTTGGAGTAATCTGAGCTATACTTTGTGGTGTGTTCTTTTTATCGGATTTATAAGTGCATACGCGTTTTTCTTGCCTTTCAATTGTCACATCAGCTTCGGATTCAGTATCGCTCGAGTCACCTGTAGCCCCATCAACATTTGATATTGTAAAGTTTACTGAGAAATCATACAATTTATGATAAAAGCAGTGATTGCTTAAAAGGCTTTCTTCTTGAATACATGATTTTAATTCTTGTTCACAATTATACTGGTTTTCTTCATAATTTGTTATATAATGAACATGTTCCATGGTTTCCAATGTTTCAATCTCATCTATATCATAAACATCTAAGTCCTGATGATCTAGTTGCAACTGACATCGAACAAAATGTAATTCTTTTTCTGTCTTCTCATTATACACAATCTTTTTTCTTTCTTCATTATCTTTTAAATAACGTTTTTTTCTTGCGACAAAATTTATATTAGTACGCAGCTGCTTTATATTCATACTGCGCAAATGTTTGCTAGTTTTCCAAAATATGTGAAAATAATTTCTATTTACAAAGTTGTATAATTCTTTTCTTAAGTAATAACTGTTGAGATTATTTACATTTATATATTTAATAATATCCATTAAATTAAAATTTCTATATAAAGCACACATGGCATAAGCTTTCCTCGCATTAACGACAGAAACATAGTTATTTTCAGTTATTGTTTTAGAAAGGCACTGAACTGCCATGCAACATGCTATATTATCTTTATTACTCATATTTGTAGTTTCTTTCTCATGTTTTGATATAATCTCATATAAATCATCAACTCCATCAACTTGTGGAAAATTCACAAGCGTGATATCACCGTCATTTTTTTCATTAACATTTGAATCATCTGCAGATTCGATATTTTGCTTATTATCTACAACTTTTACCATATTGTCATGTTGATTGGATCTCTGATTATACATTGATTCCCAAGAACTTAGGTCTAGATCAAAACTTGTGATATTTAAATCGTCAACTTCTTCTTCTTCTGGATCATCTTTAAGTCGTTCGCTGAACATAGAATATTGAGATCCAAGAACGCTATCGTTATCTACATTACTCGTAATCTCATTTTCTTCCGCTAAGTTAGCTAACATATCTACCAGTTGTATATCATCTGCATCCACTACAAAACAGATATTTTATTTTCACTTTAATTTTATGTAAATATATTATATGTATATATATATGTAATAGACATTTTTATAATGTACTCAACAATGTATTAATAAATAGAACTTACAAATACTAGTATCCGTTGCATTACTTTGACTTCGAGTTGCATCTAAAAACGCTGATGATGCCAATTGCAACAACTTATAATTATCAGAAACTGTTCTTTCAAGATTTTCTTCAGATACAAGAGATTCACTATGGTTTAGAATATGAGATGCATTTAAGACATTTTTATTATCTTCTATTTCAATAGGATATGAAGATTCTGCCATATTTGAAGTAATTGTCTCATTGGTCTAAAATAAAAAAATTAAATCGAATTAATATACATGTACATATATTAATTTACATTACCATAATTTAATGGAAACAATGTGAAATACTTGTGATATAACATTTAGTCTTTTTAATAACTGATCCTTTTGATAAACATCATTGCTAGTTGGCGGTAAAATAACTTTATTGGGAGTTTTGGGATATAATAATTGCGACTTTGCATGTTCTAGACCAGCTTCAGTCCTCCTTGCTTTCTCTTCATTCCAAATTGCAGCAAGACCAGGATTTAGCTCTAATTTTTCATTGATACTTTGTCTATTCAGAATCTCTGAAGCATGAACGTCCACTTCCAACTCGCACATGCTTTGCCTTGTTATAGATATTGGAAGATATGCTTGTGAATCTAGCAAATCCATTGAGGATCTGCTTTGACTAGCTTCTGTTGTACATCCTTGTAAAGAGTGTCTGTATTTTACGCTGTTTAAATTGATTAAATTCATGCCATAGAGATTGTAATCTATCATAAATTGTAGAATGTATGGAATGTGTGCTTCATATGGCTGCAGAGTTTGATTGAGAATGGCACTATTCTGAAAAGAATGAATCGAGTTCAATATCTCCTCCTTAAAATGGCAGTACTACATTATTAAATCTCTTACATGCAAAAGAAATAAAAAAGCAGAATTATTTACCTGCAGCAAATCTGCTGTCCTTTTAATTATAGCAGGATTATAAAAATATATTTTAAAAAACAAATGTTCTTTCTCGTGATAACCATAGAAAGGTCTATAAAGTAACATACATATTACACAATAAATAAAACAATAAATAAATAATGAAAAAAATAAATATCTTCTACTATTAAGAATAAAAAGTTATTAATCTATCACAATTTAAATTTTACTTACATTCCTGATACCCTTTGAATTTTGTATACATGTTGGTTGGTAGATAAAGTGGAACCAAAAGATGTATTCAGTGCAGAATCAATTGCTGCAGCAAGTTGATAAGCATAGCTATCCGTATTCTGCTGGACAATACATGGAACATATAGGTATGGAAAGACACCATGAATGTGCAAGCATGTCTTCTTTCCTAGAAATCGTCAAACTTTATATAAACAACAAAATTTTTTGACATTACACAATTTAGCATAATTTGTAACATATATTACATGATAACAAGATTATCTGCTACTTTTGTTTATTTACCTGTAGCAGTTGATCCAAATGCTCTGATTACCGGTACTTTTTTTACTTCAGAGCCTCGGAACTCAGAGAATGTCACATCCAGCTCAGGTATCGGGGATGACTGATAACTATCAATATTTACCAAAGTAATTGAAAACATGTTCTGCAATGAAAATACGTATAACGACTAAAAATATATATGGCTTAAAATATATCAGAGTAAATAGTATTTTGACAAAAAGAATACCTAATTTCTACTTAGGAAATGCAGGAGATCATTACGTTAGAGTTAGATAAAAAAAAAAAGTCAGGCGCTCAACCGGTTTTGGTACTAGGCTGCATAGCCAACGACGCATGTTTATGCGCGTGTATTACATACCGTTTAACCAAGGAGCCACACAGCCTGACGGAAGAAACTCTTTCTAATGTCCTCATATAGTGATATCTTACAATTAGATTAGAAGTAAAACACGTGCGTACTGATTCAACGATCGACATAACGCAGCCAAAAACATGACTGTTTCCACCGAGTTGGGTCAGAGTTCAAAAACTGATCAACCACAGTCGAGCATTCCTCTCTCATTTGACTGTGGTTGGTCGGTTCTTGTATTCTAACCCAACTCTAACCCTCGGTGGAAACACAAGAATGCTTTCCTTTTAAAGGACATACTCGACACAAACATCGTTCTATCGTTATTTGTTGAATGTCAAAAAGGATAAAACGACGTTTGTGTAGAGTGTGCCCTCTAAAAGGAAAGCATTAGTCTATATCCAGATTTAGTGCGAGAAGAAAATAGTACAAAATATTTTATATCGCATTAAAAATGTCGAATTTCGTACCAAAAAAAGAGCATTTGCGGGAAGTGTTACTTTTCTGTTTTAACCTCAAGAAATCTGCTGCTGAAAGTCATCGTTTGCTAGTGGAGGCTTATGGGGAGCATGCTCTATCTGAAACAACATGCAGAGATTGGTTTAGAAAATTTAAAAACAACGATTTTGATGTGAATGACAAAAAGCGCTCTGGTCAGCCGAAAAAATTTGAAGATGAAGAATTGGAGGCATTACTTCAAGACGATTCATGTCAGACGCTCAAACAATTGTCGGAAATATTAAATGTCGATGTATCAACCGTTAGCAAACGTATAAAAATAATGGGAATGATGCAGAATTTAGGAAATGAGTCCCATACGAATTGAGAGAAAGAGACATTGCAAAACGTTCAACCATTTGTGAATTGCTACTGATGAAAAATGGATTTGTTACGATAATCCTAAACGCAAGAAATCATGGGTACATCCCAGCAAACCATCAACATCAATGCCAAAACAGGATATTCATAGGAAAGAAGGTCACGCTGTGCATTTGGTGGAATCAAGTCGGTGTTGTGTACTATGAGCTGCTGCAATCGAGTCAAACCATCAATAGTGAATGCTATCGATGTCAATTACTTAATTTGAATCGAGCACTCAAAGAAAGACACAATACGCCAAAAGACATGATAAAGTTATTCTTCTCTATGACAACAGCAGACCACATGTTGCACAACCAATGAAGGAAATCTTAGAGGCACTTAGATGGGACGTTTTACTTCATCTATCCTATTCATCAGACATTGCTCCATCAGATTATTATTTGTTTCGGTTGATGCAGCTTTCTGAGCAGCACTTTAGTTATTTCAAAGATATCAAAAAATGACTCAATGACTGGTTGCCTAAAAAATTATTATAAATATATACATAAATTAAGAATGAAACTTAAGTATTAAACATAAGCTATAAAAATGTACAAAACTTATTAAATAAACGAGTTTTTTAGTATATCTTCTATTTTGCATCTAATTATTTATAAATTTTTATTTTAGATATATTTCTCAAGGGCAAATATTTGTCATTCTTATAAATAAAACAGTTTACATAAAAATGTTTGTTATTGTGCAGCAGTTCTTGTAGGATACAATATATTTATGAGATAAATAACTTGAATTAGAAAAATATACGTATAAAATTATTTACTTGATGAATTGAGAAAAATATTATACAATCACAAGATATATATTTAAAAATGTAGTTACAATTTATTAAAGAAAGATACTGATATCACTTTATACAAAAGGGATGATATAACAGTGATTTAGTCAATGTTCTGCCTGACAACCTTCTAGACTCAAAGCTCGTGCCAGATTTCGTGCAACGCCTATTCGGAAGATGGAAACCTTGTCTTGAAATTTTGGATCGTCGCCGTGTGCCTCCACGCAACGTAGCAATTCGTAGCAATCGTTCGAAGAAAAGATTACATCTTCTGCTTCTAACAGCGGTATAGCATCCGTGAGCAGGATAGACCAGAAACTGAGAAAAAATGTATATTGCAAGTTGTGTAATCATGAATATTCATAAAACGAACAATAACTTACTACTTCGGAGTTAAATTTGAAACTAAAAGGGACACCAATAGACTCGCCGCTTCACGGTATTCGTCCATTCCGTACATATGATGAAACTCGCAATACTTTCCTATAATAAAATTTGATATTAATTACTGTGTGTGTGTAATTGCACACAATTAATTATTTAATTTATATAATTACAAGAAATTACATATTACAGAAATATTGATAATTATTCTTTTGTTGATTATTATACATAATTCTTTACCCAAAAACGTGAGCCTGTCGCTAGCCAACATGCAGGAGCCCAAGTTCTCTAACAAATCGCGACATTCTAACTCCCCGTATTCCGCATAATGCTTTAAAAACTGGTCTGCAATGTATGTGGTAAAGTTACCATCGTGTGCTTTAAGCGCCCATGTAAGAGCGTTGCCCAATCTCCCTTGCCTTATGCTTTTCATCCCTTGGATCTTGCATATACTAGTAACTAAAAATTTTTTAGTTATTGGAAATCTTGTTTAAACCAAGAGAGAAGTGGAAACAAAAAGAGATCGAATTTTACCAACGTGCGGCATATTATTATCTCGCGCGACGTCAATAATTTTGTTGATTCTCGCTTCCGTGCCTGTTGATAGCGACTGTAACAAAATTTCTAGTCGAGCCAAACCTTGTGTGGGGCAATGTATCAAGTAACTTGCGCCACACTGCCACAACGAGCGATGGCTCATCAGTGTAGTGCCATACTCCAATATAAGAGATTCATGAAGCTGTGCAGTCACACTGTAATAAAATACAAGATATTTAAATTTATGATTTATGATCTTTAACATGTATTTATACCCACTTAGTCTTTTCTTTGCTGAGAATGTTTAATTTTCCACATTTGTACAATAGATCCATGAGATGAGCTGCAAACCAACCATTATCGCTCATATATTGTATTTCTTTAATAACTTGATACAAATCATTTTCCATTAATGCAAGGATTACACGATCCAAATGCCTATTAGCTTGCCATCTCTCAGCAATGCTATTCGCGTAGCGTGAAAGTTCCAGCTGTTTACAGCAAGGAGCTGAGTAAAATAATTTTGCTGCCAGCAATTCATACCATGCTTCTGTGTATATAGAATATTCCCATAATACCGAATCGTCGCCTGCTATCAACTGCAAAGCAAAAAGTATTAACTTTTATATATATATATATAAAAAAAAAAGAAACTTAATATTGTTTTACTGACTTTCATAAGCATTTCCAGATTATTATCTATAACAAAGCAGTTGGTCTCCAAATTTGAACAAAGATCCATTTGCCAATGTTTCCACTGTATAATAAATTCGTTTACGGAATATCCACCATATACATTGTAAACTGGCATTGTTCTGATAATATTGTCTGCAGTAATAAATGCTGAATGATCCGCTTTACTGTGTAATCCCAGGAGGCGGCAAACTAGATTTAGTTTACCATGGAATGCACAGCCCATTACAGCCTCCCAATAATTAATATTCTCTAAATCGGCACAGATAACTTTCTGAGACAAAATTTTTGATGCTGCCAGTTCCCTAGAAGGAAAATGGAAGCTGATCCACTCCAACAACTGTGGTAGCACAACATCAC
Organism: Cyphomyrmex costatus; assembly: GCF_001594065.2. Taxonomy (NCBI): domain Eukaryota; kingdom Metazoa; phylum Arthropoda; class Insecta; order Hymenoptera; family Formicidae; genus Cyphomyrmex; species Cyphomyrmex costatus. The sequence goes on from NW_017277774.1 coordinate 419,689, forward strand.
CTGTGGGCATCATGGCAATCTTTTAGAAAAAATTTTAAATGTTTAAGACAAAAAGAGCTGTCCTAAATAAAAATTTATATCTATTTTTTGTATTTTTGTTATCTCACAAATTATATTGTATATTTTAACCTAATTTACCTGGTACAACATCAACATAAAGAATTTCTGTCAAATGCCAAACGCATTCTACTTGATAAAATATAGTGAGAAAATTTTCTAGCATAGTCTTCTCTTCTGATAAAGGTTCCTTTGGTAATATCTCTTGCAAGTTTTCAACACAAGCTCTCAATATAGATCTATATTGTTTGCTATGTTTAAGAAGCTCTGGCCTAATGTCGCCAGAAGAAGATTTAAGCTTCTGAATTGACAGAAAGATACCATTGCTCTCGTTAACCAGTTTACGTAAAAGTGGTGAGAATAATATGATTTCTGGTCGGAGGAAATGTACTCTGGCATCACAAGGTGCAAATTGACTTCTGATGTCTAAAATAAATGTAACAAAATAATTATTACTAACTTATATATGCACTAAGAAATATAGATTTGTAATATATAATTTCTGTACATATATATATATATATATATATATATATTATTTGAAAACCTTGTGAATATTTGTCCACATGTTTGTATGCATGTATTCCGAATCTATTGCTACTGATCCATGTTGTTGCAATACCTACTCTTCTACAAACATCATCTGCGATAACCTGCAAAACAGAAAGTTGACCAGATTGTTAGTTATTGAATAAAAATAATAGTAAAATTATATTCCTTCATTTCTTCTAATATCTATTGTATTAAAAAATAAAAAATTACAATATAAAAAAATACATAATTAATTTTATAAACAAATTCATACAGATTAGACCAGATGTATAAATAAACTTACAAATTTCTAAAATATTGATTGCAGATCATCTAAATAAATTCACATAGTATTTTACAATGTATCGTCGTCTAATTTTCTATTACAATTTAAAATAAACATTAAAACATAAATATTTTTGTTAATCTGGAAAAATTTACGTGTAAATATTATTTTACATGTGCATCTAACTTACAATTATTTGAGCATTGTCAACTTCGTCCATGGTCACTCTATTTACTTCTTTCTAAATTTGTAAATCACGCTATTATTACAACTAATATTTCTGTAAATAAATACTTTGGCGGGGTACCGATCGCCATAAAGTCATCGACATGACAATTAACAGAGAGAGAAATGCTCTTGCTTAGAAACCATCAACAGAAAGTTGTGCATGGAGAGCCTATAATTAGAGTGGCGCCATAAGGCTATCACTTGTGATTGGTTCGCCATGTTTAAGCTATTCCCTCAGTTTTTCAATCGCATTATTTTCTAAATTTTGTATTCATGATAAAACATATATATAATTGTGACAAATTAAAGAATGGTAATAAGTAAATATTGTAGACATAACAATGTAACTTTTACGTATTATTTATTACAAAATAATATATCATTTATTGAACATTATTTAATACAAAAAAATGTTATTTATTGCTTATTATTTGCGCTATGTCGGAAACAAAATTTATTTTAATTAATATAATAAGAAGAAATTGCTATTAGGTGCTTGAATTAATTCTCGCAGGCTTCTATGATTGTTGCGTCGTTCGTGAAATCAGTAGACCTCGCGATAAACTTGACACCACATTTTGCAATGAAAGAAAAGGAATCACTAAAAATATTAAATGCAATATTAATAAATTTATTGTTTAAAAGAAAAAGACAAGTCGATTGAGTAGCATTATCTGCTACACTGTTCATTTATCTGTGACAGTTGACTTAAATGCTCTGATTACCGGTACTTTTTTTACTTCAGAGCCTCGGAACTCTGAGAATGTCACATCCAGCTTGGGTATCGGGGATGACTGATAACTATCAATATTTACCAAAGTAATTGAAAATATGTTATGCAATGAAAATACGTATAACGACTAAAAATATATATAACTTAAAATATATATCAGAGTAAATAGTATTTTGACAAAAAGAATACCTAATTTCTACTTAGGAAATGCAAGAGATCATTATGTTAGAGTTAGATAAAAAAAAAAAGTCAGGCGCTCAACCGGTTTTGGTACTAGGCTGCATAGCCAACGACGCATGTTTATGCGCGTGTATTACATACCGTTTAACCAAGGAGCCACACAGCCTGACGGAAGAAACTCTTTCTAACGTCCTCATATAGTGATATCTTGCAATTAGATTAGATTAGAACTGAAACACGTGCGTACCAATTCAACAACATAAACAGAGTATGATAGGGGACATAATGTAATTTTTTTACTACACTGTCTAATATTTTATATTTTGTATAATTGTGCACATAAAGCTTAATAGACATTAGAAGTAAAAAGAGGTACAAAAATATTTTTTATATTGTCATTCTTCTTATATTAAAACGTTGTAACATTAAATATAAGTAGAAGAAATTTTTTGACTGAAAATATCGTATAAAAATAGTACATATTATGTAATGGTATGTAATAACAATACGTATAAAATTCTATTTCAAATTTAATGATGGAACAATCGGAAACCAGTGTGAGCCAACACAATTCCATGTTCGTTGCAAGCTTCTATAACTGCTGCATCGTTTGTGGAACCAGCAGGACTTGCGATAAACTTGACACCACTCTGTAATAAAAGAAAAGGAATCACTAAAAATATTAAACGCTATATTAATAAATTTATTGTTTAGAAGAAAAAGACAAGTCGATTGAGTAGCATTTATTTTTATTAATTTAGATGACTATTTATATAAAATAAAGATAACATATAATAATAATTGTACATACAAGTCTAGCCCTGTCAACATTGTCTCTAAATGGGAAGAAAGCATCACTGCTCAAAGCAACATTGTCCAACTTCTTGAGCCACTCGATTTTATCGCTCTCCGATAATTTTTCAGGAATCACTTCGTACATAGCGGCCCAAACAGCTTCGTCCATATCTTTTCCAATAGATCCATTGACGTAATTATCAATGGCATTAGAAATTTCCGCTCTTTTCACTCCCTTTCTAAACTTCATTCCTGTTACCTTTGGGTGTTGACGAAGCCACCTATAATACGAAATAATATATATAATTATAAAATACAAGATAAATTTCATAAAATACAAGATAAATTTAATATATAATTATTTCTATTTTTTTATAAATTATTTTTAATCCATTTTTATATATGTAATAAAAAGATAACGAACCAATTATCGGCCTTGTCTCCAGCAAGTCTGGTGCAATGAATTCTAGATTGTTGTCCAGCACCAGTGCCTATCACTTGACCGTCTTTAACATAACAAACTGAATTACTCTGCGTGTATTTTACAGTGATAGTGGCTACGATCAGATCGCGAATAGCGTTTTCCGATAGAGTCTTCGATTTCGTTGTCACAACATTGTTGAACACCGATTTGTCGATCATCGCATCATTACGTTTCTGCTCCAGAACTAAGCCATATAAAGTTTTACGTTCCATCGGAGATGGTACATAAGAAGGATCGATTTGAAGCACGCAATATGCGCCACCCTTCTTCTTCTTTAGAATTTGAAGAGCCTCTTCCAAGTAACCAGGTGCGATAATTCCGTCTGAGACTTCTCTAAACAATCATAGAAAATCAATATAAAGATTATCGTCATCAATCATATTTATAAGTATTACATATTATGTTGTATATTATCATATTTGTAAAAGATGTCAATATTGTTATTATAATCATTAACACCATGTACCTTGATATAATCTTTGCCGTTATAGCATCACATGGCTCAGATAATGCTATAAAATCACCAAAACTGGACATTCGATCGGCACCTCGCGCACGAGCATAAGCAGCCGCCAAAGGCGATAGTTGACCAAGAAGATCATCTACTTGGCATAGCTTCGCTTGTATATTGTCTAAGGGAACGCCAATCGCGGCCCCAGCTGGGCTTACATGCTTGAAGGAAGTCGCCGCTGGTACATTCAGAGCGGACTTTAATTCCTTCACCAATTGATAACCGTTCAAAGCGTCACAAAGATTTATGAAACCAGGTGATCCATTCAGAACAGTTAACGGTAATTTCTCAAGGATAGTGAATATTTGCGCGGGTTTCTGATGCGGATTCATACCATAACGAAGAGTGAGTTGAGAGACATTGGCACTGTATTGCTTGCGGAAGTAATCCGAGATAGAATTGTCATATTCAGCGGTGTGAGTAAATGCTTTTAGAGCTAAAGTTTGCCTGAAATACATTATATACATATTATATATATATATGCAGTATCATTAAAAAGGCGATTTTGAATGATTGCATCATTTAATGTAAATTTGTATGATTATATCACGTAAATTTACCTAGTCTGCAAAGAGGTATTATTGTCAACAGCAGTATCCATCTCTTTGATGACCTTTTCATAATCACTGGGGTCACAGATAACTGTAACTCTAGTGTGATTCTTCGCAGCAGCACGTAACAAAGTCACACCACCAATATCGATATTCTCTATCGCATCCTCGACTGTCACGTTTGGTTTTGAAATGGTATTTACAAAAGGATATAGATTGCAAACAACCACTTGGATAAGATCATAATTCTGCTTCTGAAGATCTTGAGCATCAGAATCTGTCAATCTAGCAAGAATGCCTGTCATAATAAAAATAAGAATGTAAATAGGTATTATAAAGGTATATATATATTATAATTTAATTATACATGTGTTATATAATAATTATTCTATTTAATTAAATAATATTTTAATAAATATAAGATCTGTTTTGTTATATTTGAACTAGTATACACTTTTTGTATTTAAAATGAAATCTAGGTATGTTTGTAATTATTTAATAAAAGCAAGAAAGAAAATTATAGTACAATCTGGTAAAATTATTAAAAAAAAACATCTCTATGGATAAATTATACTTAATTATAATAAATTTACCAGCATGAACAGCAGGATGAAGTGTTTTTACACGTCCACCAAGCATCTCAGGTGCTCCTGTAACTTCTGAAACATCTTGCACTGGTAACTTAGCATCTCTCAAAGCCTGTGCAGTACCACCGGAAGCAATTAGAGTTAATCCAAATTCATGTAATTTTTTTGCCAAAGGTAATAGATTGGTTTTGTCAGACACACTTAAAAGAGCTAAAAATTTCATAAAATTGATTAGCACTTCTGTCATAATTGTATTTAAAAATTACAATATGATAAAGATATAAATTGAAATATGAAAGATTAGAAAAAATATTTTAAATATAATTAATTGAAAAAATAATAATTGCAACAAATGTATAAACATGTAATCAGTATCTAAAAATTTATGTTTCTTTTGATTTTTTTCATTATATGTTTTTTTTGTTATATCAATTTATTATCGCCACTGTAATTTAGTTTAGATTTCTTTATTTTAATCTCTAAAATAAAATAACATATTTATATTTGTTCAATATATAGGAAATATATAACTAGACATATAATTTTACATTAATTAAAGTTTAAATATCACAAATACCAGCACAAAATAGTATAATATAAATTTTAATTTTACATTAATTATGTAGTTAGCAAAAATTAATCACTAATATTTCATACCAGCACAAAATAGTATAATATAAATTTTAATTTTACATTAATTATGTAGTTAGCAAAAATTAATCACTAATATTTCATTAAAAAGCAGTACAACAGAAATCTGGAATATATATGATCCAGATAGCATACTATCAATTAAAGATTAATCAGATCATTCTTTTATTTCTCTTAAGTTTCTTCTTAACTCTTTAAAATAACTCACCTAATTTGTTTGTCGGCATTTTTATATGTTAGATCTAGACAAGACTAGTAAAACTGCAAACAGGTGTTTGTTTTTCTAAAAGAAGCCGGTCTGCAAGTATCTCACCAACAGCTTCTCTCACACTCAATTAGTGGTAATGCGTGGCAAAGAGGCTGTGCCAACCAAAGAGCATCTATTATATTGGATGATATAATATACATATATTCATCTCCCCAGCAGGCGATAAATAGTGTAAATGCGATAATACGCGTGTGACGCAGAAAAACATGTCACAATGTTTCCAACAACAGCAGGGGAACAGCATCAGGTCAAATGTCATCTTATTCTATTTACATAATAAGTATTAATAGCATTATTATGTACGCCGATTATCATCAGCGTATAAACATATATGTATAATCTTTTTCGATTTAAACTATACTTTCAGATGAGAGGAGAGATTATCAGAGACAATCTTTGTGACGACTTAAATCTGAAGAATCAAATTAATATTTGTCATCATATTATAATTTATGATTTAACTTAAGATATAATAATAGGGGGTGTATATGTATGTATGATCAACGCGACGCTACAAATGCTTACGAACGCCTCGAAGCGTTTTTTGATTGGTTAGTTAGTAAAATTCTTTCTTCTAATTGGGCAATTGAAAGTTTCGAAGCATAATCGAAGTTGGTCGAAGTGGCTGACGATCGAATCGGTTGACGATTCGATTCTTGAGTTTTGAAAAGAATCGATTCTCGATGCATCGAATTAGAATATGGCATCACTGCTCATAACCTCAGAAATACAGATTCGAAATAAGTAGTTTACAACTTCAAAAGAGTAAAATCGTGAATATATCTATCTTATAATTGGTCTGTTTTTTCTGTTCCTGCACTAAACTGAACTAGAACTCTTTCTCGCTATCGAGAAATATCAAACATATCTCACTTTAAGTTCTAAAAGTGTACACTAGTTCAGTCACAGAAAACAGATCTAATATTAAGAAGCATGGTAAGAACATTTTAATTAATTATATTTGATATAATCTCTGTAGTTAAAAATATATTTTTTTATGTAATTATAATGTTTTTACAAATTTCGTAATTTATTCTATTCTAGGATGTCCAACGGCATTCTGTACACACGTTAGTATTTCGGTCTCTAAAGAGGACTCATGATATGTTTTTGTTAAATCAAGGATCCTTACCGCCGGAGGATCCTATTTTGTAAGTATCTTTCCATCACAATCACTTTAGCTGCTTTCCTTTTAGAATACAATTGACACGAATGTCATTCTATATTTCTTGACATTTAATGAATAACAAAGATAGAACAACTTATGTTAATTATAGGTATGTTTTTTTTATTCCTGTACTACGTTGTATTTCTGTACTACAAAACATATCTGTTTTACTTTAAGTTCTACAAGTGTGTATAATTTTACCTACAGAAAAGAGACTCTGTTGTTTCTTAAAAGGAAAAGCCTTGTTACAGCCATAGATTTCTATAAATAGTTGTGTTTAGAGAGAATTACTTATCAATCAAACTTCCTGCTTTAATCTTCTAAGAGAACATTTATTTATTTGCTTATATTTATTTTTAGACAACAAATGAAGAAGGTGATAAAAGCAAAAGACTGTTATGGCCCAGTATTAGAACGCGTCAAGCAAAATAATATAGCTAAAGTACAACAAGATAATGATATTGCGGATCCTCCACCGCCAGGAGGTAATATTGTGCATACACATGACCAAGATGAAAGTAAGAATTATTACTCTTATATATATTTTATTGTACCAATTTTAACCTGTTTTAGATGAAACTTTTGGAATTAATACTACCTTGGCAGTTGTTCCTTATAATATAACAAAAAGTAGCACAAATATAGTGCCAATAGGTACAGGAAGCAATATAAGCAGTGGTGCACTCACAATACCACCAAAGAAAACACCATCAATGGCGAAACCTAAATGGCATGCCCCATGGAAATTGTACAGAGTCATCAGTGGTCACTTAGGTTGGGTGAGATGTTGTGCAGTGGAACCTGGAAATGAGTGGTTTGCTACAGGCTCAGCCGACAGAGTAATCAAAGTGAGTGTTCAATTTCCACAATGTGGTTTCAACTTATTTAATAATATCTCAGAACATAAGATCAACAAAAAATGGCTTTCATAATACAATAATTTGATATTTTTGAAATTACATAATAATAATTATAATATAATAAAAACATAATACAATAATTTAATATTTTTAAAATTACAGATATGGGATCTAGCAAGTGGCAAGTTGAAGGTTTCATTAACAGGTCACATAAGTAGCGTTCGTGGTCTAGCATTTTCGCAAAGACATCCCTATCTATTTTCATGTGGAGAAGATCGACAAGTCAAATGCTGGGATCTGGAATATAACAAAGTAATCAGACACTATCACGGCCACTTATCGGCAGTATATTCCATGGCGTTGCACCCCACTATAGATGTTCTAGTAACAGCAGGACGAGATTCGACTGGAAGAGTGTGGGATATGCGTACCAAGGCAAATGTCCATACACTCGTTGGACACACTAATACAGTGGCTAGCGTAATTTGTCAGTCCGTCGAGCCACAGATCATCAGTGGCAGCCACGATTGCACAATTCGCTTGTGGGACTTGGCTGCCGGAAAGTCCAGAGCCACTCTCACGAATCACAAGAAGAGCGTGCGCGCTCTGACGTTCCATCCTTCTCTATACATGTTTGCCTCAGCCTCGCCGGATAATATCAAACAATGGAAATGTCCGGAAGGAAAATTTATTCAAAATCTATCGGGCCATAACGCCATAGTTAATTGCTTGGCCGTGAATGCCGATGGAGTTTTAGTTTCCGGTGCTGACAATGGTACCATGCATCTCTGGGACTGGCGAACTGGATACAATTTCCAACGGCTCCAAGCGCCAGTCCAGCCAGGTTCGATGGATAGCGAGGCCGGAGTATTCAGCATTACGTTCGACATGTCAGGCACTCGTATGATTACGACAGAGGCTGATAAGACTATTAAAGTATACAAAGAAGATGATACTGCTGTAAGTTGATTTTTTATAATGCTTACTGATTTATCATCAGTCGCACACTGATAATATTCAATTAGTTCGTTGTTTGAACTTTACATCAATTATTCTTTATCTGTTTTCAGACTGAAGAAACGCATCCTGTCGACTGGCGACCAGACATAATAAAGCGAAGAAAATACTGAACTCTAACTTATTTAACTGTATATATACTAATGTAATTAACTTAATGTGACTGAAGGGTTGCTTGTTCCATCTTCGGATATAATAACTATGTGATAATTTATCTAATGAATATATAAACGAGAGGGTAAAAGAATAAGAGAACAAGAGAATGTCTGTTTCTGCTGATGTAGATTTTTAATCTTGAATTAACGTACATTTTATCTTACTAAATCTAAGAATCAGAAAAAAAGATAAGTATATTAAATCAAGATTAAAAATCCTAAAAATTTGGAAAAAAAAAGAATAAATTAAGCAGAAATAAAAACTAATCTACATAGATAGAAATGGACATAAGAAGTACGAGAATAAGTTGATATACTTTTTTAAATAGAATAAATTGAGATTTATTTTGAAAGGTGGAACAAGCCAGCCTGAACACGTTCAAAAATTATTTTTTATATAGGATTACTTTGATTTCCAGATTGTAAAGCTATTCAAGCTGCAATAAAAAGAAAAGATTTCTACAAAGATTTTTGTTTTAAAAATACCAATACGTATTTCGTATATCATAAGAAAAGTTCATATCTCGAACGTATCGATTGGTTACCAGATGCCCGAGTGGGGAACTGCGGTCTGCGGTTCCCTTCTATCGGAGAGTTACTAGATCAAGTAGGATAGTCAGGCAGGCAGAGGCTCGCTGGATTCGACAGTGATAACATATTCTGTAATAATGGCCGACCCGACCCTACAAACATTCTGCTGTTATCACACAAACCGAACAGATAGAACGATAGTGCTAATGCAGGAATTCAATACAGACGCGTATAATACAGTATGCATGTTCTCATCGACGATGGGTATGATAGGCGCGATTTATCAGGTAAATTCACACTAAATGTTATCTTCGAACATTCCCCCTCCATTGGTTCGTTTCTTTTTATTAATTTGCAATAACTAACATACAAAACAGGAATTCATGTAAAATATATAGTTCTTTATTACGACTAAATTTGATTGCTAGAAAATATCATTTTGAAATTGAAACTTTTCTGTCATGATGCGATTGTTTAGGTTGCACCTTTTACACTTTGTCTCTTCCTCTAATGCATATAATTTATCCTGTTTCACGTGCGACAAGTGTATAGAAAAGTGCAGCTAAAAGAAACCGGTATTTATTTTGAAGTATTTATATTGAATAATTATAATATAAAAATAAAATATGATGTAAATATTATCTGAATAAAACATGAAACAATTATACAGATTTTGAAAAAACATATATATACTTTATTATAATATATATATATATATATATATATACATGTATGTATATATTATTATATTTTTATGAAAAAATATATTTGCACACATCATGCACAATGTTACAGATTAATGTAAATGATGAGAAATATTTGAAGGTATCAAAGCAAATTGGCATTGTTAAACAATAAAAGAATATATATTTTTTCAGATACTACCCCGAGCGGATTCAAATAGTTCTTATCGTTTGAGGAGCTTCTTCAGAGGACGAGATATTATCGTATGGCTTGCAGTGGCCGATCTCTTAGCGTCCTTAGGTCTAGTTTGTTATCGCAATTTGATTATGTGAATAGCTGTTAGTAGTAGTACATAATCATTCATAAATTAATTACAGTTATAAGTTTATCTTTTGGTGAATGAATACGATTATGTGATAAATAGATAAATAAAATAGGTGTCTTATCTGATTATTTTGTACTCAATCAGGTGTGTTTGTGAGATCAGTGCTATGGAGAAATTTCAAATTCATTATACCAATGGAAGGAGATAAGTCGAACGTGGTGTTTTGCACTGTATTGTCGGTAATGTTCATATGTTTGATACAGATACTTGAAAATTTACTGGAATATTGATAGCGAATTCAGAATTTATATTACACTAAAAATTAATTTATACTAAAAGTTACTATATATAAAATTTGGCAAAGTTAAACATAAAATAGATAAGTATTTTTAATGATTAAATACCCAATTATATTGTCACGTTTATTTAATATATCTTATTTCATTTTATTTCAAAATATACATTATTTCATTATCACACACAAAATTAATTATACGTCATTGCATATTTTATATAAAGTAATATTTAATGTGCGCATTAATCCAGTGGAACGTGAGTGACTGAATTTACCATAATAGATTGTTGCTCGTAGGCATGGATTCAATACTTCTACATGGCCACGTGGATATGGACGTTGTGTTACGCAGTGGACATGAAGTTACTGCTGGGAGATAAAAACGGACGTCCTGTGTGCTATCATACTTTGGCTTGGGTGCTTCCTGCCATTCTCACCTCGTTCGGACTGATCATTCTATACATTCCCGATGCAAAGTCAGATTTAGAAGTATCACAAATTATTTCTACGTGCAACCCTAGAGCAATTGTAACAAATGCGAAATTGTCTTGCAGCTGCCACAACTTGACGTCGTTATTCAATGTGATATTGCGTATCCTTCCGAACTACTTCGCCACGTATGTGCTACTGGCAGTGGTCATGATCGTGAATCCTATTCTGTATATCGCATCAACTCGCGATCTTGAAACGGTGGTTCTGCACAGTATGGCTCAAGTGACTGGCAGAGAACGAAAATTGATACAAACGATTAAACTAAAATTCGCTCTCATAAATGTGGTCTACTACGTGTGCTGGACGCCCAATTTAATCAATGGATTATTATTGTGGATCTTATGGTTTCAGTTGCCGAACAAGGTGATCATCACTTTATGGTACATAATGGTATGTTCGTGTAAATATTATTTTAAGCGTATGGATAAATATAAGAAAATGATCGAGTCAATTTCTTATCGACAGGCTGTGACAAATCCTCTTCAAGCATTTTTTAACGCGATCGTTTATCAATCATGGACTAGAAGGGAGAAATTACGTTTTGAATGTTGCCAAAATTTTAAATCGAGCACTAATATAAATTTAAATGCGATCCCAAAAATAGACAGCGACATGTATGTTTCTGAATCATCTCCATTACTAAATCCACGAATGGGATACGAACAGAAAATACCGCATATCAGTATAAATCACGGATCTTCATCTCTGTGAGAATCTATTTTACTGCCAGTTTATCAAAAGTATAAATAACAGCTATATCATAGAGATTTAACCTATTTAAGAAATTTTAGTAATGCCCGTATCAGATTACGGATTAAGATTGAGATTGGACTAGAATTTAACCAATAAAAAAAAAAAGAAAACCAATAAATAAGTTTAATGAACTTTGATTCCAATTCAGTCTCAATCTTGATCTGTGTAATCTGATATTATATCAGATATAAGATTTAAAACGTAAAATCAGTTTTTATGCAATTTTTATACATAAAATTAGATTCGTAAATTTTTTATCAAAGCGCGGTTATTTAATAAGATTTTTCAAAAAACGTCTCGACATGGATAAAACAACATTTTATTAAAAAGTTTTTCGAAATATGCGATAAGAGAAATATTGTATAAAATAGAATTTTTTAATATATTACACAGAAATATCGTATTAAAATATAGATTTTTATACATTATACATCCGCGATATAATATAAAACAAAGTAACTGCATATAATTTAACTAATATTAAGACATAATCTACAGAAAATCGAGATTTTGAAATAGATCAATGAAGGAGATATAACACAAAAATGGATCGCATGCAAGTTTCTTAAATAGAAGATTCGCGGCGCTCAGATGCATATACAATACAAAATGGGCTGTTTAATTACTTCTAAAAAATAGAGTGCCTTTTTGAAAGATAGTAAATATTCTTTTTTACAATGTGTTGCATAATGGTCTCATAAATAAAAAGATATAATAAAATAGAAGTAGAGCATATATGTATAATAAGGATTTCGTTATTAATAATATTTTGTACTTAAACATTACGTGTTATACATTCTAAATATTGTTAAAATATATCTTTCTATATCATAATATCACGATTAACGGCGGTCACATGCATTATTGTATGTACATATCTCATTATCTATTTTAACACTTTGTTATGTATGTATGTATATGTGTGTGTGTTTGTGTGGTGTGTGTATATATGTTTATATATGTATATACATATATATAAATATTAGTAATGAAAAAAGTACAAAATTTTATATTTTAAAAATTCATCAACATCTGCATAGTCATCTTTTTCAGAAGCGAGAAAAATAATACGAATAATATTAATAAGTTTTGTATACATAAGATTAAAGATAGAATAAAAAAAGTAGATGGAATTACTCTAATGAGATAAATATACTATATAAAATTTTGACACATAGCAGTCTGTTTTATCATAATCACTGAGTATTTTTTCATGAATATTAATTTAATTATTAATACAGATATAAGTGATAAAATGGATGGCGAGCAATTTGGATTTCTCGCTTCTGATGTTATAATTAACGATGGCTAATGAAGAAATTGCGCATTCGTTAAATTATTGTTCTTTGTTCATCGAGTATTGTATAATAAATTAATAGAATAGGAAGAGTTTTTAATAGTTACAAAAAATATTACAGATACTGCTTATAAGATCTTTAAATTATTCTATGCAACGAATTGTAAAGATAGTTGAATATACATATATGTTAATTTTTATGAAATTATTTATATTATAAATTCTGATTAAATCATTTATTAGCAAATTCAAATCTCTATTTCATTGTTACGCCAAAATGTAAAAATACTAGAACATACGAAAGACATTTCTCCCCACAAACAGTACTTCCTTTTAAAATGTATTATAAAAGAATTAGAATTTTTCATTTATCGGTTTGGCACTTTGGCAAAGTCTGCAGCTAATGTTTAAAATAAAAAGACAAAGCACTTACACAAATACACAAAAAAATATTTTATACTTAAAAAAAACTTAAGCCTCAGAATCATCACGTCAAGTTTGCACCATCAAGAGGGAAGATTTGAAGCTCCAAGCGTTAAAGACGTAATTTCACGAATGATCATCTCGGCGATTCTCCATGCTAACTCCTCTTTAGCCTGTTAATAGTAATTAATGCATTAATTAAATAATGCACATTATATGAAAATAAATTACCATTATAATTTTTATTAATGAATCATTTTAGTGTTCTAAATTCGAAAATGTCAGTATTATAAAATGTTTACCTTATCTTGTTCTATATTTACAAATCGTTTTACAACACGAGTTAGGCGAGATTCTGAAATTTGTTGACGATTATTTTATATAATTATATATATATATATATATACATGCCACTTTAAATTCATTATAAATTTGAACGTGACTTACCATATTTTCTATGAGGATCTGGTTCTATTTCAGTAATAAATCTACCTAAGTTGTCAACGTAACCAATGCTCAAACTACAAAAAATATCGAATTATTTGTAGTTTACAGATAAGTACAAATGTGTGTACAGTATTAAATTATCAAATACCTATATTTATTACGTCGCCACAAGGAATCTGGATCATAAAGTTGCCTAGTGTCAATATTCAGATGACTATTAATAGTTTTCTTATTATCAGGTAATTTGTTGCCATTATTTCCTATTTGAGAAATACTTGGCATACTAGTACACACCGAGCTTACTTCACTGCTGCAATCTGAACCTGTAAATAAATATTTTTTTTAATTATAATATTATATAAATACACTGTCTACAAAAATTACATATATAAAATAAAAAACACAAACATTAAGATATAATATTCTAATTCTTTAATATTTTTCAAAAATATTAATACGTAATTGTAATCAACAATTGATATTAACCTGTTCTTCTTATCTTAGAATGTAAACTCGAACACGGACTTGTCTGAATTGTGTTGATTAACTCTGATAAGTATTTATAATACAACTGCGACGATAAGAACACGGGCAGATAATGCTAGAAGAAAGTATTGGCTTTTAATACAACTTCAACGTTTAAGAATCTATTTATTGAGTGTGGTATTGTGTATGGAGTTAAAGATAAATTTGTGTAATAGATGAGTGTACCTTGTTGAGAAAATTATATACAATTTTACTAGGTTTATCAAAACAATCAGGCTGTGGACCGCCCTCATCTTCGCGGCAAATATTCTGTTCTACATGAAAACGAATCTTATCACTAAATCCAAGAGGCATGGTTGCTTGTAAACTGAAATATCTGTAAGAAAGGTAATAATATTATAAACTATATTTTTACTTCTTTCCTCCATAGAATCATACATATTTTAGAAATTACTTCTCATATATAATAACGGCATCAGATTGCGCTTCTTCGGGATTGGCTGCTCCCTGTTTTTCTAAGAGATTCTGCTTGTAACTTATAGCTGACATCCAAAAGTCCAACAACTCTCGTTTATTTTCGAGTTCCATAAACTGTAAAGAATGTAAAGAATAGAGTCTCTTACAAAAATTTCTATAAAAGTAACGATCGTGAAAGTAACGATGCAAACCTCCATGAAATAAAAGAATGCTGTTTCGTTGTATAATATATCTGCTAATTGTACATTGCCACTAGTGAGCACGTCAATTTGATGCTTACAGTGAAATTCGCTTCGTAAAAAATCATTAATATACCTGCGAAAGGTACAATTTTTTAAATACATTAATTAGTTATTCGAACGACACATATTAATGAATATATGTCACTCACTCGTTTTCTAATATATTGTATACTATGCTTTGAACAGCAGATAGGCACCATAATATAGGCTCAATGTTTTCTTCAACAATAGCCTTCTCCATATCTAGCTTTAGTTCCTCAGATATTTGATTTACACCAAGAGCTTCTTTGAGAATGTACTTTTTATAAATTCTCAAAGCATCCTGCCTGGTCGTTGTCGTGTCGTGTCTCCTGCTTTCACAATCATGATTTGATTGTCGCGTGTCGCTTACCGCCTGACTAGTCTTTGGCATATAGTTGGATGTTACATCACCCGTTCTCTCATCAAACGGTATTTCACTGCTCGTTTGAGTATCTACATCGTTAGCGAGCATGTCACAGCTAAAGTTTTCATTATCGTCTAAGGAAGTAGGTAAGACATTCAGCGTCTCCTTTTGATTTGACTGTCTGACTTTCTGTGTGTCTAGCATTCCAGATGCGCTACACAAGCACTCCACTTCTAACCAGAACTTGATAAGAGCTATATGCTTTCTAGTGTCCATAAACTGGATGAAATAACCAAGGGCACTTTTGTCCTTAAGTATTTCCGGCAGAGCTTTAGATAACCGAGAGCTGAAGGCGCATGATACTTCTTTAATGTCATTATTGAGAATCTCCTCCTCCTCTTCTTCCTCGAGACTGCACAATACACCCGAGGGTGTCTGAATAGATGACGTGCCACCGTTGAATACATCTACCAGAAAGTTTCCGGAGTTTGTCAATTTTGTAGGTGAAGTTTCTGATAATCCGGACTTATCCCTTTGTCCTAAAAGCATTATATGTAATTTCATTCTAATGACAATTAAAAATCAATCATTCAAATTGACAAAGATATATTATATTGTCATTTTCCAGGAATAATTATCAGATAATCTAATTTACTTTTGAATGTAAATGATATATATAGGAAAGTTCCAATTCAAATGGCAAAACGCAATTTCCAAATATCTCAGTGGAAACAAGAACGAAAGAAAAAAAAAAAAATAAAAGGTAGACGTATTGGAAATGTCAGAAGGTCAGGCTTGGATACTAAAGATTGTGCATGCTAGACGAGGAAGATGATTCGTGCGCTTCGTCGTAATTTACGTCGCAACAGAAAAGCGACGTATAATATAATTACCAATCTTCTTAAAAAATTGGAGCATCGTTCGTGTCAGCGCGTAGCATGATAAAGGTCGCCGATGACGCGAGAGTCGTCGAAAGGTAAACAACGGATGATGCTTTACGAGTGCGGCAGAAGCGCATCCCACGGAGCGCGTGAACGGCGCCGCTCCAAAAGTGTCAGGCTGTGCCGCACGATCGGGATCGCGATTCGGACGACGACGACGACGGTCCCGAGCCACCGCGTTGCGCGGGTCTCGCTGACGACGACGACGACGACGTTCCGCACCCGAGGAGGCTAGGCGCGCACGCGGCGACGCGCGGCATTTCGCCTCGGCGTCATTATCGGGCGTGCGAAATGACAGATTATTGTTGTTTGCATCGTCGCCGATTACGACACACGCTCGCGCAGAGTGCAGGCAGGTGCAGCAATGCGAGAATCCGCGGGCCGCCTACACTTCCGTCTTCAATTAACCCCCGCGAGACCCGTTCTTTGTATCCGTACTATGTCATACTTCCTGCACTTGGGAAAAAAATGGATAAATAATTGAATGGGAAGAGGAGAGAAAGATGGAATGAGCATTGTAGAAAATTTAACTATACAAATGTGTTTGACGTGCACTTCGTGTTCCAATGGCGCGAATACAGGCAAGGGGTCATATATATATGTAATATATGCAAGGGGTGAAGGGAAAGTGCGGAAAGTGCACTTGTCGCGAGCGGAACCGCTGGCACTTAAATACGCGCGTTTTTCGAATACTTCGGGCTGCCGAAATTTTATATTATTGTTAAAATCATATATTTTTTTTATTTATTTCATGCATTTGATGCACTTCTTCTTCTCTTGTGAGATTTATCGCGTATATTAAAATTAATATATAAGATTGATTGTGAAAAGAGAAAATTTTCTTTTTTGGAATATTTATACATTTCTATTTGCGTCTGATAACTTTATTTGTGACACTTGTAATGTTTCTGAAAAAATAATTAATTTATATACTCTATACATATATATATTTACGAAATTTAAATTTTCAGTTTCAGCCATTATGTACAGTCTATTTCTCATATTTCTATAAATATATTAATTCTAATCTTACCTCAATTTTCCTTCGTTTTCTTCTAGTTTTAAAGATTAGAACATTGGTGAAAATGGGCATTAGAATTTTAAATAAATTCAGAAGACTGATCTAATTAAAATTAAAATATGGATTATAACGCCAGAGATTTCATGTATTACTCTTCGGATATTCCTTTACCTAATCATCGTCTATATCTCATGATAAGATCATACTCGTCGAGCAGAACAAGTCACGATAACATCAAAGTGGTATTAAAATGGGTATAGTTATTGATTATAAAGTAATTTTTAGTAATTATTTTGGAGTCGTCTTGACATGATCATTTTGATGTCATGATAACTTTTGTTTAAATATTTGAAAAATACTTTCCTCGAGAAGAGTAACAAATTACAAAGTGATACATTGTTTCATACGTTACAATTCTTTCAAGAGCGCTTCGTTTTCCCTCTTGCAGACCCCTTTACTCTATACATATCTAAGAAGCATTTGAACGAGTGAATCTCTCGAGTAGACGCCAAGTGGACGGTATACCGTCCCGCTTGTCCGGATTCTCTCGAGATCATTACGGGCACGTGCAAACACTTCTGATGACCGAGAAGTACGAAAGCGTATACTAAAATATACGTGAGACGATCCGATTGCATGTAGACACGCGATGTTGTACGCGTTCCGAAGGCCGGCTGTCAAGGTAGACCGCGTAGCGGCGAGAGGGCAATGGCCGGGCATCGTACTCGCTGTGTGCGGAACGCCGGGAGGTGACAGAGAGACGCAGGAATACGAGACGAGGTGTCCACCGGGCGGTGTGTATACCGGTTTTATATGTACGCGCGAACGCGGGACTGAATCGTGTCCCGGGAGCGAACCGGCTGTCTCGTCAGCGGATTCCCGCCGGAGGCGGTGAGGCGCATCAGGTCGGGGCCCCCAGGGCGTTCGCTCCCGTCCATTTTTCAGTCCTCTTCACGTCAGGATCGATCACAGACGATCATGCTCGCCCTACGCAGCCTCCTCGTTATCGCGGCCTGTCTCTTCACCGCCACGACGATGCCTCCCGCGCTGGCCAAGGCGGTCTACGATCAGCGACAGACCGGCGATGTGAATGTGCAGATCGACCTAAACGACCTGCAGGTGATTGCGCTGGTTAACTCCGAGCTCCTGGACGATTATACGGTAAATCCTTTTCTCTTTCTTAATCTTTTTCTCTCTCGCCCCTTTTTTTTCATTGTTTCTTCCTTTTTCTCAAATTATTTTACATTTCTTTCTTTATTATGAGAAAGCATAAAAATTGAATTTTACTATAATATGCTTTTTGATTTTATTGTGCTTCAACTTGCTATTGTAAAAGAATAATCGAAATCTTTCTTCAGTTTGTAACTGCAGCGTTCGTTCTATATATATATATATATAATATACGATAAGTTTGATGCGAGATTGAAACGATCAGCCTGGAATTCATGAAGTTCATTTTAGATATTTTATACTAATTGGAATGCATTTTACAAATTACATATTTCGTTTAATAATAAATTTGCTTTAAGTACTACTGAAAAATTCATCGATGATATTCACCGTCGACATCGTGTTATCTTCGCAGGATTATGATTACATGTATGATTACGCCGACTTTACGATCAAGCCGAGCAACAAGCCTACCACGAGTTCCACAACAGGGACCACGGAAAAAAACGATATCACGCAAGTTTCCGAGCCGCTGCTGCCACAAAATTCAACCGATTTGGCGTCTGCCAATAATACAAGCGCGATCGCAAGCAATACAACGCTATCCAACGGTGAAGGAGTCCCGAATGTTACTCTGTCGAATGGTATCGAGAGCAATAATAAGACACTGTCCAAAGACGAAGAGATCCCGAACACTGATCCGTCGATTGGTACTGCGAGTTCAACGCCGAATACAGATAACGACGACGATAAGAGTCAGCCGGGCGAAGAAGAGGATGGAGTTGGAATAACTCCTTCGACCACGGTTAAACCTGCTCACGCCGTGCGGTCGCAAAAGCGCTGCAAATCTGGATACGTTCCAAACGGCGACGGTCGCTGTCGACGAGCAAGTCGACCGTGGCTGAGTCGCTTGTTGCCGTGAGTACAACCGTACGAGTACGACCGGATGCCCCACTCTGATTGGATTGGTCCTCCTTCGACCGGATTCAAACGGCAAAAGCTAGAAGAGTAAATTTGGAAACGAATATCTTTTGAAGGTGTGCCATATATATATGCATCAAATTTACACCATGTTTGCCTTCACGATCTTCACGTAGTGAAACAAATCCCACGTTTTACACTTTTGTAATGCGATAATTATCTCCGAGTACTTGACGTGCTTCCTTTTATTTCACAGAGTTCCGGATTATAACAAAAGAAAACTTCCCTAAAAGAAGTAATACTTAATTAAAGTATGTAATTCGCAGGAAGAAACACAAGCATACATGCATATTCTTAGACGTATTTTCTTTTAGCTGAACTTCTTACATGATTCATCGTCTCTTTTTTCTTCTTTAACGTAGAAAGAAAAGAAGTTTAGCTAAAAAGGCTTATCTCGTGCAAGCTTGTATTTTTTCTTCCGTTCCTTTTAACTCTTGCTTCATCTTATTATCACGCTTTAGGTATCTGCCTGATCGTTTGTTTGTAACTCGTAATTAGCTGCGTTGTTGAAATCCGAGATGATCCATAACGATGTTGGTGTACAGGCGATCGGTATCGTTCCCACGCCAATCGACGTGGCGATGTGTCCTATAAGTATTCCTGTGGCGAGATGGATCCCCCTATCATCATACAGATTCCGTGTACCGGTTCGTGCAACGGTCTCACCGAGTGCGGTGGGCCCGCTACTCGCGCGGTCGTCGCAGTCGAGTAAAGGACCTCGCTCGTTTCGCTCGCGTTGTCCGAAGAGTATTGTATTGCGAGGTCGAACTGCGTTGCATCTCTTATCTCGTTCACGTACACGCATCACAACGTAGCGCGTGCGATCGACGTGTAACACCAAGAGGATGGCGATGGTTCAGATGTTACTTTTTCTTGGTACGGCGTTTTTCGCGTTCGCCAAGGTTGGCGCCGTTCCGGCTAGATACGACCAACGGCAGGATGGCGAGATCAACGGACATGGTACGCTAAAAAACCTCCTCTTCGTTGTGGTTTTGCCAGGTAGCGGTAGTACCAGCACTAACGACATAAGCGAGCTGGCATGGCATGCTATCGAAACGGCGGTACTCGCTCGATCGAAGGGACAAGGAGCGATCAAATCCAGTGAGACAATTCGCCAAGAGGGGCCCTATTCTGCGGAAATTCAGCTAAATGAGAATCATCTAGATAAAGAAAATTCGGTACGAAAAGCGGAAGGAGATACGAAAACGTCGAACATTTTGGACCAACAACCGGTATCCGTCGGCGTCGGGCAAAACAAAAAAGCTGACAGGATCGCGAGAAACGTGAAGAATTTCGACTTTCCGAAGAGCCGCGAGGTGCCGACTGTTCCGGGATACTTCATGAACTTGAGGAAAACATCCAGACCCAAGACGGGAAGCAGTAGCCGGGCTCGGAACGTGGTCGGGAACGTGGTTTGGAACTCTGACGACGAACCTGGAAGACCGGGAATGTCGTTAAAGAAGCAGCTACCTGGTGACGTCGCACTATCTTCGTCGAACGCTGAGAAAACTGACGTGTCTCCGTTGACCAAGGAGAAGCAACAGGAACTCAAACTACTGGGCGACGGCGTTGAGAACTGCGGTCCAGGAAGACATCGCGACGCGTCCGGCATCTGCCAGTTTGACGATTCGACCGATTCTCTTTAGCTTTAAGTTCCCATGGCTGTAATTCTTAAACATTAAAGTATATTAGTTATTGTCATATGATTATTTTTCATATGATTATTTCTCAACGATATTTTATTTTTTATTTGTATGAATTTTATATCAGATTTATTACCTCTGCTGATAAAAAGCATTTTTTTTTTTTGCTTATTGGTGCGAGAGCCATATAAGATAGAACGAGAAGGGTAATGAGTTATTTGATTAATTTAGCACGTAAAACGCGCTGAATGTGAGATAATTATTGTTTTATAAAGTATACGTGTGCGAAGATTTACTACATGTATCTATTAAGCTACTTGATCAATAAAATACTTAAGACAATAGCAATATGAATATGTATTTAAATATAAAGGAAAATAAAATTTAAATACAAAAGAAAAAGACACGAAAAAATTGCAAAATGACAGATCTAATTTTCTTTTAATTTTAATTTAATTTTTACTTTCATTTCCAAATCAGTAAGCTCTTAGAGATCAAAAGTATATACAAAAATCGTTAATCGGAAACCATTTTTTCGTTTTATATTTTCTACCTTTCTTATTCTTTTTTTTTGTCGTCGCGATATAAATAGCGTCTATCTCGGGAATTAGATCCTTACCCCCAGGAATTCTGAAAAGCCAAAATTCTGATCTTGCATTCTCCAATCGGGGACAGAGACAATCATGCAAGGCGCGCGGTACGCCGACCCTCCAGAATTTTCAGAAATCGAAGGTCGTTCCCCAAAGACCGGCGGCGATTCCGCGACGACGTTGATTCGGCTCCCAAGGCGGAAGCGTGAGCGAGAGGAAAGAGCAAGGGCAAGGTTACGGTAATAGGCGCCAAGCCGCGAGACGGGCAGATCGGGGAAACGAACTCACCGCGAACGGCCACGATAGGACATTGCCCTTTACAGAGATTGGTGACTATAGATGTGCGCACACCTACGTACACGTGTATGTATACACCTGCGTACCGCGTGTGATAACTATTACGCTTTAGCATCATCGCATATCCTCCGTCTTGTTCCTCCTTTTCCTTTGAATAAAACTGGTTATCGCCGCGAGGGACGTTGACGCGCGATTGATACGTCGTTGATGAGGACCAGCTTCAGCAGTCCCACCGCGTCTCCATCGTTGAATATCGTTAATGCTATTAATATCATCACGTTCCTTTCCCTTGATGGCGATTTCGTTCGCAATCCGAATGTAATAAGGATGAGGAGACGTTCAAGGAACCTCACGAGGATCATTTCCAACATCGCGCATCTCCTCTCAGCTGGAGACCAAATGGAGAAAAATGCAATTAGCCGCAAGATGAAAAATTCTTGAATTATGAATGACTGAAAATAAAAAATGACAAGACCTTGTTATTTATCTTACAAATAAATCTTTCGTCAATATCTTAATTAAAAATTTTTTATATTAAAAATTCAATCTCAGTACTGAGAGATTATGAAGGAACAAGGAAACTTGTTATTAAATAAAAATACAGCTTCTTTAATATAAAATACCTTTTCTTAATAACGTTCAATCATTCATGTTCAACTTTATGAAAGTTGGTCCGAAAAATTGTGGATAGAGAAGGTATAGTTCAGATTTAATCAAATTCGAGGAATCTCCTGCTCCAACCTTCGCAAAAATTATTACAAAAGTTTTACAGCGTATCAACAGTGCCGTGACGATATATGTGCCGTTAGCGGCAGGTTGCTGTCAGTACGCTGAGGTTCTTGAACTTTTCCGGGGATCCGTTTCTAGAACCGACCGAAGGAAGGCTCAGGTTCGGATCGCCCAGGTGGGGATCGGGATCGTCTTCTGGTACGAGACGTCGCCCGGTCATCACACCTTGAGCATCCTCCGTGTTGTCCAGACACGTCTCACGTTCTCCAACGTCGTTTCGTTCGCTTTCGTCGCATCTCGCGATACCGGTACTGGTCCCGGGCCAATCGCGTTCCCGCGTCATCTCGTTAAGAATCACAAAAAGTGGTCGGCCCGAGTTCACGTCCGTTGAGTAAGAAAATAACTTGTAAATTCACAATCGCAACCGAACAGGAAGCATCCTGTAGTCACCAGATTCAATCATAATCGAATAGAAAACAATAATTTAGGAATTGGAATCAAGTAGAAGACAACTTGACGGATTTTAAGACAGACCGAGGTCAAGTAGATAGGTGAACCCGACAAGTTCACGAGTTGCATTTTAGCTAAAGGCAACTCGACAAGTGGCCGTTCATCAATGTTATCAATCAACATGCGCGTATTCAAGACTGTGCTACTCATTGCGTTTTTCGCAAGCGTTCAGTGTTTACCCATCACCGATAAGCCAACTGAGTCCGAGACTGATTCCAAGATCGAGTCTGAGACATCGATCAAGGACGAAATCACATCGGTGATACCGCAGGAGTCAGCTGTAACCTTCGCCGCACCAACGTCCACGCTCTCCGATGCCATTGATTACTACGACCAACGGCAGAACGGGACCGAGAACTATCGCATCCACTTGGACGGTCTTGTATTCGTATTTGCACCGGTCGAGGCATTGCTCTTGGCCGGCGCCGCCGCTAGTAACTCGGAGCATAATATATCAACTTCCAGCCAGAAGGTATCCACTCCGCCGACGATCCAGTCCATCAATGAACTTGACAAACCCATCATCGATAGCGTTCCCAATAAAACTGATTTGGCAATTTCGAAGACACTAAACAAGTAAGAATCCATCTACTTCATATAGCTGCTCTAATAATTAATTTTATTAATATTAATTATATAAACCTTATAAGTATGATTTTATTGCAACTGACATTCATGTATAATTTCCAATCTTTTAATTATAAAAATAATTCAGTGTACACTTTCTCTTCTTATATTCCAGACCAGCTGTACGGTTGGTGAATTTCTTGGCGCCTTTGATACGTCACATACGTCATGTGCGAGGCACGAGCGTGCACTAAAACAATTCCTCGATGCTTGCAATTCCAATACGCAATGTTCCGTCTACAGCATATATTAAGAAAACGGTATTTCTCTTTCCTTTTAATACAGCGTGTGCTGTGTTATGTGTTTCAAACTACAACCATTTAAAATGAGATGTTTAAAAAAACAATATATTCTGTTCAGGGATAGGATATCTGCATCTACAGGGATGATGGACGAGTACTCGTAGAATATAACGTGTATGATTGACGACTGAATCGATGTCGTACCACGCATTTATATGGTGTCTAGTTATAGTTAATAAAAGGATGCGCTAATATTAGCATTATCCCCGAGCTCATTTCTCTGTAACGTAAAAGATGGCTTTTAAATGAAAATACATGAAATTACAGGAATGGCGATTTCATTCACCTATCCGTACAATGTAACGGGCGATTATGTTTCAGTAACCACATATGTATTTACATGTTAAACAAACTAAATGCAATATTCGCTTTGCCATAATTCCAGTTTGATTTAGCGTCACAGTACATAAATTATTATTCACTTGATTATAAACCAATCGTAATTGTTAGTCACGATTTTTTGTATTAAACAATTGCAAATTTTTCACATGCATTTACGTGATATAATTTGCTTTAATTATGTGTAAAATTATGTATATATAATACAATTATATACATCTGTATATTTTTCAAGATATGAAAATTTATTTGATTAAACAATAAAATACATATGTGCTGTTGTTTGGTTGTATCATCACAATATTTCCTATTATTAAAGCTATGCTTAAGTTAAAGCCAGCTTCGTTTTAATAAAAGAAACTTCATTTGAAAAACGTTTATAATAAATCTCAACTTTGGTTTCAATGGAACAACAAGTCTTTTGAGATTTATTATAATTGACGTATATACATTCTTAGATAAAAGAAATAAATTACACACATACACACACACACACACACACGAAAATAATAGTACAAATATTTTTTCTAATTCTCGTCTATTGAGAAGCATCTTAAGCATCTTTATATCTATGATTTGTCATAAAATATTTCACTATCTTTTTAAATGTCACACAATGTAATTATGGTAAGACAAGTATTGCATGATCAAAGACACAATAAAAGGTATTCAAATTCCTTCTTGTGTTAGCTCTTGTTGTGTTCTCTATTAAATATTATAATATAGGCTACCCTGTTTACTTCGAATGAAAAAGTATGTAATTAAAAAAATTAATCTTTTATTTATAAATCTAATAATTTCATACGGAGGATTATTTTATTAAATATAAAATTCTATGATCAACTCGGTGGGAATCAATATTAAATACATATACTGGCGAATAACGAATAACAATTTACAATTTCGTATTTTCACAGAAAGTGTATTAGCGTATCACGTATTAAAATATATGTTAAATATACATTTTTGGAAATAAATATAATTTAAACATATAAGACATATATTTTTTACATACGCTAATACATTTACAAATTTATGTTCAAAATCATTAATCATTATTCGTGAATATATCTTGCCAAATTCTAATGAAAAAATGCAATGCAAAATCAGCAATATTAAATATCTTGATGTATTCTTCTACATAGTTAGTTACGATTGAATGAATTTTAATCAGAATCATTAATTTTTTAAATAATTATTTTTTGTACAACTATTTTAAAAACAGCGACAAGCCCATATTTGTTCATATTTGATTTTTGCTTTGTAAATCTTGATTAATATACACATGTACACATGTACGTATTATATTCAGTCTGAAATTAACATTATTAAGTGCACAAAATATATATTATGATGGAAGAAAAAATACATATAATATTCAAAATCATATAGGATGCTTTCCAATTACAATATCCCTAGACACTTTCGTGCACACGGCGACACAAGTTAAGGTTGATTTATACTGGCCGTAAACTGTTAACTTATGCCGTAATCTATAAAAATTGACAGAAATACATATAATATTCAAAATCATATAGTGTCTAGATTCTTGAAAATTCATTCACGTCAAAATTTGAAATTCGATTTTTTTTATAAATAACAATAAAACGTTCATCGATGTGTAATGTAATAATTCAGACTCTTAAAATTGACATAGATTCTTAAAAATTAAAACCATTTACAATAGTTAGGAAGAATACAATATTTATAAGTATTTCAAAATATTAAGCGGAAATCGCTTCACATCGAGAAGCCTTCAGTCTATTTCACCAGAACTGCTATTACTAATCCAATTGTCCGTTATTGTCGACACAGTACTACACATCTGTACTCAGCCGAGGACTGTGTAGCCTTGTATTTTCTAGTGACATTCTAGTCGGGAGATTATAAATGAGGTTGGAGAATATGAATTTTCGTTTTTTTTTAAATGCAGTAAAGAACAGAAGGAAAAAGCAACGAAATGGACGATGACAATATTATTGAAGTAAGTAATTATTTGGTATCAATAAATGTTTTTTTTGTTATAAGTATATTTAACAAAATAATATATATTTTTTTTTTTATTTCTTTGTTATATTTTTTTGTTTTACATATTCATAACGTTAAAAGAAATAAAATCTAAAATATCTTTTGTCTCCTTAGTCGATCTTTTCGAAAATATTTTTAGATTATATGCATTATAATAAACAAATTTTTGTACAAATTTATAGAGTGCTCTGTTAATTTTTCATAAATTGTTCTTCTAGTTGAAATACACGGAAATGCACCACCATGGATTACAAAATATCAAGGTACGGGCATGTACTAAAAAATTAACCTTATACTCTATTCGAAATCGCTGTTCTAATTGAGTCATGCACAACGCTACACTTTGTGCATTCCTGTGTACGTTTGTGTCAAGATGTGTTCAGTAATTGGAAAGCACCCATAGTGTCTAGACTCTTGAAAATTCATTCACGTCAAAATTTGAAATTCGATATTTTTTTTATAAATAACAATAAAACGTTCATCGATGTGTAATGTAATAATTCAGACTCTTAAAATTGACATAGATTCTCAAAAATTAAAACCATTTATAATAGTTAGGAAGAATACAAAATTTATAAGTATTTCAAAATATTAAGCGGAAATCGCTTCACATCGAGAAGCCTTCAGTCTATTTCACCAGAACTGCTATTACTAGCAAGTACGGCCTCGTTAAATTTTAATTCCTTTTTACCCGCTTATAGAAGAATCGAACCATTTGACATCTTTCACGAAAGTTAATTTATGTCAAATATGGCAGTAGCGTGGAAGAAGCGCACTATCAAAATGTATCAGCAACGTCACCGGCTACTTGAGCAAAATCTGACAATTCTCCGTAACGTTACATCGTCGATCGGATACGTTGTTCAGGACATCTTCCGGCGAATGATGAAGGTTATCGATAATCTTGATCGGCTACTTGAGCAAAATCTGACAATTCTCCGTAACGTTACGTCGTCGATCGGATACGTTGTTCAGGACATCTTCCGGCGAATGATGAAGGTTATCACAATATTATTGAAGTAAGTAATTATTTGGTATCAATAAATGTTTTTTTTGTTATAAGTATATTTAACAAAATAATATATATTTTTTTTTTTATTTCTTTGTTATATTTTTTTGTTTTACATATTCATAACGTTAAAAGAAATAAAATCTAAAATATCTTTTGTCTCCTTAGTCGATCTTTTCGAAAATATTTTTAGATTATATGCATTATAATAAACAAATTTTTGTACAAATTTATAGAGTGCTCTGTTAATTTTTCATAAATTGTTCTTCTAGTTGAAATACACGGAAATGCACCACCATGGATTACAAAATATCAAGGTACGGGCATGTACTAAAAAATTAACCTTATACTCTATTCGAAATCGCTGTTCTAATTGAGTCATGCACAACGCTACACTTTGTGCATTCCTGTGTACGTTTGTGTCAAGATGTGTTCAGTAATTGGAAAGCACCCATAGTGTCTAGACTCTTGAAAATTCATTCACGTCAAAATTTGAAATTCGATATTTTTTTTATAAATAACAATAAAACGTTCATCGATGTGTAATGTAATAATTCAGACTCTTAAAATTGACATAGATTCTCAAAAATTAAAACCATTTATAATAGTTAGGAAGAATACAAAATTTATAAGTATTTCAAAATATTAAGCGGAAATCGCTTCACATCGAGAAGTCTTCAGTCTATTTCACCAGAACTGCTATTACTAGCAAGTACGGGCCTCGTTAAATTTTAATTCCTTTTTACCCGCTTATAGAAGAATCGAACCATTTGACATCTTTCACGAAAGTTAATTTATGTCAAATATGGCAGTAGCGTGGAAGAAGCGCACTATCAAAATGTATCAGCAACATCGCCGGCTATTACCTCTTTGAGCAAAATCCGACAATTCTCCATAACGTTACGTCGTCGATCGGATACGTTGTTCAGGACATCTTCCGGCGAATGATGAAGGTTATCGATAATCTTGCGAAGCTCGTTCAATTCCGTTATGGTGGCTCCAAATTTTAACTCCAAAGTAGATCTGCAAATAGTGCATTTCAATTAATAATTAATATTAAATTGTTACAATTCAGTTAAATTT
This sequence comes from Cyphomyrmex costatus, assembly GCF_001594065.2. Lineage (NCBI taxonomy): Eukaryota > Metazoa > Arthropoda > Insecta > Hymenoptera > Formicidae > Cyphomyrmex > Cyphomyrmex costatus. The sequence goes on from NW_017277774.1 coordinate 448,858, forward strand.
ATTAAACTTACTTTTCTTCTTTCAATTCCTGTATACACGTATCGTTGTCAAGCTGTATAATTCGTAATACTTTCAGAAGTTTAGTAACGAGATTATCCACTTCGATTACTTGATCAACAAGATCCACAGATGGACAGTAATCCACCAAAGGCATAGGACCATCGTTGGTCCCAGAATCAGATTCGTTTACAGAATCGCAATCGTCATCACCCTCGTCTTCCACCTACAAATTTTTTTTAACATGATTAATTATTATTACTTCATGTTTTGTAACTTTTATTTTCCAAATTTAATTTAGATACTTGCTTTACGACGATGCAAGATTGCCTGGGTGAGATTCGTGAGACTAGTACACTCATCGATGTATTTCGTCTTTCTCATATTATGCTCGTCCGACGTTTCGGAGAAACTCAGTGCTCTGCGGAGAGAATCACTGCTCGATACCATGTTATGCGAATATGTGTCTGGCAAAGGTACATCTTCCAAAACGCTTTCCATCATCAAACATGGCTCAGTTTCAAAATCAAGCAAGTCAGACGATGATTCCATACTTAGTTCTAGAAAATATAAATTGTATTTTTAATGGATTTGAATGTAATCTCTTTTTATTTCAACATTTTTTATTCTATTACCTTTGTAAATCTGTTTAGATGCATCTAGATTGGATTTTTTATCGAGATTGTTTCTCGCCGCGAAGGGATGCGTTGCGGCATTCCGAATAGCGCTGATCACTGCGGAAACGAAGGATCCACTCTTTGGGCTTGGCGTGCGTTCTTTCAAACTCTGTTTAGAGCTAACCGGACTGGACTCCACGCTACTGTTACTTCTGCTGTATGCTTCGTTATGATATATGACATCCTTTTTAAAAAAAATTACAATACATTTTATATAATGTGACTAAAGAAAATAATTCTTTAATTATTAAGCGTAGAAGAAAAATAAGCGGATAGAAACAATTAATAAAATATTAATTTTGTAATTTATTGTTATCTATTATATTTACAGGAAATAGATTATGTGATTATTGTTCATTCGTATAAAGTTTATTTAATAACAATGTTTCATATGTTAAAAAAATAACTTTTGTCGTTGTACTTACCTCAAGATCTTTTATTGAGATATTGTAAGAGGCAATCAATTGATCTACTAATCCTTCCAATCTAGTGCTAAGTCCGGAAAGAGCTACAGCCGCTCCAGACATGGCAGCACCTTGAGTGAGTAAAAGTTCTCTGCTTCTTTCTTCGACGGCATTCAACTTTAGACTCATTGATAAGTTCTCTTGCCTAAAACAGATGAAATTGAATGAATCACTTATATTAAAATATACTTATGTCTAGATTAAAACAGATGAAATTAAATGAATCACTTATATTAAAATATACTTATGTCTAGTATAAATAATGTCAACAATTTTCACGAGAGACACACCTTCTTTGTCCGCTAATTCGCACTAAAAGCTTACACTCTTCTGTTTGCCTATCTAATTCCGTTTCTTTTTGAATTAAAGCTTCCCCTTTCTTCTTAAGCTACAAAAGACAAACTAATATGAAAAAAATAGTACTTCAAATGAAATAAACAGTACTTCATATATACTTCAAGAAGTGAATGTAGGAGATAGAATTAAAAACTTTTAAAAGCACACACCTCCAATTCGGCATCCTTAAGTGCGTCCGCCAAGGTAGCCTTTTCCTCTTGGAGGAAATCTTGCATCTCGGCTGATTCGGCTTCCAATTCCTGTTGTTGTTGTAGCAAGGCTTTTTGCGCGGCTAGACTTTTATCCAAATCCTTCAATAAAAATTATAAAAAGATATTTCTTTCACAGAAAAAATTACACAAATAATTTTTATATTGTAATTACAATTATTGTAGATACAATATTCTTACCCTGTTTAACATACGACAGAGCGATTGCAGATCAGCTATTTCGACTTGCTGATTAGCAACAACTTGTCCCGAGGATTGTATGTGACATTCGAGTTCGAGGAAGCTGTCGCTACCTTCTGAAAAGAAATTTCATCAACTTATTTTCTATAAATTTCATTTCTATAAGTTATACAGATATGCAAGTAATATAAAATAATCTTGTTATATATAATAAAATTAGTATTTGTTTTTGCACTATTAATTTATTATTACTTTATTCATTGAATTACCTGCATGTTCTGATTGTGGCGTGCCTAGCATAGCCAGTACTCGTTGTGCGTTCCTATCAAGTTCCTGACGTGCAAACGCATGATCAGCCCGTTCCTCTTCTAGAAGACGATTCGCTTCGGTTAACTCAAGCTTCAATTTTTCATTTTCTTTTCGCAGACTGCTGCTTTCCTCGTTCAAGCGTCTCAAGTTATCCTGCAAAGTCTGCACGTCATTCCATGCGTCCTCCGTTTGGCAACTCTCATGTAATCTTTCGATGACCTCGGGTCCGGCGATAGCACTTGGTTGCCCAGACATCACATTCTCGATGTCCTGTCCAGTCAAGCCGGTCTGCGCACTAGTCTCGTGATATATACGAGTCTTCTCGACGGTTCTTTGTCTGGGATAGGGCGGTAAGCTTTTATGAGAGGAAGACGAATCTCTCACCATGATGTTTTTCTTCTCAATGCTTCTACTGAGACTAACGTCTCGACTTCCGGATCTACTTCTTGTCGTCTTGTCCGCCTTCTCTCCGGCTTTCGAAATCGTCAATTTACTTTTGTTCCTACGAGGTAATGTTGCGTACGTGTCGAGCGCCTTGTTATCTTGGCCAGTAACTTTATTATCAGCACGTGAGACGGTACTCTTTGCGCAGAGAGCGCGAGAAGTTGACAAAGACGGTACCTTCATTCTCGTTTCCTCGGACGGTGTGGATGCCGGTGTGCGTGCTCCCCGTGTACTGGATGCGGTCCTCGATCTCGACGAATCGTTCCTCATGATTCTCCCGCTACGCTGCGCAAGATCCTTGTTGATCTCCGTAGTCAATGCGGATGGCAGCGAATCGGGTAACACTCTCGTCCTCGTCTTTGCGATCGAAGACGAAGTAGGAGTGGATACCGAACTGGACATTATGTTGCTGGTGGACCGACAACCATACGCCACTGTATTACGACTTCCAACAGGCGTCTTGGAGACATCTCCGAGCGATGAGTTCGATTCTCGAGCGATCAATTTTTCTTTCGATCGTGGTCGATAGTCCCGTTCCCTGTTTGTGCTTTGAGTTTTGGTCATTATATTTCTAGGAGTTGCTGTTCGCGATTTGGACCGCGGCGTCGTCGTGCCCAAGTTCGTGCTCGAGGTTGTGTTTGTTGGTTTTGTGCGAGCGCTCTTCTGCGACTCGGTGTTGCTCGTAATCTTCTTTTTGGTCGCACTCGACGCCGTTGTGGTCCTCTTTACATTCATACGGCTCGTTCGCACGGACACGCTGCCGGCGATGGAGGAGCTTTCACTACCGCCCTCGCTCGTGCCCTCACCACCAGTAGCACCCAGTCGCACGTCGTCTGGCAACGTGGACCCGCATGCATCTTCGTACACTGAGCAGCAACTGACGAGGCTGGATGCGCAAGAAGCGTCATCCAGGCCACCGCAACTGCTCGTGTAATCAATGCTATTTCTACTTCGTACCTGTAAAAAGAATATAATCTAAATGAGTAACTACTTATAGATATGTCCATCATTATAGTGTCTAAATACTTTTAACAATTTTACATGTTGAAATATGAATTTTTATTTTCAAAAAATATTTTCTCGATAAATAAGATTTTTTTTACACTAAAACTCACTCGTGGAACTTCCGTCGCGCAACCTTCAACACCGCTGTCACTACCATCTTTGCTGTCCTTATTTTCAGCCAGCGATTTGTCGTTCGTTTTGTTGTTTTGCGACTCGCTGATATGAATAACAGTAATGTTGCATTCGCTGTTCATAGTGAGATCCGGATCTTCCTCCCCATTGAGAGGTGAAGCAAGATCCTCCGGTACGCCTGAATCCTGCCGCGCTACATTCAGCATCGGTGATGCCACTTTCAGACAATTTTCGGACTCAAAGTACGAGGTCTCCATTACAATGGTATTAAGCAGATCACTCATTTTGTTTTTATCATTTTACCACTGAAAAATATTGTAAAAAAGAGTAAATAAATAAAAAAAAATTAAATATCATTTATTTATATATACCTATATATATGTATATATATATGTATATATATAATAAAAAATAATAATACGTTTTAAAACTTGAGATAACAGTTAAGTAGATATATTTTCAAGGCTCTTATAAAAGTCTTATTATTATAAAAAGATCTATTTCTTTTTACTGACTATTTTGACCACGAGCTTATAAAAGCTAATGTAAAATAAAACTTTTTGTAGATTATGAGACAATACAGTAAACATATTAATTTAATTTTCTGAAATTAGATAGCTTCATTATTAAATCAGGAATTTATCATGTTACAAAAGCTTTTCAAGACCATAAAAAGTCATCCAATATGGACAGTAATGGGCTGAGGATATAGACAGGAGAAATTAACTTGCATGGCGCCAAGTCGATAAAGCTGTTTCGTTCCCGAATCGAGTTATGGCATTCCAATCACGGTCATATTGAATTAGTCGAATGGTACACACGCCTCTTGCGAAGGAAATTATTTCGTAGTCTGGACATGTTTTTCCGATTCGTGTCAATCAAGGAACAGTTCGACGATTAATTATTTTGTAGACAATAATAAAAACTAAGCAAAATATCTAATTCTTATCAATCTATATAGAATGTTATACTTTTAATTCTTTAATTTTGAACAAAAAAAGAGATTCTCTTTGCTACTTACACTTTATGTAAAATTATATTCGTTCATATTTATTGTAGACTCATAAAATTTACAATTTACAAATAATTTATAACAAATAAATATATGTTACAACTTAATGTAATATAATATGTAATATTAAGTTTATGCTGGAAATTCCATTTATTGTTTTCGCGAAAGATTAGTTAAGTTAAACCAACATCCTATATCTCTCTCTCTCTCTTTCTCTCTCCCTGCTCTTTCTTATCAGTTTATCACTTCTTTTTAATCGACATACTTAAACCAATAAAGGCCAGTATTATGTAGACATGAAATCGCAATAAAGCGAAGCGCAACGAGGAGTTCCCCCTGGGCGCATATCTATAAGCACAGCTGATACTTCATAGATTGTTCACACAGATGTTCCGCCATATTATTATATATTGAGTCACTAAATTACTTCTTCCCAATTACCGGATGACGTAGTGTTTTTTACGCATGAATCGCGATTTATGAGAAATCGTACCGAATGACACTGAGAGCGGTCACATGTCAGGAATGTAATTGAGTTAGATTTTGCAAGATAAGATATATGCAGGATGATATCGATGCTAGATATCATGAGCATTTAGAATTTACAAAATTCTTAAAAATAGAAAAAAGGGATGAAAAAAATATATATTTTAGTATATCACGCTAAAAATTTGAGAATTCAAGAAATATACTAAAGGCTATTTATTTAGAAGGTTATATCTTTGTATTATACTTTGAAGTTTAGTCTAATAAAATATTATGTGTTCGTTTTTAGCTCGACTTTATTAAAACTCTTGCTAGGGAAAAGTGTTCTCCACATTCGCTCCAAGAGTACACTTTCTGTTTTAATCTTAAGCATGCACATTTTGGCATTTCTCCTTGATTGCATGGTGAAATCTGCAGTACACATTTGCAATATCCAGAAAATATTTGCATCACTCTCTCCTTCTCTCAAGGAATTATAATATTTCAGAAGAGATATTTATTTTTAACTGACGCCAGCTTTCTAGATGAGATAAAGATAATGAAATCATTCAATTCTTACATTTAAAAAAAAATATATCTGTATTTTATATGCTCTAACAGTTTTTATTATTGAAAGATATAATAGATATATTTGGCACGTAGTTAAAAAACAATTTTTTAAAAATTTATATATATTAAATATCAATAGGTATACATAAAATTTATGCTTATACATATATGTATAATAAAATTTATATATGTACTAGTAATTTCGAGATATCATTGAAAAAGAATTGTGTGTGTGTGTGTGTGTGTGTGTGTGTGTGTGTGTGAGAGAGAGAGAGAGAGAGAGAGAGAGAGAGAGAGAGAGAGAGAGCGCGCTAAATAAGATTGTCAATTAATTCTAAACCCTTTAAAAACTAAAAAGTGACGTTATGATTATATTAAGAAATGTTGTAAAGCCTCTTTTCAGACACTTTAAGTCGGCAAACCGTTTTGTCCTTCGCTCGGACGTGATGAATGACGATGAGAGATTGGCGTGTCGAATTAGAATGAGAGAAGGAGAGAGAAAGAGAGAATGCAGAAAAGGTGAAGCAGAGTCGTAACTAGACTATGAAAAATCTTTTTTAATATCAAAAATTTTTTTTTCGATTTTGTTACATTGCTATATTTACATCGCGCATATTTTTGTGTAAGAGAAACACTGTATATATATTCATATAAAAAATATAAAGAACATGAACTGCAGATATATGAGAATAATTAAGAATTAAAAAGTTGATAAACGAGGACTTAGATGTTTAAATTACATCTTACTTTAATGGAATTCTAATTTGAAATTTCAAACATATATTTTGTAGTTACGATGTTAAAACTACAAGAGACACCCAGTAAACAAGTTGACGTTATTTCTCATTATTTTAACGTCAAAATAACAACGAATAACGTCAGCTTGTTTGTTGGGCAGTTATAGTTAATGATGCAATAGTTATAAACTGCTAGCAATTAGTCTAAAAAGTTACCAATATCAATTTTCTCACTGTTAATAAATATAACAAGAAACAGGATAAAATATTTTATGAAAAATTCTAGCTCTTTTTACACATATAGGAAGAGTATTCAAATTATAAGATATATAAAATAATATTTAAAAATACTGAAATACAATATATAATTATCTTATTTTATCTGTATAAGAAATATATTCAATGTATCTCAACACAATCTAATTATTTGTTAACAGATAAATGATAGATCTATTAATCGTATTCGTCACAGGCATTTTAATTTTTAGATACGACTCTGGTATCAATGAACGCCGAGTGTTTACCGCTGCGGAAGGTCTCACGGGAAGTCCCCCGAGGAGTTATGATAACTGGGACCGATTGTGCTCGGTGAAGAACCCGTCGTCACGCGTGCCCACCACTACGCGAATCGACCGTACGCATTCGTTATTACGCGGCTACAATATAGGGATCGGAGTCGTGTCACGCCGTTCGCCGTAACGTAAATAACTCTCTCGCGTGTATCTGCACGAACATACTTTTTCTTCTCGTGTAATCGCATCTAGAAAGAGGATTTATTTCCCTTTAGTGGCAAACAGCAGAAGCAAGAAGAAACTCTTCGACGAAGCGAAACAGTACCTAATTAGTATAATAATTAGTATATTACTTATATAATAAATCATCTGACAATTGTGCAACAATTGGATAATTGTTATATTTATCACGGAACAAATATCTGTCGAGTAAGATATTTTCTATCGACGGAGAGAGGTGATAATTCTCAATTACCAATGACGATCTCTCGCATCAATGAGCAGTCGGATATGAAGAGGAAGGAACGGAAGATTGAGAGCGATTCTACAAGACATTGGAAGCACTCTTCTGACGAGGATGATGGTATCAAGCGATTCCACGGCGACGGGCTCGTCGTCAGAATGCATTCGAATCACCGTGTGTTGGAGATCACAGGCGATGGTTGCTGGATCGTTCTATCGAAGAATTCTGGCAGCATTCACATCATCGGTGACGGTTGTAAGCTACATGTAAATCATAACGTGGGCGATATCGAATATATTGGCGACGGCGGACGGGTCCTTCTTGGACCGGACTCTTCTAAAGAAAAGGTAAAATTCGTGGGCGACGGCGGAAAGGTGATCCTTGATTCGAGTTCTGAAACAGACTCGAAAAGAGAAAAAGAGAGAGGGTCTACGAAAGAACAAAGAAGTAGGGAGACCTACGTGCAAGACTGTATGTGTCCATTAGAATCTAAGGAAATTATTAACAAGATACCAGAATGCGAAGATGATCACGGAATGCCGCATATGGACAATATCTTGAACGATATGAAGGAGAGGAGTCAAAGGGAATACGGAAAGCGCAACGAGGAAACACGGAAATCCTTGCGGCATCCAACCGTTACGAAGATCATCACGAAGATCCAAAGCGACGGTCAATGCGTAACGAAACGCTTCGGCGATTCTTCGTTGATCGTTAATTCCCGTGGTCGTCCCGTGACGAAAAGTGTGTCGAGAACTTCGGGTACGAATATCGAACTCAAGTGATGTAACTGAAGTTTCTTAGGTGGTGCTACGTAGAAATATCTCTTCCTAGAAAAATAAACGATCAGGCGCGATTAGCAGCTGACTACATATAATTCCACGCAAAGCTCTTATTTGTGTTTCTTAAAACTGCCAAGAATATTTTAATTTTATTGAACATTTTAAAGAAGCTTTCTTAACAAAGTCGAGACTGGTTGCAATTTCGAAATCGATAGCGCTTGAAAGTACAAACTATTAATAGTTACTTAGATAGTCTACTATATTATTAATTGTTACTTCCAATTTATTGGTATCACATTTTTTGTCTATGTGATGTTTTTTATTTATTATTTTAGAAAAGTATGTACACAAAATTGCGAAGTTCCCATGTCATTATCATACATATAGAAATAAATTATTTTGTGAAATAAATAATTTAAAAGAATTGCTTCTTGTGCTGTGTTTCTCTTTAGAATTCTTTAAATCTACATCAAACTATTATTAGTACGAAAACTATGTTCAACATAAATATAAGAAATAGATTTATTAAATGACTGTATTTAATGCTGCCTAATATATTATTCACGCATATAAATCATTGTGTAAATATCTTTTTTCGTTTCCACTTTTTCTATTAATTATAATTTCTACATAAAAAAGTTATTTATAAAATAAATTTAATTTAAATCTTAAATATATTTTACTATTAAGATGGTTAAACTTTTACTAATTATTATTACTCTAATTTTGAAATCCAATATAACTTTTAATGAATATTTCGTTAATTCCTACATCAATAATTATAAAAATAATTATTATTAGTAATACAATTATTATATATTAATTAAACAAAAATTATATACGAAGTTATTTATGCGCTAAGTCAAATTCATCTACCTTGTATTCTAGTGTATTAAACTGAAACGATCTCAGAGATCCAAATAATAAATAAGGAACGTAATAAATCTACTCACCCAAACATTAGCAAGTTTCAGTATTTTACATACGAAATAAATGTAGAAAATAGCGATGAGAGACTAAACACAAAGTCGATTTAAATTTAGACACGAATAAAGCTAGCAACGCCGTTTCTTAAGAGCACAGTGTGTGATCGATAGATAGGATATCGGTTGTAAACTATTCCTGGCAACCATACGAAGCCCGTAACTGGAAAATTTCTCTGTCCGAAGATATGGATGTATAAAATTACGACACTTTCAGTCGGTTGGTAAACAAAAGTCCTCCTCAATTGTATCATGTGTTCCTAAAAATACGATAAAGATATATTTTAATCAATTAATTAAAATTTTCAGTTTTTGAAAAAAAAGTTCCAAAAGTTATTCGACCAACTTTCTATCAAAATAATAAATTCCGAATGCAGCTTATTAATGTTACTCTCGTGTGAATCTGGGAATTAAGAGATTAGTACTTTGTTTGGTACCCCCTTAATGTAAATTGCAAGCGACTGAGTGCACTGGATACAACGGTTACCGAGATATTTCAGTAAATGGACGGCGGTCACACATGGGGCAACTGCTGCGGGGAAGATAATTCTATTTATGAACGACAGTAATCCTTAGTATTCTTGAATATCGCAGTACGAGAGATTAGTCCCGCGATTTACGAGAACTTCCTCCCTGAGATCTACAATGCCATTTCAATATTTACCTCTATAAAAATGCTCACTCGCATTTTTAGACTTCCACAGGATTTTCGGGTAAAATAATATTTCTTAGATTTTTTAAAAATACGAATTCATATGCGAAAGAAAATGTTCCTTTATCATATATAAATATCTTGATTTACACATCTTAATCATGAACGAAAAGCTTTTTGTTGTCTGACAATGAAAGTAGAAAGAATTAAGGAAAAATTAAGGAACAGTCGTAGAATGCAGGAAACGCTAATGTGAGACGATTGTCGGTAATTGACGTGTGCAATGTTGCTGTTGTTCGCGTAGCATGTCAAAGAAATCATCAAAACATGGCTTGTGAAAGCAAAGAGAAGTGAGAAACATTCCATTCCTTCTTTCCCTCTCAAGAGACTCGATTCGGAGTCTCGAGTTCAGTCCCGGTTCCTTCTCTTTCTCTTTCTCGGGGTCCATGCCATGTGGATATATTTATCGTCTGTTCGCTAAAATCATTCCACGCGGCTCGCTTATGCGAACGAATCTTATCCAGTGCATTTGCTACATGCTGCATGTGACTCGCTTCTTCGAACATTAGTATGTCAAATGTTTGTACAATGTAGAGAGACTTGCTGTTTTCCTGGTACAGTAATTAAAATAGATCTTAATAAAAGTAACTTTTCTAAAACTATTCTACTTTGATACTTGATGGACTTAAATAAAAAGATACACAGGTGCAAAAAGTTTTCATATGTACTAAGCGAAGAAAGTTGTTTTTCGCGTAATGTACAGGATTAAAAAAGAAAGAGAAAATCTCAGAATTCTTCGCGAGTCCCAGTTTATACATAATTGCTGTAATAAAAAAAAAACATGTAAAAACATATCAAATTACATTAAATCACCATATACGTGTCGTGGGGGCTGTACCGGCGGCAAAAGTACGTGAAAGTTTTTAAGGCCACTCGTTAACTGACCGAACATAATTATCGTATAAGAGATCTTCGACACCGCGTATGGACTTGCGCTAATTAGCGAATTAATAGGCGAGCGGAAGCTCGCGATCGCATCACCGTAACAGCCATAAAACGTCTCACCCGCGCGCGCTTTTCTCCGAGACTCATTCGCCTTAGATTATTCCGCGCGACCGCAGAGTTTCCTTTGCACGGACGCGAAAGTAAGATACAATTTCATCCTACACGTCGGAACATGACTTTTTTTTTAATTACTTGCTGTAACGCGAAAGCTTGTGATCTCGTCACGTTGCAGAAGTTAGATATACGGCCAGGATCATCCGGCCACGTTGCTTTACTCAATTATCCTATTCTACAATCACAAGAGATGTTAGTATTCATGAGCCATAAGAAATTGAATCACGGTTGAATATGAGAAAAATAATTGACTGTGATTGGTTAATTTCTTACAGCTTACGCCTTGCAACCCTGTTGTAGAATAAGCTTTAGTTCTTTCTTTCATTTGCGACTTGCGTTCGCTTTGGCAAACGACTCTATCGTCAGAGTGATAAATAAGTTGGCGGCTTTCTATCTAAATTGCGTTCTCACAAGAGTAATGCATTTAGAAGATACGAGATCGAGAGCTATTGTTCGACGATTAATTCCCCGTAACGCAGAAAAGCGGGATGGAAATTAAAAGCAAACTTTCAGTGTTTTCTTTCGGACGACGTGTATATATATATAGTGACCATTGAAGATATTCGACCGCGCCGAAACAAATTGCGTTAAAGACCAGGACGACCGGTATTCATAATTCGTCCTTATTTTAAAACTATCTCAAGTAATGTTTGAGATGTTAATACAGCTCTCTGATTACTTCATAAAAGTTTAAGGACTGTACTTGAGATAATTTTAAATATAAGAATCGAATACGAATACCAGTCTGGATTGCACCCGAGGATTGAGGAACCAGTCGAGTCCACAATTTGTACGATCCATTCCAGATACGACATTTTTAAATTCCTCTTGCAAATCGGATTTGTAGATTAAATCCACTTTCACTCTTGAAATTTTATATAAATCAGAAGTGATGAAACACTGTAGGTACACTGCTCGAGATCGTCAAGCAAAAAAAGAAAAGGCAATAAAGGCAAACAATTATGCGGAAAATACGCGCGTTGTTTCTTATTCTAAGAATATTCATACGTCGTAATAATATTTGCTCGATTATCTATTGTAGGTACATGTGTGATTTGATCGTATTTAAATCATTATCCTTAATTTATCTCGTCAGTTTTACTTATAAACAACCACACGTTTCCGAGTCTTTCTGCGATGCGATTCGATTTAACGATTTGTTATGTAAACAGAATCTTGATGACGTAACATAACTATAAACACCGTCTGTTTTTAACTGCACTTTCTGCGCTCGAAAAACGAACGAATCTTCCCCTTTTTGGAGAAAAAGCTCTTCTTTCTCAGACAAAAAAAAAGAAGAAAAGAGCAAGAGACATCTGTAAGCGAGCATCTGTAAGCAATTTGTTCTCGACCACATACTAAGGATGAAAGAGAAAGCTAAGATCAATCCTGCGATTTATGAAAACTTTCCTCCAGATTTACATGAAAGATATTACCATGATGACAATTATTCTTCCTCTGAATGTTTTATCTCAAAAAAAAAAAAAAAAAAATGATCCTCAACTCTTACGCATCAATTCAGAAAAAACCAACTAACAGTAATACAATTTCCAATACTAGTATTACAATTTCCAACATTTTAAACATATAACTCTATGTTCTATGAAACAGTTACATTGTTGAGTATGAAATTATAACAGTGATGTTGTTACTGTTAGTTGGTGTTTACTGGGGACATCTGCCTTGCAGCATTAAGTAGATATATACAGTGGAGCAGCTGCATTCATTTTCCTTTTTAAAATTTAAAATTATTAATCCCCAAGACTTCACATAAATATTATCTCCATAATTGAAGGTTCAACGCTAACAATTATTTAAAAAAATATAAAATTATAAAAAATATTAAATTATATAGTTTTTGTCTCTCTTATTTTGAAACTTTAATCAATTATATATATTTTCTAAAAAAAAAAAACAAATAAAACTTTATCTAAACACAATTAAAAATAAAACAAAATGCAGCAGTATAGAATGAAGATTATTTTTGCAATTCCCTTTTCTTTTGTATTTAAAAACAAGAGCCCTCAGAATTCAACGCAGCAACGCCTACAGTTAAAGATTGAATATCAAGAATTATCTTCTTTTAGATGTACAGAATGATTAAGGATTGAATGTCAAGGATCATGTAAATATAGCGAGGTAGCTCGTCCATGTTTTTCCACGCTAATGCTCGACGTGTACGTCATAATTTTTGCCAGACGTCGCGAAAATTTGCCCCAGAACGTCGTCGTCAATGATCGAAATGGGATTTCACCTACAAGTCTACGGCAATCATCATCCAGGTCGTAACGGAAGGGTGGATCCAAGAGAGCAGGAGCGAGTCTAAACTGTATGATCGATAGGCGAGGAGGAGAGCAGGAAAAGCTTACCTCGAAACTTGCCGGTGTGTACCGCAGCGACGATTATCCTGGCTGGAACAGTGCGGTTGCACACAAAGTATCACGATTCCGGAAGATGTGGTCGATGCCGGAGTCTCTTGTTATATTTTGCCGTTCGTTAAAACCGTCCAACGTAAATACAATGATTGCGGGGGGGCGAGAACGGTCCCGCGCATCAACATCCGCAGTTTTCTCGGGAATCCCTTTTTCTCTCTCTCGATACACCTCTCCCGGTTCCTCGTCGATTGCGAATTGCAGATACGTGTTTCTAGTTCACAACGGATCGCGGAGGATAGCTTTGGAGTCGTCTCGTTGTCGACAACGAACGCTCCGAAACGATTTTTGAACTGATCCGAATGAGTGCACGGTAAACGGCAGGATAACGGCGGGATACACCGCGGCGATGGCGGGCGAGAAGGGAAACCTCCAGCAACGAACAGCGACAGCTGGCGAGAGGTGGCAACGATCCTTGTGGTCCGATCGCTAAAGATATTCTCTGCAGATAACGGCATCGTATTAGAGAGGCATCTCTAAAAAAAACTTTATACTCGTTTCTACCAAAGTTTTATTTTAAATTTCGATTTAATTAACTGTTAATCTTTTCTTAAGTCTAAGGCTCGGTTCCACGAATATAAGATTAACTGTAATCTCGAGTCAATTTGTTTTTCATTTTTTTAAGTTATATAAGAATGAGATAAAGAGTAAGTTAAACTGGGATTAAAGTTAATCTTGCATTGGTGGAACCAGCCCTAAGAATGAAAAAGAAGATTACAAGTTGAATTAAGATTAAAGTTAATTTATATTGATAAAAATGGACATTGAAGTATAAATCAAACTTCAAGCCAAAATTTAAGAAATAAGAGAGGTAATTTAATGACGTTGCTTATCTTGTTGTGTTCAGTATATAAACGTAGAAGTTCATGGAGTTGCTTTGTGACCAGATATTAATTAATGTATTGAACTAACTCATGAGTTATATTAGAAAACAACATTTATTTTTACTTATAAATCTAAAACAAAAATAAATATTATTTATAACAATGATTTTTACTTGAAGTCCTTCATAGCAGGGGTCAGAGTCATCAGAAAAGTCTCCATCCGTTTCTTGTCGGCTTCTGTTGGCAATTTTGACCATAACTGTTCCAACTTCCTTTCCTGATGTTTCTAAGAGAAATAGAGGAATGGAAATATTTTTCTTTCTCAATTAAACACAAGTGAAATGGATGAATGTTGCAAATCTTACTCTGATAAAAAGGAAACAATGTTTCAGAGTTGCTCCTACATACAGGATCTTTGTTTTGACTAGTCGTCCACCTACATCGTTTACCAGCGGAATAGCATGTAATGCATATTTATGAGGCCCATGCCTCAGTCTTACTATTGCTATCTTTGTTTGTACGTTACAGTATTTTGCTGCAACAAAAAACAAACTTGTATTTAAGCTTAAAAATATACCAAGAACATATATTAAGGATGTATTGCACATATTTTTTAATAAAATGAAAAAAATTATGAAAAAAATTACAGATCTTTCTACATTGTATATTTAAAAATAATACAAAAGGTTTAACAGCAATTTAGAACCTGGGTCCAAAATTATTTCAGTAAGAAGTAAACATGTTTTTAAGAAATAATTAACATAAAATGAGAAAAGTTTATATAGATATTGACCATTATTAAATTTCCTATGTGTAAACATTCATTTATACAAAGAAAGTAAATAAATTTCTAATTTTAGTTGATAAAGACTTGATACATTCTTAATTCAAATTTATGTAAAGATAATATAATATATAACTATGTATTATTATGTATACATGACTTTTTTTAAAATTGTTATTATACAAAGACAAAAGTGTTATATTTTACTTTGTTTTATACATATATCTATGTATAACAAAATTAAAACTAAATATATGGAGACTAAATTATTTAAAGAGAATTGTATTGTATAGATTAAAAACATGTCTATTCTTATTTGAAATAATTTTCTCTCACTCTAAAAATCTCTCCATTTATTTTGTGTGTGTGTTATACATACACACAGAATAAATGGAGAAATTTATATATAAATAGAGTTCAAATATCTAAAGAACTAACACATCCAACATAACAATTAACATTTAAATTACCATCAAAGCCATCCATTATCGCTGCAACTCCAACATCACCAAACAATTGTTGCACTTTCAATTTAATTGCATTAGACACATGTGTATTCTTCCATGCCGCCTGCTTGTCATCACTGTCGTTACTTGGCTTTATTGTGAAAACGATGTATCTAAATAAACATGACAGACAGAAATAAGGAAACCTCGTATACGGTTAAAACTAAATTGGAAACTTAACAATTTTAGTACAAGTATGTATAGTACAGGTAGTACTAGGAGTCACCTGTTTTTGAAGCGGACCATGTTTCAGGTTATCCCAACGACAACAGTACTGTAAGATTGTAACCTAAGTTCCTGTCGTCGGACTGCGTTACTCCGCGGCGGAATGGAAATGAACGTGAACTATACAAAGCGGACGCAAACTATACGTGCCCACGCACATCAGCTACACGTGCGTCCGGTGCGTACTCAGGTACGGCTAGGTCTTACTGGTATCAAGCGCACAGCTTGGTACGGTACACGTGCGTGCACAGCAAGAGCCAATATGCAGCAGTTTTCACACAACGGCGGTGCAGGGTGTTTTTCACATCCATCACGCGCCGGTCCTACGTGTCTCCTCGCCGGAGAGCAGGTCGAGTGATATCGCGATGTCACGTTATATTACCGTGACGTCGATTAAAGTGATTGTCAATACTTTCACTAAGTATGTGACAACAGTGACTTATTTAAATATGTAAGTATAGCAGAGCGAAACGTGGCAGTCATAAGTCTTAGGAGTGTGCGGTGATTATAAGGTCAAGATAATTTATGGAAAGATGTGTTCCTGTACATCTTTGAACTTCAAATTATGATCACTATGTCGCAAACAAAGCAATAGTTTTGCCTAATAATTTTGATCCTGAGATATTCTGTTATTTGAAGTGTCAATTACACCATATGTTATTTTATTAATTGCTGTTAAAGCTATTCTATAGCTGCCGATGAGCTACAAGAAACAAGTAAATCATGTTCTACTTGTGTTCACTGATGTGGCATTTGTACGTGTGTTTTTGGATCAAAGAATTAAGTATTAGCTGATAACACTCTATACTATATTTGAAGACTTTACTCACTCCATATCTACTTCGCAATTAATGTTATCTCAGGGTCATGTCATCTTAGAATATGTGTCGATGATTAACGCACGCAGTATGGTTGGCTGATGGTTGCTTCCTCCTTACAGTTCATGCCTAAGTTGAACACGGAGCACTTAGTCAATTTTGCTCAACGTGAGATTGCAGATGCAATCTATCTACAGCTGCAACCGACATGGATTTCTTTGTGGGAGTGGACGTGGGGACAGGAAGCGTCCGAGCAGCTCTGGTTACTTTGAGTGGAAAGATAAAGAAGGTGGCTACATGTCCGCTTGAGATATTTCATCCTGCACCAAACTTTTATGAACAGTCATCCGATAACATTTGGAGTGCCGTGTGCCACGTTGTTAAGGTAAAATTAGATTTTTGCAACGGCGCATATAATTATACGGGTATAATATCAGATTGTGATTTTATTCCGTTTGCAGTCAGTTGTTGCTGATATCTCTGCAAAAGATGTTAAAGGAGTTGGATTCGATGCTACTTGCTCAATGGTGGCTGTAGATGAAGCAGGTTTACCAATAACAGTTAGTCCTACAGGTACAAGGAATGGATAGCTATTTCTTTCTTATTGAAACTTTGTGTCAAATTCGTGTAACAGTAGTAATATTATTGTGATATAGAAAATTAATATGTTAATTGTTCAGGACAGGAGAAACAAAATGTCATACTATGGATGGATCACAGAGCGCATGAGGAAGCTGATTTTATTAACTCTATGGGTCACGATGCATTGCAATATGTAGGCGGCAAAGTTTCTCTAGAGATGCAAACGCCGAAAATGATGTGGCTCAAAAAGAATTTGCCTGCTTCCTGGAATTCTACTGCGATACTGTTTGATCTACCGGACTTCTTAACATGGAAAGCCACTGAATCAGAATCACGGTATAAATCCTCGTTAAATTCTTTAATGAATGAAAAAGAAAGCAGAACAAACAAATTCTTCATTTTTGTTTTAGATCATTGTGTTCGTTAGTGTGTAAGTGGAACTACAGCGCTAATCCCATTGGTAAGAACGGATGGGATGAAGATTTCTTTGAACAGCTCAATTTACGAGATCTGAAAAGAGATAATTGGCGAAAAATAGGTATATTAAGAAATTATCCAAATTGTTAACTTCAATTTGTTCAACAAAATGTTTATTTTGCAATCGTTGAAAGTTTTGAGATAAAACTATTTCTGTATATTTAAAAATATAATCCAATCAGCGCGAAGAAAATTTCCAATAATGCAAAATAAACATTCTGTTGAACATGGCGGTTATTATATGATATTTGAATATATAAAACACAAGAATTTTTTTTATGGTTGAATCCCTATCTTAATAAAGATCATTATTAATGTTAAGGAAACGATGTAAGGGTACCTGGTGATGCGATTGAATCCGGACTGTCGACGAAAGCTGCGGCAGAATTGGGATTATTGAAAGGAACACCGGTTGGAACCTCGTTGATTGATGCACACGCCGGTGGTCTTGGAATGATTGGATGTTACGCATCAGATGTGTCTCCGAATTTCTCCAACCGATTGGGTACGCAAGATGTTTACAATATGCATTACGCAGTTAAGAAGAAAAAGAATTAATATAAAATATGTTGTAATTTTTAGCTTTGATTTGCGGCACTTCAACTTGTCATATGATAGTGAATGAGAACAAGATATTTGTAAATGGCGTTTGGGGCCCGTACTACAGCGCGATGGTACCCGGTTTCTGGCTCAATGAGGGCGGTCAAAGTGCTACCGGAAAACTGCTCGATCATGTAATTGATACGCACCCCGCGACACCAGGAATCCTGATGTCTTTGAGCGGCAATAAGTGAGTTCATCAGAACAAGATTATGAACAAATGTACGAAAACGAATTTATTTCAGGCATATTCAACAGTACTTGTCCGAATTGTTGCACGTTATGGCTGAGCAGAAGAATCTGCAGAACGTGTCATATCTGACGAAAGATATACATGTATGGCCGGATTTCCATGGTAATCGTTCGCCTCTTGCTGATCCAACATTGAAAGGAATGGTATTCAAACACACGTTCTTTCAATGAATTTTATATTGATATAAAAAGATGGATACAATTTTATACTATATATATTATTTATTTATATCGTAGATATCTGGATTATCTTTATCTGTGGATCAAGAAAACCTAGCGTTATTATACTTGGCAACGGTACAGGCACTAACGGTACGTTAAAAGCAAATTAAAAATATTCTAATTCATTAAAAGCCATAATGTCCAAAGATTTTATCTAAATCATTGTCTGCACTATTTTATATATTCTGTGTGAAAATACACGAATATTTTTTTAAAACTAATATACTTTATTAAAATTAGATATTACAAGTAATTTTTGTTATTAAAATCATCTTATTCACAATGAGATTTTAGTTCAGAAAATAAAACGTTGACTATTAAGCATTAGCAGATAATTGATAAAGTAATATATTTTCTAATTAATATTATATTAATTTTTAGTACGGTACAAAGCATATAATTGAAGTATTATCGACGGCCGGCCATAACATAGAGAGTATACTAGTTTGCGGTGGACTCAGTCAAAATCCACTGTTTATCCAAATACAAGCTGATGTGTTGGCGTTACCGGTACTTTGCCCCGTGGAGCGAGAATCGGTTTTGGTAGGCGCAGCGATCCTTGGAGCATGTGCTACGAAAAAATATTCTATACATGAGACTATTCAGAGAATGGCGGGATCGGCGAATATAGTGAAACCGACGAGCGAATGTTACAAGTAAGCAAACGATTAATGAGTGCAAAAGATAAAGGAATAGTTAAAGATATTGCATTTTGTGTTTTAAATTTGATGGAATACAAATTAACTTTAAGTAAAATATTTCTATATCATTATTGAGATTTATGACAATATTAAGTGATTGTTTCTGTATTATTATTTTTGAGGGGTATATATTATTATTTGAGATTTTTATTTATAATAAAAAAGATATATTAAACATTTTTGCATATATATA
>NW_017277774.1:468578-575362 GCF_001594065.2 Cyphomyrmex costatus
TACAGGAAATTAATGAGTGAAGAATTATAGCCTATTCTTCCGTCCCTTGTTTAAAGGATTAACAATAGACTGTGTTTAGTAAATCTTTTTATAATTGTGAGTGAAGATAAATAATCTCTAAATATTTTATATTCAGAAGGGATCTCTTAGGCTTCGAGAAATGAATTTAATATTATAGAAAGATTCGGATTGAGCTTCCTGCAATGAAACAATATTCTGCTGGAAAATATCGGTATTGTATCTGAAATATTATTTGTTCTAATGTATAAAAATAGTTGAAGATACTGTAACGTTTAATGACATTAATGGCAGTAATAGTTATATGCGTAATTTGCGATTTACTATGTCGATTTACAATGGAATCATTAAGAATCTAGAGTACTGATATTATTTATATAAGAATAATGCTAATTTTTAATGTTGCAAAACGATGTTTTGGGGCGATGAATATTCCTTGCAGTCGATCTAATTCATCTTGTGGTATGAAAAAAGACAGTACTTGTTATTATATATTTTTATATTCATTTAATTTTGGACCTCTATTTTGTAATGTAGAAATTCTATTTTGTAAAGGTAGAAAAATATATGAGAATTTATATGTCAAAAATATTCATTTTATACAACTATTACCACACATACAGATTTTTCATCTGCATTATACTTTGTATTATATGCATAGATATTTTTCTCTTACAAATTATATTCTATTAATAAATTCTTCTAAAAAAAAACAACGTAAGTTATAGCTATAATTTCCAAATCACAAATAAATTTTAGCTTCAGTGACAAAGATGAAACATCAAAAGAAAAGGGATTGGGAATTTAACTATGGAATCAAGCGGTTTCTACATAGGCGCTTGCGTGCTATTTATAATAAAACAGCTAAAAAAAGGCACGAATCTATTTATATAGCATCTATCATTGGGTGAATCGCTAATTTTAGACATTTTGCATAATATTTATATACATATTTTGCTCTATTTGTCAAACAGCCTGTATTCAAAACATATTTCAAACAATGTACGAAATACTTATATTAAATTGACAGCCTCCTGTGATACAATTTGAGCAAAAGCACTGTGCTTCACTATTACATCATTATTCATCATTCGCACTGATCGTATCGCTAAATGTTGTCTACTTTCGTTCTTACGTACTAGATAAATATATGTATAGCCCTTCGATCGTCGTCGAATTAAGTACATTAATCGTTACTCTTTCTTACATACAAGTATTAACGCATACGTTGCGCTCTAGTTTCTAGAACGCACGGAATAATTCACTAACTTCCTATCTTATCCGAATTAATTTCTTCGGGTTCGGATTTGTCTCATAATATATTAATCTCATTAACTTTATCTTATAAACGATGACTTTTTTTACAGAATATATCGTGAAATGCAGGAATTGGCGATAAGCATATTTAAGTATTTTGCAGAGTTAGAAATAAATTCATGTCTTGTGAAACTGTCGACCCCAATACGTACGCGTTAATGAAATATATATATATTATCATTATATTTTTATCCCTGTATTTAACACGTTATACTCTGCGTAATTAAATCTAATACTTGATTTAATTATGTCGGAGGTCTTCTATCCAGCTATTTTTATAAATATGCGTATCTTTGCTAATTGTATTGACTAGATTTTAATACTTAGGAACTAGTAAATTGTGATATTTCTATACTTATTCGTCATTGTCATGTACTATGAGACCTATTCTGTAACTCTTAACGACTCTAACGATATCGTTAAATTATCGTTGCACAGCTATTTTGCGGTATACAAAACCTGCGCAATGATAATGTAAAGTTACAGAATAGGCCCCTATATATCATTACTTTAAAGACAAATTGGATTGTTAACAAGGGCGAAGTGATTATTGAGTACGATGTATAAAAAAATTAAAAAATGTTATCTATGCAACTTAAACAAAACATAAATTTTTTAAATATAAAAATTTAAATTATACAATAAAAAAAATTTATAAATTATTTTATATATAAATCACGCTCTAATGTATAATATTATATTCATATTTATAGATAATAATGGATTTTCATTGTGAAGTAAAAAAGTTTACTTTAATTATGTATAAATGATTTAAAAATTAATTAAAATTATAAATTTGATGACACAATTAAAAGAGCAATTTCAAAATTTTCCTACGGTCAGCGCGAATAATTTTTTATCTAATAATTTTTTAATCACTTTGCCCTTTCATTGTATAATGGTTACCGTGTTCGTGGTTACATTTCGTTTAAATTTATCAAAATACAAAGAGAAGTACATTAATATTGCACTATCGTGTTAACCTACGAGATTAAAAATGAAAAGTCAGAAGTAATGAAGGAAACTGATAAATGTTTTAATATTAACATTCGGTTCGGTAATATTAAGTTCATTTTATTTTATTCAACAGAAAGAACTAATTTGATGTTGACCTAAAGAATATAAGAATTATAATAGGATAATTATATAGATATGTCGCGGTTCCTTTCCATAAACAAACATCCGGACGGTAACTGTGCGCTCATCATTTTAAGAGATATCGTTCCTTTCTATTTCTTGGCAAATCTAATACTAAACTATAAATCTAATTAATCTAACTATGTTACAAATAACAAACAGAAAGTATTGACTCAACTTTTTTATAGAGTTTTTATAGATTATTTAATGCTACATATATTAAATTATATAAAAATTATATATATTAAATTATATAATGTAATAAAAAGTTAAAAAAGATATGTATTCTAATTTTATACAATTTAACTTTAGATTTCAATCTTCTATCATCGGAAACAAGATTTGCAAAGTTCTTATAAATTCGTTTTTAGTTAAATTTAACACTACTGTTAAATTAAAATATCAAAGAATTGGAAAAAAATATGTTGTGAAATTTAATTGGAAAGTATTAAAACTTGAAATTAATGACTACATCACTGGAAGCAAAATTTTGAGAAAGTGATATATGTACGGAGATTATTAATACTGTATAATGAAAAATTAAAAAAGAATACGTATGTATATTCTCTCTATATAATCTATAATCTATATAATTTGAAAAAATTAAAACCTGATAAAATTGAAGATTACATCATCGAAAGCAAGATTTTGGAAAATTCGTAATAATGTTGTAAGCACTATAATATGCACTAATGGCGCGTTCTGATATGACTGTAGTACGTATGTATTACTATCAGATTACAGATATTCAGGTGTAATAGATATCGTAACAAGTACTTAACGACAATTGACTCCGTTCCGTTTTCCTGCTTACGATATGTATGTATGCGATACACGTGAGTTTTAATACCAGCCGAAATCCATACCCGCCAATTGATAAAATCGCTGATTGAATGGCCGATAAAAATCTCGAAGACGCTGAATTGCCATGGGATCAATGTAGGGATGACTGCGACCCTTATTTTTTCCTGAAAGATAACAAATAATCAATTTATATCAAACGTTACATATTTTTATAATATATTCTACGTAACAAACGGATTAGATGATAAATATATCCTGTAAAAAGTGATTTATGAGCGAAGAAAAATTTTACTGTTGAACATTAATGAGAAAGATTGATAACTTCGTTTCTGAAAAAGTATTTATATTACTTAAAATCGCAACGGAAAACAACGATCTGAAATTTGTGAACTGTATTTTGTTTATGATTTCCGTGAAAATGGATTTTTAATGACAACCCAACGGTCAACAATTAAATCAATTACGCTAATTAAACATAACATAACATTAATGTTATAATTTCGCACTCTCAACGATGTAACTTTACGTAACACCATGTGGTATATTATTACATTTATATCGTTGAGTGTGAAATTATAATTACATTTGATATATTACATAATATTATTTTTAGTTGGTGTCAACTAGAACATATAATTATTGCAGCGTGTGTATTTTGCTTCCCGATAGATAGAATTATAGATATAAAGTATTTAAAAATGTAGATAAGTTCTGAAAATAATTTTAATGGACCATTTAAATAATTACGTAGCAACATCAAGCATGATGAGTAATGCTGCAAAAAGTTTTGACATTCTAGCAACCAGTTTAAGCGTCCTACATAATAATTATTTTGATGCTCCAAATTTATTTGCAGATCTGAGCCTAATCAAATTTTTAAATACTTTAGCGAAACAATTCTTTCTATAGAGAAGTTCATTTTTTATACGATCTGCAAGTTCTTTTTTGGACGACCGATTCTCGACTATCCTACCGAGACAGTGCGGCGTTGCACGATCCTCCGACTTCAGCAAGCAGGGGAAGCCCTTGGTGGCGTTGAAATAGAAGTGCTTCTCGCATATCACCCGCTTCAGACTCAGGAAGTCCTGCACCCGGGTGACCTCCGTCACCGGGTCGGCGATCAGACGTTCGCCAGATACGAATAAAAACTGCGACAGCGAGAAATACTGCAACCACCGTTCCAGGTGCCGCACGTAGACTCCAATCTTCAGAGGCATCCAGGAGGTATCCACGATCTTCGATCCATTCAGGAAGGCCAAGTCTTCGAAGCGTGGCATCTTGCGACGCTTGCTCTTCACTTGCGTATAATCGGAAATTGCTCGGGTCACGGGATCCCTCACCACGACGATTAGCTTTATCCCTGGGTTCATGTGCTTCACCCTTTTCGGCACCTCGCTTGTCACGAAATACGATGGCGTCTTCTCCATGGTGATCTGACCGATCAGAGTTGGAGGCATCCTGCGTCTGATTATTAAGAATTGTCAAGAATATATTCATAATTGCATTGGAGACATTGATCGAACTATTCGTAGTCGGATCTTATTTTTAAGACCAACCGAAGATGTCATGAACCAATCAGAGAGCTGTATTCGTCGACATCTTTAAACGTTAAATTATTACTTAAGACGGTCTTTAAAATAAAAAACGGATTATGAATATCGTCCATTGTTAGAAAACTTGTTAGAGATATTCATAATATATTATAAAGAGTATCTCTTTCCGATAAAAAAAGACAATGAAAGTAATAACAGATGAAAAAATAATATTTCGTGCAAAAGAATAAGTAAAAAATTCCTCAACGGTTAATTAGTTTTTGATTTAAAGATATTATATATTCTATATAGTAACATTA
Organism: Cyphomyrmex costatus; assembly: GCF_001594065.2. NCBI lineage: Eukaryota > Metazoa > Arthropoda > Insecta > Hymenoptera > Formicidae > Cyphomyrmex > Cyphomyrmex costatus. Next base: position 473,707 of record NW_017277774.1, read on the forward strand.
TTAAAAAATTAAATTGTTTAATTAATTATAATTAATTATTTTAAAAATATTATATATTTTTGATACATATATACATTTATTTCAATAAAGCTATGTTTGTTTTTACTTGAAGAAATTATTATTTGTATGTAAAAGACAATTGGGAGAAACAGAATGGAACTTATACCTCGGAACTTTGCAATTACGAGAACTTTAAATGGATGAGTGCTGTATTAGGTTTCAGTGGTTGAAACGATTTGCCGCACGCACCTGTACCAACGAAATCCTTTAACGTAGTGATGATCGAAGAAATGAACTTCGGAGCCGGCGGCGCGAATCGCGGGATGTAATCTCAGGAACTCTAAAAGGGCTCTCGTTCCGCCTTTCTTCACGCCGATTATCAGAGCGGTCGGTAATTGCCGGCTTGGTACCAGGCCCTGTTGCTTAAGTGTCTGATACTCCGATATACCTCCCTCGAACGTACCGTTCACGTTTCGAGGTGAGAGAGATTGCGATTTTTTCGAATCCGTCCGGCCATCCGGAGGCACCTCTTCGATCCTAGATCTATCGGAACCTTGGTACAAGACTACACTCCTTGAGGGGATTTTCGTTCTCTGCAGTGTGATCTTCTGCGATATGTCGGCTAATACGTGCGAATGATCAACGAAGAGCATCCACAAGTAGATGACCAACGCGCACACGAGAATCACGATCTTCCAGGAGCTTTTTCGCAATTCCATCTTCGCGATTTTACGAATCGTCGTACTTGGTCGGCTTCCTGGATGCCATTATATCGCCGCGTTGTTCGCCGTCTCCTTCATCGACACCAACACGCTCGCGCCGATACCCTTTGCGATGTCTGAAAGATTTTCCGATATCTTGTATATGCGCTATGTGTTACGATCAGACAGGAATAATCTTCGCTCGTGAATTATGCGCGGAAATGCAACTGGTGTATCCGACAGCAGGTGAAAAATCGAATACGATAGTATCTACGTCGTCCGACGGACCGGGTGTTCCAGTCTCTCTGCATTTTTAAATTTTGATATAAACAGAATTGAGAGATACTGCAAAGAGAAGACAATAAGGAAACCTATATTGAACAAAAATTTAGCACGATTATATTTCTCAATTATACATAATTTGAAATTAATGTAGAAGAAACCTCTCATGGAAATTAAAAAATCGTCTGTGTATTACTTCAGAATTAAAAGAAAAAGGTACCGAATGGTTACTTTCCTTTACAGAAATTTAATGTAAAAAACATTGCAAACAGAAGACACACACACACACATTAAGATAAAAGTTGCCGATTCACAAAAATACAAAAATATTAGTTGATTCAACTAAATACAGTGGGTTGTCAAGCAAATATTTGTTAATTTAAACAAATAACATATTTTAAATTATAAAATTGTGTTAACTCGCGTAAATTTAATCTAAATATATAAATATTTAAACTAAATAATTACTACGAATTAAACGCATTTAGTCAAGTTAACAATTTTTTTTCTCAGTGTATGTACACATACATTGAACAAAAAATATAGTAATTATATTTCTCAATTATTTGTAATTGGAAATTGATAGAAAGGAGAAATCTTTTATGAAGATTAAAAACCATCAATGTATTTCTTTTGGAATTAAGTTGAAACTTTTATACTTTAACTGTACAGGACATAAAATGACGGATAATGACTCTTTTAACGCCGAATCCGAACGGCGCTGATGATCATAAATCTTTTGATCATCAGGTGGAGCCCATTTTTGGCTCATTAAACGCGAAAAATCGCGTTTGGGCGCACGTGGGATTGAACTCGATGATCTATCATCAGCGCCGTTCGGATTCGGCGTTAAAAGAGTCATTATCCGTCATCTTACGTCCTGTACAGTTAAAGTATAAAAGTTTCAACTTAATTCCAAAAAAAATACATTGATGGTTTTTAATCTTCATAAAAGATTTCTCTTTTCCATCAATTTCCAATTATAAATAATTTACAGATTGCGAGTCAATCGCACCGACCGGTGAACCACTCGACGCCACAATAATTGAAGATAGTGATTAATTATTTATTTTGAGTAATAAGATCACAGTTGATTAATGCTTTTAATATTCAAAATAAGTAATTTTCAGCATTAAACTGACTATATATTAAATTATAATAAATTTCTGTCACAATATGAATATAATTATAATAAAACAGTACACAGGGTAAAATTTAGCATATTTTTATATTTATTAAATTTCTGAAATGCGCCCATTAAAATATTCGAAAGCAGTCAGATTTTCGCAGACCCGGAAAATGTATTTCTCAACAGAAAATTACAAAATCTCAACGTGCATGTAAAAAGCTCTGAAATGCATAATGGATCCGTTTCATTTCTTGTGGTTGAAGTACACTTTCTATTTCCATAGAACACAAAGTAATTTCGCGTCAAAGTCAGTGTTGTTCTCATGCACCTTTGTGTTTCGGAGGTGAGAAATAAAATGCAAAAGCGGATCCCTCCAATCCGCTTAACTCGAAAACAGAATGAATTATAAAAAATGTTTGCCACCCTCGGGAATTTCCGAAACGATAGAATGTCCGGATGGTCCGGCCACTATGTCCATTGGGCAACGGGATAACTATAAAATCCGAAGTTCGGGATTACACTCACCCTGGAGTAGCGTGCCGCCGGTCGGAGACACGTTTACTTTCACCCCGTGCGCGTCCGTCATCGGCCAACGTGCGACTGGCGCAGCCGGTGGAGGGTTGCGGATGCGGACACACGGTCTCGCGCGCGGAAAGTGCACATTTAGCGCGTTATCAAACTGCACGGGCAGACCCGTAACTGCTTCGCAGTCCCCGTTTCTGGCCGGCGCCACTTCTGTCGTCATGCGTGTTACAATCGATGGAAAGTCGACACGACGCGACGTCGTCCGTACGTGAGATCTCTCCCTTATCCCGCGAGATGAAAGGAAGCTGAGGACCATCGGCGCCTGTTGACCGCGAGTCCACTGGAAGCCCGGTTGTAATCATCGTCGTTACGTTCACCATCACTATAACTTTTTCCAAAACTCTGCGATAGATTTGTAATTTCTCTTTTCTTTTTTTCCAAAAATCATAATCCGAGAACTTTTTTTTACTTATGCTGCTGAAGCAGACGGGTTGAAATTAATTCGCTGTAGGCGCCGCGATCCTCGGCTACGGTTCTGACGACGGTGTTCGTAACAATCGATAACGCTCGGCCGGCTGGGAGAAGGGAGACCATCGCCCTATATAATGCGGTGTGTAGGGATAAGATATATCTGCCGATGAACGATCAGGTTAATGAGAGCGCGAGAGTGACCTTCGATGGACCGATTCATCCTGTCATTGAGTATACATCATTATCTGTAGTATCGAGAGACGAGTATTACACTGCACGCATATAAGGGGTGCCAAATATATATATGGCCTGATTTTGAATATAATCATGCTGTTCGGATCATCTTTGAATATCATTCTATAAAATTTATTTGCAATAAAAAAGATGATCTCTTTCTTTGATTCAAGCCTGCCGATGTAAGGCGGATCAGATAATTTGTGATCTTTAAAATTAAAATAATTATAAATTTATTCTTATTGTTAAACTTCGCGCAAAAGTCGCGAAGAATGTCGTAAAGAGGACTTCAGACTTCTTGATATTATTTTTATCTCAGAATATGTGTTTTTGCGATTTTCTTACGACTATTCAATTATGTATTACTTTTAAACAAAAAATACGCAACGCATTACTGATTTTGCAAAAATTGTTTCCCTCTCGAAAGCTAATTGCGTTTTTCTATGTTGGGGACTGAAAATGGTAAAAAAAAATTAATATACAACTATATATACTTATAATTACATATTAATCGATATTTATAAATATATATATACATACATATTATTATGTATGTGTAAATATAAAACAAACTATTAATTGCAATAGATTTATGCTGAATCACTTGTAAGTCTCTCGAGCGAACGAAGCTTATCTTTCGACAGCACAGACGCAGCGCTATTAAGTAATTTACCACAGGATTCTATAATCTTTTTTTATGTAACATAATTACTCATAGTTGTAACATAGTATTTCTCTACAGATTAATATCGGCATTATCTCGCCGAAGTAACAAGCCGCATTAAATCTATTTTTTAGCGATAAGAATTTATCGCTATCGAAAGAACACAACAACTTTTGCTTTTGCTATTATATCACCGCATGGTTTAAAAACTCTCCGTTTATTTAATTTATATAACATTAAATTGTAAGTTCTCCTCATTGTTATGACGTTACAGTCATAATAATAAAATTATTTTTACAATTATTATTATAACATATAATATTTAATTATTTTTATATTACAGCGTTCTTTTTATTGTAATATAAAAAAGATTTTTTTAAACATGCGAAAATATAATGGAAAAAAAAAAAACGGTTCTCTTGCGTATTGATCGAAAATAATCGTAAACTGGTTACATTTTGCAAACTTTTTTGTCGACGCGTGTGGACTATGAATCACGCGCCGTCGAATGCAGTAAACGTTTTTAAAAATTCTACGAGAGAGATCTATAATATTCATATGCGTCGCTGTCGTCATATGAATATCTCTCCGTCGCGCCGGATTGTCCGCCAGACACATATTCACATATTGTTTATAAAATTATCACAGTATCATTCGAATACTTATTTTATATCTTATGTACACGCGCTTCTAGAATATAGAAGGTGGCTATTTTGCATGAAGCAGCAGGTGTATAAAAATGTACAATGGAAACTTCTTTCAAATTACGTGAAAGGGTTTAAATACGAGAAACGCTGAGTGATATCGATTTGATAACGTCACAATCAAATATCGCAGATATTTTTCTACTTCATCGCAAAGTTAAATAAATACTTAGACGAGACAAACATATTTTTTTAGAACCTATAAGATATTTAAGATGCCTAAAAGGCGCCTTTTAAGCTGCATTTTAATTTTTCAGACGTTTATACTTGAATGTTCAGACATTTGCTTCTCGAATTTCTGTAGTATCTTATCACATAGAATATTTTCGAGCTGATTTTCCTACGTATTCTCTCTTTTTCCGAGATATATAACGACACGAGTATTATATACCCATACTGACATATATATATCTGAAATGTATTCAAGATATATGCATAAATAATCTTCAGTATTTTTTCTGTCTTTTTCGATTGATTCCATTATACGCGTGAATCAAAATTATTTTGTTTAAATGAGCTATATTAAAACTGCGCTTTTGAACTTTTAGGCATTGTCGTTAGGTCAACAATATTTTCTATGTCTTCTATTATATTATCGCTGTCGTTCGGAATTTTAAGCAAAACACCGATGAATTACCGACGTAATGTGTATACTCTTTAAAATTTTAGATAATTAAAGAGTAATCTTTGGAGTGGAATCTAATTCTATTAAAGAGTAACGAAAAATGACAAATGAGCCAATGTTAAAAAAGAGTGGCTCAATTGTTAATTTTTGAGAGTGAGGTTCTATTTAGAGTTGGATTCCATTCCAAAAGTTTAGAAAATTAAATATATAATTTGCTTCATAAAAATTTCGCTTTCATGGCGATTTGATTTAAAAAAATTCTGCCTTGTAGTCCAGTCGACTGCATTAAGAATCGGGAGATGTTTGAAAGTCTCTCGAGTCTCGTGTATTTTTGGTAGCCGGCTATTGCGTCCGGATAACAGCCTCAAGGAACACGCTATGAAAATACAAATTGTATCTTCCACATCGAAAACAATATTTTGATTGTTTCATGGGGCTTCTATTGAATCTGCTTCGTGTAGCCCTTCTCCTTCAGCAGGTCATCTAACGTTTCCTGATTATAGTAGACGATGAAGTCCGTAGGCTCGACGCCCTCAAATACAGCGTTCACCGACGGCTTCAGGTTGTAGAAGAACAGCGGCTGGCCTCTTTTAGCGAAATCCTTTGTAAGAATCTCGATGACTGTGGCAGCTGTGAAGTCTGCACCGTAAATATGCGAACAATCGATCACCACAGGCGTCGCGACGCTCTCGGCACGTCGGCTGTACTTGGTCACTAAATTGCGAACGTAGTCCACCGAGGGAAAGATTAAGCAACGATCCGGCGTCAGCATTAGATACTCGATACCGTGATGTGTCTATTAAAGAAAAGAGAAAAATGAGAACAGATATTATGAAATATATATCGCTCATATCCGCAATAGCACGAGCTTAAATCAAGAACAGAGTGAAAGATTGAAGACTTAACACAGATCGTGAAGAATTGGCTTTGTATTTTTAAGTAAATCAATAACCACCTTAAGCTTTTCTACGGATATTTTCGGTCTGGCAGCGTGATACAGAATGAAGAGAATATTTATTCCTATTCCGCAGAGGATACCGATCTCTAATTGCAGTACCAAACACGCGATGAACGTGCCTACCCCCGGGATGAGATCCGATTCTGCGACACAAAAGGGTAACAGTTAATTTCGTGACGTATTGTCGTAAATGTATTTATGTATTAATGAAAAACACGCGCTCTTACTTTTTGTCCTCCACATCGGCTTCACTACTTTAACTTCGACCATAAAGATCACTGCGGCGATAATGATCGCTGCTAAAGTGGCACGTGGAATAAAACTGAAATACGGAGTGAGGAATAGCAGAGCTAAAATTACCAATAAACCTAAAACACACACATACACATATACAAATAACGTAACCACACAATTATGATTTTCTAATAACTTTTTCAGTTTTATTGATCGGTCGATAAATTCAAGCGAAATAATATGATTTGAGCTTTGTGAATAATATACGTATGTGCTCGGGAAAAATGGTTTTGCTGAAGTATCTAAAAATTTAACTAAATCTGAAAATAAATTTGTTGAACTGTCAAAATATGTAAACGTTTAAACTTAATGACAATGCTAAACAATTAACATTCCGACAACTAATTAAGATATTCTACATTTTGATAGCTTTTGCGTTTTTTACTTTACGTTCGACTTCGGCAAAGGAGATAAATAGAAACAATAATTTGCAAAAATTATAAGCTAAACTCACCAGTGTAAATGCCGCCGAATGGTGTTCTAACACCAGAAGCGTTGTTTACTGCGCTCCTGCTAAGGGATCCCGTGCTTGGAAAAGCTTGCATAAAGGAATTTCCAATGTTCGATATACCAATCGCTATCAGCTCTTGCGTAGCGTCCACTGATTTTCCATTAGCTGTAAAAAATGCATAAATTCCGTAAATATACGATAGGCTCCTAAATATGCGATAAAAGTTTAACTAAGAAATTCAATCATTTTGGGAAGTTAAAAATTAGTTCTTCGAACAAAGACAAGTCAATTCTTAATATGGAAATATTATCTGGCAAAGAATAATATTATCTTGTAACTTGCCAAGATAGTAGAATACACTCTTACCAAAGGCTTTGCAGATAGCGATGTCTTCCATTAGAGAAATGAGCGGTATAACGATGAGTCCACTGCCTAAATTACCAAACATCTCAATAAACGTGACCGTTGTGTTGCTGTTAGTAAAGCCGAACGGTGGGATTTGTACAGTAGGCATGCCTCCCGGTATGTAACCTGAAATGAGAAATTTTAGTGTGCTTTATTTTTGAAACATTCTGTACGGTATTCTTTTACATCGCACGATATATTTAATAACATAATTTCTATTACAATAAAATATATGTATACGTATAACCAAAATAAATTTTACGTAATATTTCATATCACTGTAATTAATAATCGGAATTTTTACAGATTGCTGGCACAATTTTAAATAAAATTTTGCATTTATTTATGTTACGTATAATTCAAACATGATCGTAGTTTCTTTTTAATCTTTTTAAATAAAAAAAAAAAATTAAAAAATTTTAATGAAAGTTTGTTTCTCGATTAATTTGCGGTTAACAGAAAAAAGGGATTTTATTTGTGTCTCATACCGATCAGTTGGATAGGCGGTTGGTTCGAAAAGCTCCAGCCTATTAAACCACAAATTACTACTAAAATGGCATTTCGCGAGGTGCTGATCAACCAGATGATTTTATTCACAACGCGATGTTTTGTAGTAAGAAGCTCCTCTTTCTTTGGGCCAATTTTGAACGAGCCTAGTAACTGTAATTAAAATGATATGTTTTTATTAAAAATATTACCTTATTGCAATCGTAATAATATTAGTATTAAATTGAACCGCTTTATTGAGAATTTCCCGTTAATAATTTTATCATTCCACCTCTCGAAATTGTTACAAATATTTATTTAGGATTACATGCAACTTTAATTTATTTTCTTTTCATTTTTAAACAAAATACTCTCTGTATTAAATTTATATTGGTTCGTATTTTGTTTTGCAATTTATTTTCATTCGCATTTTAAAAATAAAAGTTTTGTATTAAATTTATATTCCATATGAACGATATCTACTGTAAATCACTTGATTAAATTTAAATATTAACGTTGCGTAACGCGAGAGAATTTTAATAGATTCTCGTAATACATTTCTTATATTAAATAATTACCCTCAGAATTAATAGTAATGCTATGCAGGATATTCCTAAAATAGTATCCCAGGCGGATGTCGTATGTATGAGTCCACCGATACTTTTCCACATCTCAATAAATTGAGAACCCTTGGCAGAAATACCGAGGATATCTTTCACTTGCGACGTAACAATTATCAAAGCTACTGCTGATGTGAAACCAGAACTTACTGGACCAGACACGAAATCTATTAAAAATCCTTTTAAAAAATAAAATATAATCTCAATTATTTTATTCACTACACATTGCGGTTTCGTGATAAAAATAAAATTCGAAAGAGAGCGATATTTTAATATTTAAATAGAATGAGAAAGAATGTGACTGTTGTAATTCATGTTTGAAAATGTCAAAAAGTTTAACTAAAGCGTTTCTTAATATTTTTATTTTTATTTCATTTTATATTTTATAGTTTTTTCATTTTTATTTCAAATTTTAAAACATTAATTATAAAGTTAATTTAAAACGTTACAATGTTTAATTTATGTGAAATCGTTACTTTTAATACCACTCTTCTGTGCGCGTATTATAACACTAACGTTTTTTTAGCCGTTTTTAAATCAAATTAATCTTGATAAATTATTGAAGATGACTTACCGAGGCCGAATATACCCATTATTAACTGCACGATTCCGGCCAAAAAGCTTAATAAAATCGCATACATAACCGGAGAGTCTAAGTGAGATACTGTTTGATAAGTCAATAAAGATAGTATAGCAGTAGGTCCCATGGGTACATCCTTGCAGGATCCAAAAATTACGTAGATAAAGCAACCTAGGAAGCTACCGTATAAACCGTACTGAAATAAAAAGTGATATATACGTATATAGAAAAAATATAAAAGGTACCCCTAATTCAATTTTTTTAATAGAAAAAAGGTACTTGTTCTTTAATTTTCATTCACTGAAAATTACTGCTCATTCAAATAAGCATCAAGATAAATATATTTGCAATTAACTGAAAAGCATAGTTAATATTTAGTAATATGTAATTATTACTTAAACATTTGCGAAGGAGTTTTTACATTTTTATTTTAAAAACTATTTCAATTTCGTTCTTTATCTTTTTGATTAAATTCCAGTGAATGAAAGATCATTTGATCAAACGTTTACACTAATGTAATTTCGGTGTGATTCTTGGGGTGATGCAACTCTTCGTAATTCTATGTAAGTCATTATATGAGCGATAACTGTCTCGTTTGTTTATGTACCTGCGGCGGTAAACCGGCGACTCTTGAGTATGCCAGCGACTGAGGAATGACGGTGAGGCCCACGGTGATCCCGGCCACTAGATCTCCGAGTACATCTTGACTGTTGTACCTTGGCAACCAGTTCAAGATCGGTAGCCTCTTGTAAAGGGTCTTCTTCGTGCATATGGCCCTGGCACGCCGCCTCGTGTGCTGCAATAGTGATTTCAGAAGACCTTCCTTCTGCTTGGCCTCGTCATCCCCCGGCTCTTCGATCACTGCTCCCAAATATAATTTTATGATAAGAATATGATAGTACGATTTATAACATTCTTAATTTTCCTCTAATATTGTAAGATAAAAATAAACTATCGTATAAAATGTTTTTTATTCTGATATTCGACAAATCTATTTTTTATATGTATTAGAGAATGTATCAAGTGTCAAACATTAAGCTAGTAATAATTTTATCCCGTGTACGTTCGAGCTTAAATATCAAAAATATAGAGAATATAAATTCAGCTCTTTATTTATTTATATATATTCTTTAAATACACTATATGAAAATTTATTTAATAAATACTTACTATATTTATAGGAACTTTAAGTATAATAAGATATATTATACTTATAAAAGATCTTAATATTAGCAGTGATAATTTTTCATCTGTCAATTTATAATCTATTGATTTGCACTTATATAGCCTATTGATCCGCGCCCGTTTCCAGTGTTTTCGTTTTATTTTCATTCTTAGTTCTACAAAATCTTATCGTGTTAAGAAGAGATGCTTCTACCTTTTAAGCAATGTTTGCAAGAATGTTTTCAATCCCTTTTCAATCATCATTTCAGTTGTATAATTTTTTTTATCCATTTGTAAAACAAATAAGAACGATCTGAAAAAACCAGCTGGCTAAACTTCATCGTGGCCATGTACTTTTAACACAAGGGATTCATGTCTGTCGTATCATTCGCGGTTCGCCACGTTAGCCCATAAATAATTTCGTACGGTACGCAAAAACGCAGCGTGACAAGCGCGGTAACAAGGACGGAGCTCTTGTACCTACTCTCATACAGACAGCGCGACACTTGAATTTATTATCTCGGCGAAAAGAAGAAGGGAAAAAATATATATCGTATATATACTACCGTGTACACGCGCTGAGATGTGTTTCTAAAAGCATTACGCGCTTCAGAAGACCGATCTTTCATTCGCCCGCCAAGGAAGGCGAACCAGTTTCGCGAAATAAAATCATTGACGACGTGCAAGAAGGCACGTTACCACAATCTTGCATTCGTTAATGTCATCAGATGTAATATGTAGTTTTGATAGTAGGTACTTTTTCAAAATACGATCAAAATTTTGTAATTATTTATTTTATTATTTACTGCCATTACGGGAGAGATTTCTCTTTGTTATTATTTTTGTACGCGATGCACAGGACGATTGATGCATGCAGAATGCGTGTAAATTTATGTGATATTATTTTACTGAAAAAAATGCTGAAATGATTAATAACGCTTGGTGCATTCTAATAGGTATATGATTATTATATATAATATGCAGTAAAATAAATTTGCTTAATATTAGAATAGAAACATTTTTATACGATAGTTTATATATATCTTTATCTGTTTTATTTTTTTTAGCTTTACGTTGATCATTTGTAATGTTTCGTATTATTTTCATAAAATAATTGTTTATCGAAACAAAGTTTTTTGGAGTATATTCCTATTTGGAGCATATTCTCCGTTTATTGTTATCATATTAAACATGAAAAATAGCAATTATCGATATAATTTTATCACAAACTTTTTTATCAACAACTGTGTTAAATATGATGCAGTTTAAGGCAAAAGTCCTTATCTTTGTAGTGCTGAATAAATTGGGGCGCGGCTACGTTAACCTAATGTTTCGTAACGCGAAGATCGATATCAATAAATTTACATAAAAATGTAATCAGATCACAAAGGATTTATCGTCGCTTCTATTATACATTGTAAAACTAAATTCAAAATTCTACAAACATTCTATATTTGTTACTTTAAAGTGTTTTTGGTAGTGCATCTTCTTATACTTTACATTTTAAGATGACGTAACTGACAACACGACAATTCAAATTATCTCTGTGAAATTAAGTTTAAATAATGGGTCTATCATTATCATCCTCGTGATGTGCATAAAGTATAAAATTATTGTATAAGCGAGAAATTTCGGTTTAATTTCGTCAGATAAGTCTCCATTACATGCTTGTTCGAACAAAGAGTTTTATGATAGATACTCACTTTTGTGACATCCTCGCCGCATAGAGAAGTGAATTATGCTTTAAAATACGAGTAGAGCGTATGTTTTATGGACAATTTGATAAATCAATGACTTTTCAAAAGAAGACTATTTTGAAAAATAAGTTAAATTTTGATACAAAAAGAAATTACTGATTTATCAAAACTGCTAATACATAGACTTAATACTAATACATAGGCCTTTTCTGTGTATTCACTCCTGTTCAGCTTAGCGAAAAATACGACTATTGTATTTTCATTTGGAACTTACAGATGAAATCTGAAGAGCCCTGCATGTCACGATGGTTTCCGTGCGAACTGTGAAGAGATCGAAACGAATGAATGAGATCCACATTGTTGGTGGATTCGCTTAAGCCGTGATTCACGTAACCCTCTAAACCCTGTCTGCTGTCCGAGCTGCTATCGTCTTTCATTCTAAAAACGTAAAATACAAATTAATGTGAGGTTCATCCTACTGAAAAAAATCATGTCACAAAATTACATAATGAAACCATGTAATTAAAACAGGTAAATTACGTAATAGATTGTTCCAAAGTACATGATTGTTCTTAAATCACGTAATTTGAAAAGTCACACAATGATATGTTTTTTCTTTTTATTTCTATTATTTAATTCTTTAAAATTCGATAACTGTAAAATTACATAACAGATGATATTATTTCTAATATCATATGATTTTTCAAATTACGTGATTTTAAAAAATAAGGTAATGATTTGGAACAAATGGGATAAATCCACATTATGTAATTTACTTGTTTTTTTTTTACATGATTTCGTTATGTAACTTTGTGATGTGATTTTTTTCAGTAGAGCAGTCTATAACAATAACTATCGATATTTTTAGTTTACAAACAAAATAATAAAATTATTTAGAATAAAATAATTTAGATGTTTGTAAGAGAACAAGGAAAGGTAAAATAAGATATAAATGAAGAAAAGGGGAAATAATTTGCTCATAAAAAGAGAGATCTTTTATGTTTTGATGGAATTGAAAATATCACGAGTTTTCAATGGGAATTAGATTAATTGTAACATGTGACAATGCAATCGTCACACTTTGATCGTTAGTTAAGACTATTGGAGATGATATTCACGAGCGAAGACACTACAAATTTATTAAACTTGACCGTGAACCAAGTATTAATTGCAGTCAAGGCGATATTGTCACGAGTTTTTAACTTACACTACCTCGTCCATTATAGGAAAAACACATTATGAAAATATTACTATATATATATATATATATATATCACAAATAAGATGATTAGATCCGACGTGATCCGCGACACTCACCCCGACATTCGTGAAGCAACTTTTGTCACTATAGAGTATAGACTATAGTTGCAGTAAGAGATCTGTTTATCGCGAATAAACGAAGGCGATGTAACGATTGTTTCAATCCAAACAAAAATTAGGATAATGAAAAAGAAATTAGATGTTTAATATTTATAATTATACAGCACTTATTATTAATTCAGTAACATATAATCAAAAATATAAATACATTAATTCAGTTTTATCGACAAAATTTATCGTGTTGTACCTATTATATAAAAATTCAACGTTTGTGAATAATTTTATCCGATTAATGTCCATGACTATCAATATAGATTAATTTTAATCTCGATTCAACTCTTTATCGGTTGTGTACAGTTTGTTTTTATAACTTTCTGATGATCCATTTGTCAAGTCTATGTATACTTAATTTTTTAATTTCTTTTCCATTTTATAATTTTAATTTAGCTGAAGCTGAATTGTAAGTGAAGTCATAAGTTGTTTAATTTAAAAAAGACCTAGTTTTGCTTTTTCTTGTTTATGCTTAAATAAACTAGTTTCCAATTTGCGATTCAATTATTTGTTCGTGTGTTACCTTTCTTTTATTTCGCGCGCTTAATTTAACTTATTCTTTATCTTTTTCTAATTCTTAGAATTAGTAAACAAATTAATTTTAATCTCACACTATATTAGTAGAAACAAGAAAACATAAATGTCTTTTTTCTTATTGCAGAATTGCTGGTTATTTTTCGCTAAAAGCATCTTCGCGTGGATACAGCCCCCGAATGCAGGCCGGCTGCGTTACGTGAGTGCGGTTATCGTAATAACTAGGTAGTGTCTCTATTTTATGTAAGACACTCGGTTTCATAACTTTTAAATCTTGTACCCCGGATCGATATTGCTTGGTGGCCGCGAGCGGTTTACGTGCAGTCGCGCATGTATTCCGCGCGAGAATATCGCACGTGCTTCTTCTTTATTGAAAATTAAAGGAAAAACTTTCGTTCATCCACTTTAGGGAAATTGCAATTCCGTAATTTACGGATGCTTAATTTTGAGAGGCACGGATTTCTCGCAACGCTCGTGGCCCGTTTGCTCGACTTCCTTCTAAGTGCTTCAAAGCGCTTAAGTCTAATTTTTATGGGTATAATTTAGATCTTGCTTATGCCCGTTTCTACTAATATAGGTGAGTTTAACGTCAGTTTAACGCAGATAACGTACGTAAAATATATGAAATCCTTTAGACGTGTTTTAGACATAAGGCACCTAAGACGTCTTTTAAATATCTCATGTAACATATATAAATGTTATCTGGGAACTCACTCTTTATCTTTTTTCAATTCCTAGAATTAGAAGAAGATACAGAGTTTTGTAAAGTTAATCAACATTTGCAGAAACGAGCATTAGAGATGATTTTTTTTACCTTTGTCAAGAGTGCGTAATATTTTTGATAATTCGCGTGATAATCCTCGCTTAAAAGATATAATCCGATATCAAAACTACCGTATTGCGTAAGCGTGAAACACGCAAGTATAATGTTACATTAATCATTACAATTAGCCAAACAATTTCAATAAGTGATCATCTAAGTAATAAATTAGTAAATAAAGTAATCATCAATTAGTAAATTAGTAAATAAATTACTAAATAAAGTAATCATCTAAGTGATTAATTTTGTTGACATACTTGTCCGTTCGATTCATTGATTCTGAAATTAATGATTCCAGAATTAACATAGTTGTTCTTATTTTTACAACTCCGTTCGCATTTGTGATTTTACGAACACTTGATTATAATCACGCATGAAATTTGCTTAATTAAGTTTTATTTAAATGACTTTCTTTTCGTGCATTTTTTATACTTATGCATTACACATTAAGTATCATATTGTCATCAATGAATTAATTGTAGTACTTGATATGCGATGAAATATAATATACAATACGAGAGATATAGAGTAGTATTTTTTATTTAAAAAGGCGTGACTTTCATTGAGATCATTTTAATGTTAAGTTCTGCAATTAATCAAGAGTTAATTAAACTTTCTGCATATTTAAGATCCAAGTTTCGTGCGTATTTAAATTTCATTCTAAGAGTCGCGCTTATCTTTTTGTTTCTAGTTACATAACAATATATTGTAACTAGGTGAGGCCTTTTAATAAACTTGTTAAAATAAAAAAAATATATATATAAGAGCTTCTTTATCACTGCAGCTTAAGACTGAGCTCCTGTCGAGTATCTTTTTTATTGCACACGATTTTACGAATAAATAAAGCTTATCGTTTCAGCGACATTTATTAGTGGAGGTAGGTCTTCAAACGTACATGTCCGAATGTAAACTGATATAAAACATGTCGTTTTATGCGCTAAAGTGCGACACGTCGATGAACGCAGTCGGTGTTTGATAGAACTGGCGTAATTCACTATTGGAAGTCACAATTACTACAAGTGGATTCGATTGACTGGCGTCATTTCGTCTGATTGTTTCGCCAATACCACAATCGTTTGCTTACACAAATGAAAGCAAAATGAAAACGGAAAGAGGAAAAGTATTCCGCGATTGTGCAATGGCTGCAGCGACGGTACACGTATGTTTCACAGCGATGATAACGTCGAGAAATTCCTTGTCTCCTTATTGCACGGACATTCCGAGGAAAAGTGATGATCTGTTTAAACATCGTATCAACAATATTGAGCAATAAGTCAGATAATCTTATAATTTCCTTATGTCCACACTGATTAGGCATACGAATAGTTCGTCCGAGATTTGTGAGTCACGCACATAATACATTTACATGTTTTAATAAACGTCAGCATAGTCTTAAGAGGAAATGAATGTGAATTAAGATACCTGCCCGTACGTTAATTGCGTTGAATCATCTAATGAAAACGGAATACTAAAACAAAACATATATATGCAA
Organism: Cyphomyrmex costatus; assembly: GCF_001594065.2. Lineage (NCBI taxonomy): Eukaryota > Metazoa > Arthropoda > Insecta > Hymenoptera > Formicidae > Cyphomyrmex > Cyphomyrmex costatus. The sequence continues at coordinate 489,914 of NW_017277774.1, forward strand.
TTTAAGAGATTTCAATTGTTGAATGATATTGGTAATGTCACAGTTATTTGCAGCAGAGTGTAATGGTATATAATAATAAAAAATATCTATTTATATTATTTACATATTTATTTAATAATAAAAAATCGAAATTAGAATATTTTAACTTTGTTCTTGTGAAAGAAATTTTGTTAGTTGTTCAAATAAAAACCTATTTCATTATTTTTCGAATTATTTTGCAAATAATGGAATTAAAGAATTTTTTATTAATTGATCTACAATAGATTCTAAATCGTTAAATTTTTGAAAAATTTATTTTGTACCAGTCACATTTTGATAGACCTTTTCTAAAGAAGTTACATTTCAGAATTGTAAACATTTTAAGCGATGTTTTGCAGTTAAAAAATATCTATCATAAAAACTGTAACATTTATAAGAAGTATGGTGAACGTCACTATTTTTTGCGTAAAATGATAATTAATATTTACGATTGTATAATTGTTTCACTTACGTATCTGTCACGTGCATTCCACACGACTGGAAGATGATTAATGATTTCGAGCTTATTGTCGGTCGAAGTAAAAAAGTGAAGAAAAAAACAAATATGTTGCATCAAAACTAGTTTTCTTATCATATTAATAATTCATTTCCATTTCAAATTGCCACGTATTAATTATGTAGAAGTTAATCATGAAGGACATTTATGCAAAAATTTTCTAATATATAACAATCGATATGTAACTGCGTAAAAAAAGCGATAATAACGCAGTTAAAAAAATTGTCAGAAAAACGACGTCGTTTTAAAATATAGATAAAATTTTTCCTTCGTTTCGAGCTCTTTTAGTTTGACAAGCTCTTAGTTCAGTGACAATCGATGTTATCGAAAATATTCAGAAAAAATTTTCTCCAATAATATATTTTAAATTCAGTCAGTACTTTAAATCATATTTTATTTTGCCTCGTGAAACATGCGTATATCACGTTTTTAACGAGCACAAATCTATGGATTATATTATCGTGAGTATATCGATAAATATCATAAAATGCGTACGTATGTGTGTGGTGACAAATACAATTCAGTGTAACAACTTTACGTGTACAAGCTTGTTTTATAAACGTGCACCTCGATAAGCTCGGTGGTTTCCCGAATGTATACGCATAGATCTTGTTGCATTAATAAGCATTAGCCTTTGAGTCGGCTCAGTTGCAAGTGAAAAGATCGTCAATTGATAAACGCGCAATGCAAAACGTGCCGGGCTGCTTATCGCTTTGACAATGATACTCTCTCGCGCGTCAAGGTCTAGTCGTATAGCCACCGCGAACTGGAGTACATAATTACACCTAATTATATGCTAGACCGAAAAGGCAGATAAACCACAGGAGGATGGATTAATGTCAGTTTGCACAAATCGATGGAAAATTGATCATTATCGTGTATGCGCAGACGAAGACATGCGAATTCTCAGTATTCTTCGGTTTATCGTAAACGAAATCACGGGGAAGTATCGTCTGAAATACGATACCTGACAAAGATTCCATCAGGGAAACACAAACGAGCCATTGTCGTAAACACATAATTGTTGATGAAGTCGGCTGAAGAAATTTACTACACATCGGCTATTAAACGGAGATATGAAAGGAATGTGTTAATATGGAAGTTTAGAAATGGAATTAGTCGGAGAATGAACGGAGAATGAAGTGCTCTACCAGTGTATTTAATTTAATAAAGGTATTTCCGCATTTGTGTAATCTTCACATCAGTTGTTACAATCTGCAGGTTAATCTAATCGAACATTAATAAGGAAATATTATCGGAAGATGACTTAGCTTCTTTTTTGTATGTAATATCGTCCTTTCATGTGGGAAATGTCGTATTAGTAATTATGAAAACTATTTTACGTTATATAAAACTATTTTTTACGTTATATAAAATTATTTCAAGTATTTTTGTCGAAAATTGCAAAACTAAACAACATTAGTAATCTTATCTAGTTAATGCTATTTTTACAATACAATATGAATCTCTAATCTATAATAATTTTTTATAGTTATAAGTTATAACATAGTCTATTTCTTTTGAAATTGTAATCTTGATGATAATTTCAATACTATGTGATTTTGTTTGTATTAAACTTGTTATTATGTACAAAAGTTGTACACGTAAATTATTTATTTTTGTAAATTTTATAATTTTATATGATAAAAAGAGAGATATACATAATTGTTATTTATAATCTGATAAAATAAAATTATGATTTTATGCAAACTTGTGTGCAAATCTAATCGATAAAAATAAATAATATACATATTTAATATTAAAAAATTCTTAATTTTAGTTATATTTGTTAAATAATTAATGAGTGCGTATAATAAATGTAAACTACATATTTCTATATCTTTAAAACGCAAATTTTAATTCTTATAATTAGTATTGATCATTAAAATATTTAATTAAAAAAAAAAAGAAAATCCAAATTTAATAATAAATTATAATCTTTATATATATACCTATATATATATGTTTTCTCTTACAAAAGTTTTCATTTCAATACTCTTGATAATACTTCAAACAAATTAAAATAAAAAGGGAAATAATAAAAATTCACTCACTTAGATGTTTACTCGACTTAAAGAAGATCCGTTTTTGTTCGATTTTCAGTGTCTATCCTTTCAAGCAGAAGAAGAAGAGTCACAAAATAGCAAAGAATGTGTCAGTTCTTCTCCTCGAGGAATTCGAAAGAAGTTTCACGTTTCAATTTCGAGAATTTTCCTCTCTGTTACTTCGAGGCATCACAGTCACACGGATCGAACCCCATTAAGGTTCTCGTCGACATTCGTGAGAAAAGCGAACATTGCCGCGGATTCGTTTTAGCGAATTTTTCGGTTTTCCGAAGAATCTGTTGGTCCTCCGTTCGCAACGTTTCGTTCTCCAGCTAGTCTCCAGCCGCTGAAGAGAACGTCGAAACAAAACGCGAAAATAAAAAACCGCTTTTAAAAAGTAATATTTACAAATTTTAATACATATATATAAGTATTTATATACATTGGGTATATAAGATTTCGGACCGGTTTTCACGGCGTAATCGTTAAACTGAGGTTCCAACGACGCTCGGCCGGCCATTTAAACGCATCGCGCGGGGCAAACTCCCTCTCTCTCCTCGGCGACCTCAGCCTCCCCCGCGACGACGTCGTCGTGTGGAGAACACTAATCGTCACGTGGTGACTCGAGCCTGACTGCCGGGAATTCGATTAGATCACGCGCTATCGGTGTAATGCCCTCCGCGCCGAGAGAATTTTCTAGCATATAAAACCGTGCCACTCGCTCGCGTGTGAGTATCAGTTAAGAAATCTTCCGATCACCCCGTTAAATCTTGCTGATATCCTAAAGGTCGGGACGTCTTGATCAGACAGTCTATTATAGTGTCCGCTCACGAGGTCCGCCTTAGGTGAATAGGTTGATATTTATGTTGACACGACAAAGTAATGGATGGTTTCACGAGGAAAATTAATGACTAATACTTTAATTTAAAATACTGCATGATAAGATTCCCGAGGATGGATACCGTGAGTCTTCACTTCCGACCTACAGCAGACAATTTGCGCTCCCTCCCTTAATTTAATTGTTATAAAGCGTTGATGCAATTTATCGTTTACATTTTCTTTCTATTGTAGAGATGAGAGACGCTATGGTCTTTGTGAAAAATGTATTTTTGGAAGTCAGTTTAATTTTGAAAGTTATTGACGATATTTATTTATTATAAGAGCTTATTGTTAATTGAACATTAACCCTTTCAGATCCGTGGACATTTTGAAGTGTACATTAAAACATTATCCATTGAAATTATTTAGCTGTATCAACATCATCTGAGACCATATAATAATGTAAATGTTAAAAAAGTAGTCAAAATTTTGAAAAAAATAATTTTTTTCTATAAATAACTTATTAAAGTGTTTTTTAATTGAATTTAAAAAAAACATGAAACTAGATCTGAAGAGGTTAATGAAACAAAATTTGATATTGCTATTATCTATATTAATTTTTATTTAAAAAAAATGTTTTAATAAAAATTTTATTAAAGAACGGAAAAAAATTTTTTCCAACAAATTTGACTGATTTAAATAAAAAAGTGCATTAATATTCTTTCTCTTTTCTAAGGTATCGTGGCTGCTCAATGTAGCTTGCAATAATTAAATTAAAAATTTAATATTAAAATGTATCTTTGAGAGAAAAAAATAGCTCGAAGATAATTAAATGATCACTATAAAATTGCACAGAATAATCTCACCCAGATTTCTTGTTTTCCCGGTTTTAATATCCTCACTTCATATCTGCATTAGTTGACGATAACAATCATAATTATACATTCTTCTGTCGTTAAACTGAATCCGATCAAGCGAGAATATGTTTGCTTAAGAAATCCTCATCGTGGAGGTATAAAAAACGCGAAAACTTATCATATATTTTTTACTATATCTGTACACATACGTATTTGAAAAAGTATGTATTTCCATTTTTACATTTATCTAAAGATATAAATAATTGATTTTATATTAAATATTAAAATATTTCGTATATTGTCTATAAAAAGCCTAAACGTGAATAAAAGATTCCTTATATCTATACGTTCTGTAGTACTTTATAATTTGCGATACAGGATCTAATAATAGCTAAACGTAAACGTTAAAAGGCGCAATAGAATGCATTTACATTATTGCATATTTAAAATACTGGATAAAGAAATTGACCAGTTTCGGTTATATATATCAGTTTTTTTGGATAAGAAGTTTTTAATAATATATATAACGTGAGATACATATATTTTAATATCAGAAGTTAAACATCAATACTCTGAGATAAGGCATCCCTATCTATCTCTTTAACCATGAAATTTAGCCATTTCACGGATAATTACAACACAATTAAGTTAAATAGGTTATATTGTCGATACATTTACGTGAGATGTGGTATGTTTCGTGTAAACAGTTAAAAGTAGATAAAGCTAGTTGCAAACAAAATGTTGAACGACTAAATACGCACTAACATTTTCGTACTTTTTGCGACGAAGGATTTTTCAAGCAAACATATTTTTGTCTCGTTGGATTCAGTATTTAATGCAGGAAGAATGATGAACAATCTTGATTGCTCGTCGATTAACGCGAGGATGAAATGAGATATATAAGATGAACAAAGAAAATTTGAATCATCGAATCGAACGGTATTATATTATATAGTTACGCAAAAATGTTCTGATTAAATTAACTATTAAAATAATTTTCATTACACTTCTTCAATTTATATTTTATTTCTTTCAACAATATTTTGTGTGATTTGAGTATAACATATAATAATTTTTTATAAATTTTAATATAATAAAACTTTCACTTTCTGTATCACTTACGACTAATCTACAGTTTTTAAAAAACTGTAAAATATTAATCTATCTGGGAATATATAAAATGTATTTTGTGTTTTATATTTTCTCTCTTATTAAACGTATAAATTAATAATATCTTTTAAATAATGTAGATATTTTATGGCTCAATAAATAAAAATTAAATACAATATAAAGGCAACAAGTCAAAAACATATATCCAACTATATAATAGAGAATGTAATAAATATAACTACATATAAACATTATAAAAGAATATTATAAAAGAACATTATAAAAGAACATTATAAAAGAATATTATTAAAGAATTTGAAAAACAAAACTTGATAAATAAAACGACGTTTCGACCTCGATCGCTTAGGTCATCTTCAAAGTTTAAATATGGTATATAAAAATTAAATACAGTATAAAGGCAACGAGCCAAAAACATATATATCCAACTACATAACAGAGAATGTAATAAATATAACTACATATAAACATTATAAAAGAATATTATAAAAGAATATTATAAAAGAACATTATAAAAGAATATTATTAAAAAATTTGAAAAACAAAACTTGATAAATAAAACGACGTTTCGATCTCGCTTAGGTCATCTTCAAAGTTCAAATATATAAAAATTATTTTAAAAATACGCAAACCTTATAAAATGATTACGTTATTTGTTGTACCAATTCTGGTTACATCATGAGATGTTAATGATGTTGCTGATTATTAACATTGCAAGTTTCTCTATCCAATTCAACAGGATGCTTAATTTGATAATGTGGAGACACAATCAAAGAGGCTGAGATAATATATTATAAAATTAATTGCAATTAAATATCTTTTAAATGTCAAAAATATTTTTTTAATTGAAAATCTCTGGTAAAATATTGTTTATGATGTATTGTGTTCGTAACATATATTTAATTGTTTTGTTAACTTTTTTCGTATCTTTAATCAATTATCATAAATATCGACGCTCTCTTAAATTATAAATAATGAGCCCTGGTTCTGTAAATTAACGCTTTTATTACGTATAATATGTACTTAACATTTGAATGTTGATATTCAAATATCGTTTATAATTTATATGACAATTTATTAACTCGTGAAATCACATCGAAAGAAGTCACAGCAAGTTTTTCTGACGTAAATAAATTGATGTATAAGTCGTGGGAAAGTACTTATACCGGTTTGAATCAGTGACGTTAGCTTTCCGCCGTCACATTTAACATATAAAAAATTTTCTCTGACTTGTGAAATGTTTAAGAAATATTTTTTTCTTAACGAACGAATTTTACTTGTAAATACATTAAAGCATTGTATCGCACAGCAGTGTTTATATAAATAATTATAATACAAACATCATATTCTATATAATTTAAAATTTTTTTTAGATAGTTATTTTATGTATAATTAGAGGAACTAAATTTATGACCAATAGAAATTTGTTAATCGAATAAGTAATATTAAGAATTGTTATGTAAAACTACATTTACTGATTGCATCTACAGTTAAATTTATTGCTAAAATAAAATTAATGCATTTAATAATAATTGTCAATATCCAATAAATCTACTAAATAATAACTGCTAAATAATGACTAAAGAATTGCAAAGATTAAGTATTTTTAATAACTATTTCTATTGAGAGAATAAAATAGAAATAAAGTATTGCATGTGAAAATGTCGAATTAAATATGATAAATGTAATAAATTTTATGTATTGAGAACCACTGCGTCAAGTGTAAGTTCAATTGCCTTAAATATTTACATTGCATTATGCAATTATATGAATGTGCCATGAAATCTCGTGACTGGTCCCAGTCACGGGACAGACATATATGACTTTTCACACTCCGCGCCAGCAATGAGATTTCAAGGTAATCTCGTTGTTTTGCGGCATTTTAATCGGTCACGTGCTTTCAGTTGATCTACCAATCTGATAACACGCTGGTGCCAAAGAGCTTTACGATTCGACAATAAATCCATATTGAATCGACTTGTATAAAGATACGGGAACATTAGATATTATATGGACATCAAATGACATCAATTTCTATAGATATTTTTTTACTTCTTCATTCAATTTTGGATGTAAATTCTCCGTCATTATATAAAAAAATGTAATATTTTAGTTCAGTTTTATTTTTCAAGTTTCCGAAAGAAGCAAAAGCTAAAAAGAAAAAAGTAAAATTAAAAGTAGAGTAAATAAAATTATTAATTACTAAAAAATTGTAAAATATAAGTTTCTAATATTTAAGCTGAATTATTTTTATCACAACTTTACTACTTTTGACGATAACTATACTGTAGTTTTGGTAGTGAGATCTTATCTTCAATACTGAAACTCTTATCTATCCGCAGCCTCGGTATTAATATTTAAAAAAGCTTTGTTTCCATTCTACGTCCTATACGCTCCTCTTGATTTATTAAGTAAGAGAAGACTGTTTTTCTGTAACTGAATGAATAAACAGTACATATTGAAAAATACTTGTATCTCAATGTAATCCATCATACCTAAAAATTCGAATTAATTTATGCAATCAGTGATCTGTCGATCACTTTAATTAATCGAATTTTATGACGCATCCCGATACAGTTTAGTACGAGAAAAATTGACGTAACTAGTATCTAAGTGAAAGCACGTGCTACAAATTTTGCACATAAACAGCGATTAGGCCGGGGTCGCCTTGGAGAATTTAATGCGTCATAATATACGACTTCACAAGAGGAACTTAGGATATACATATACTTCGAACAATAATTAATGGGGGAAACAATTATTATTGACGAGTTAAACAGCGGCATGTATTCGTAGAACTCCTGCAAACTCTTAATAGCCTGTAAGAACAAATACTTTTATCGGTTATCTCGCGGTGACTTTCGTCGCGAGATCCTCACGCGGGATTGATCTACTGAACTATCGAACTTCTATCTCGGCACGTTGTCGAGATACTGCCTCTTAAAATCGACATGCAACTCGCGTTTTCTTGCAGCATGCAAGTTTAACGTAATACGTTTAGCAAGACGCGATATAGCGAGACTTCATACATATTTGATAACTGCAACCTTGAATTTGAAATACTGATTTCTGTGGTATATTCTTATTTTTACATGCTGTACGAGAACAACTTGTGACCACAAGATTGCCCAATGTGACGCAAAAATCAACGTCATTCGCTGAATGAGTTTTCCGGTGTAAAGCAAAAACTTTTCTAAAAACGTGTGAATCACTGACGTTCCGTTGACTATTTTTTCAGCTTCGCGATTGCCTAATTAAGCGTTGCGCCTAATTAACGTGTATTTTTATTGTCTAACATCGCGTCCTCATTTGTAATAAACGTGTTAGGGCGGAAATGCGAACCATTCGTTCGGCGGGAAATTCCCGCGAGGAATTACATACAACGTGTGAGAACTCAAAAACCCACAGGGACAGTGAGGAAGGCAATAATGGTACAGTCATATGAAGATATTAACACGTGACGTGTTATGGATCTAACATATGTGTGTCAATCGCAAAAATTATTGTGCAAATTTTTTACATACAATAGCTTAATGTAATTATAACAATAATATATATTTCGGTTATCTCTATGTGTTCACTTTTATAATCATCGCAAAATTATTATCGCGTAAATAATCTTCCATCGATATTTTTAGCATCCGATTTGTGCACATTGTTTTTGTGGAACGTCACTTTAGTTAAGATATAAATATACTTCTTCTATAATCGATTTTGTGATTATCATCTTATATGAAAATGTCGTCGTGCAAGTAAATTCTCATTAACATATTCGACACGTGATGAACTATTGATACGTGTTGTTCGTGCAAAGTATTAGTTTATAAACTTCTTCCATATTTTTCAATCAGAAGCAATCGACAATTGAACGTGCTTTAATGGTTTTGATAAATTTACATTACGTCAGATGTCCAGTATAATTATTCACGTGATTGAACATCAATTATTTATAGTTTAAAGTTCCAATATCTATAATTGATCGCATAAAACAATTTTATATGAAATATCAACAGTTTTTCTTGTTCCGTGATCGGGATAACGAGAAAAAATTTAAAAAAAGCTGGATTTTTATTGCGAATTAATGCTGAAAGATATAACGATACTATGTATACAGAATCTCCTGAAATGCTGTATCTATAAGTATATATTTTATACGAGACGCGAAAATGTTAAGACGTTGAGAATAATCGCTGTAATGTTTAATCAGAAATTGTTAATGTTTTTTTCATAGAAATAATCACGTTTGTTTGCGTTCATTAAGACATTAGCGTTGAATAAAATTATATCCTTAATTATTTGAAAAGCTATCAAATTTTATATTAAATTAATAATGAGATGACGTTTATCATTCTTTTTTTAAAGATTACATCTGGCAAATAATAAAATCGAAATTGATATGAAAACAATGAATAATAAAAGGAAACAGATATCTGATCAATGTATATGCACTGCGAGCAAAAAATATGATTTCACACAAAAATGTTATTAATATAAAATAAGCTCTAATATAATAATTAGATAATACACAGCGATTAAATAATAAAATACGAGTTTATACGTTAAAAATCTATAATATATAATTATTATAAAAATTATTTTATTCACAAAATTCCTCCTGCATTAATAGATCAAGTGAAATTGTCGACTAAAGTCATTTACATACGAAGAACTTATTTCGGTACGATTTCTAGGTAAATTATGTCCTATGGATTTTTATAACCACGTTTCCGATATATTAGAAAAGTTCAGAGATAAAAGTTCAAAAGTTAAATTAAAAGATCACAGTTAGTGATCGAGTAACATATTGCTGCCGAATCAAACATAGAAATCGCCGCTAAAAATCAAAACTTTCATCGAAGATAAAATGAATGGATAAAATCTCTCTTTCATCTGATTCGCTAATAAACAGCTCGCATTGGCCTCGACTTGAAATTATCGAAAGCACATGACAAATTTCCTGAAAGCTAAATAGGAACGCTGTCAATAAAGAGAAAATATCACATGACAAATTCTCCGAAAGCTATATACTAAAACAGAAGCGTTATCAACGTTGAAAAAAAAATGAATTTTGAGTAAAATAAAAAATAGTTTTATATAATATTGTAGTTAAAATAAAATTAGTTTCATTATTCAATCGCTGGTACACATGATGAGTATACATAGAAATACAAAGGATTATGAATAAAATGATGTAATATTACTTTACATATAAAAATTTTTAACGAATTTGTGAAGCTTCCGTATTCTCTTAAAGAGAATAATCAATTTATAAAAGATATCAGTTTTCTCGCTTTATCTCGAAACTTACCTGTTAAAACTTGAGTTATCTCAAAGTTGGGCCAGTTGAACACGTTATGTTATTCCAGAAATTTGATTTAGACGTTTGGCCGTAGAAGAAACAGCTTGGAATGGGATGCATTTACGTCACTTGGGAATTCCACTGTGTACGCAACGGGCATTCAACTTTTCGATCAGATACGAAACCGTTCACTGTCGAGATCATACCGACAACTGATGTTTGTTTACATCTTATATTGTAACATAGTACTCGTACCTCGTACCTGCCTAACTTATGTGCTTAATCCCCGTTTAGCTGTATCAATATAGCAGAATGGAGTAACTTCTTAGCTAAAAAATTCGCTTCTCTACTTTTACTCTTAAAATCATATTTCACAAACTAGAATTCTTATTAATCGTGAACGCATAAGATGAAAATATAGAATATATTGGATATATTCAATATTACAATATATTGGATATATTCAATATTACCGCTTATTGAGCTCAGTGAACACTTGCATCTGATTAGCATATTCCGTTAGATCTAAAAATATAGACCAAACGAATGCAAGAGCACTCCGTGACTAGTTATAGCATTGAATGTATTGAAATAAGCAGTCATAGTAAAACAAAATTTTTAAATAACAGCGAAGTTGAATGTTTCAATTCTTTACCCTGCCTAATGATGACTAAAATATTCCCATTGTTTTATTAGTTCTGTAATTGTTGTCAGTTGAAATTATTTAAATAATAAAATAATTAAAAAATTAAATATTTTAATTATATCAGATAAATAGCCAAAAACTTAAATACTTTAATTAATAGCAATATTAAAATCATAGCAAAAAATGCAATAACAATTATAGAACTGCACATAAATTTGTTATAAAATATGAACTAAAAATAACGTGGTAAACAAATTACAAACCACTGCAAAATTTCTTCATTATATGTTTACATTTGTGTTTTTATATTTTTATGATCCCTTTAATTCTTTTTAATATGAATTATTCGGTACGATTCTTTAAAATATTTACTCAATATTTGTCAATCAAAATTTAGAGACTTCTATCGTTTCACACAAGTTTGATTTGTGCGAGGAGCTTTGGAAATTTTGCATTCATATAGTCTAACATGAGTTTATGTTTTCTTTTTTCCCTCCCCACGGAACGATCTTTTTCCATGACACGTCCACGCAGTTACGCATACAATTGACATTAATCCATCTTGTAAAAAAGATATAACTTCATGAATCTATTTCATAAGTCCCAGGTTGGGAAATAATAGTTTAATGTAGAATACTATCAATTACGCATGCAATATACGTTTTTCCTCATTTATATGTGTCACAGGACTTTCCTTATGTGCTAAGTAAGAGTTGCTTTTAGAGGACAACGAACAGAGGAAATATCATGTAACGCATGCATGAAACACCTGCGAGGTAAAAGTTCTCCATAACGTATCGGAATGTAAAACAAGATTAAAACGGTGATAGGAAATACATTTGAATATTCAGATTAAATCGTACTAGCGTATCTTAGATGCTAATATTCATTGTTTGTCTAGCAGTATCAATCATGAACTTATCAACCACCAAACAATATAAAAAAAGTAATACTTTTGCAGACTAGCAAAAAAAGTGATCGTATCAATGAACATTATTAATTCATTTTTAATTTAAAACTTATGAAAAAATTCGAAATTCTCCAATTAAGATAATTAAAATATATCGTTACATATATCTTTATCTACCTAGAAAATTAATTGATTCCGAAAAAATAATAAACAATTAGCAGAAAAATCATACAAATTTGGATTCTTTCGAATAAAAATTTAAAAAAATAGTACTACTCTCAAATCTTGTACAAAGTAATTCTTAATTATATATTATTTTATATTTCTTATAAATCTCTTTCTTAATTTACACACACCCCAGTATTACAGTATTATATATAATTAAGAATTATCTTGTAAATATTTTTTTAATTTTCATCTATTTTCTGATTTTATCTGTTCGTTAAGCTATCGAAATATAGATTTTCTAATATAATATATAATAAATAAATATATATATATATATATTATATGCACACAAAATAAACACTAAGTTTTATGTGAAAATATAACATGTACTTATATGATCCTCTAAGTTACAATATATGTATAAATAGCTTATTAATAATTTTCATTATTTTGTATATTATATAATTATTAATTATCATTATGTAACATCAGACTAACCCTTTGACGCACCAAGATTTTGATTTCTTTAAACCGCTGTGTTCATTTATTAGCTTGATTATATTGCTATTCCCTATTGTTCATAATTAACGAATGAGCATCTTCCAAGTGCTTTTATGCACAGCGGTAAAATCATTTAAGAACTGCCATTGACTTTGGCGACTTCATACATCACGTCCGAGTTTTATTCCTCGCAACGCAATATGTATATTAATACCGTAAGTGCTTATATACACGTGAATCATTCACCTTTACATGTTTCACCCTGTACAATTCAAAATCTTCAATGTAAAGTTAATAAAAAGATGTTCCAAAACGTTATGTACAAATTTCCAAGATTTCTTCGAATTACAAGAATTTCTGGAACAACCTGTATTAGAATGAGGATGTTCATATCAGTTTTACAAAATTCTATCGCATTAGAAAAATTATTTTTAATATCAAGATAACAAAGACCTTCAGATCAACGGCTTCAAAATAAAATTCAATATCTATGAAATAATTACCTAGTATATATGAAATCCTTACATGTAAAACATAATCGAGTAATCTTTTTCTAAAACTTGATCTTAAATAATCTGAAAACAATCCATTTGGTATGTAAAATACATAGTGAAGTTGGACAGCCTTAGTGTTTCTGGAGTTTCATGAAGCATCTTTAAGAGATTGTGCAAGCGCTTTGCGGCGATGTGTCCTCCGTGACGTTGAGATTATTATTGTAACTTCCATGAAATACCGACTCCTCGACGGTCAAAAGTGATTCGTGCGAGCGTTCCTCTTCGAGCGGAGCTGTATTAGAAGCGTGACTAATAGAAGAGTGTCTCGAACGGGAGAGAGTACCGCGCTGATTACTGCTAGCGGATGGAGCCGGACTTGGAGAAGGACTTTCTGGTATCTGTTCTTGTTCTTGCTGTTGCTTGATTATTATCAGTCGATTCAATAACGATATCTGACTTTGGATATTTGACATAAAAGGACGGTATCCTAAACTGAAATCAGAATGTCAAAAATCAGAGAATCAATTTATAATTAAATTGTAAAAATTGTAATAAATTTAACTGGAAAATTAAATAAATACCATATTTAAAATTTATAAGTCACTTTATAAGTTACTTATTTAGATGAGAAAATATCTTCACAAAAAATTAATTACTTCAAAATTATTAAGCAGATAGTTAGATTTTTAATTTTAAACATTTAAAAAATTGTCAAATACAAAAACTGTAAAAATACATGTATGTGATAATGTACATACCATTCCGAATGAGACCATTTGGTTAAAGTAAGCAATCCATCTCTTAGATTGATTATAGAATCGAAAGTTTGCATTGGTGCATGTGCCGTTCTGACAGTTCTAGCCATGGCCGCTGCATCTCGAAGGACAGTAGCTACAACCGCAGCCCATCCTAGACAACTGCCTTCAAGAAACAACTGTAGTAAATACCTGTAAAAATTAAAAATAAAATTAACAAAGATAAAGATATATAAAACATAATTTTTAAATAACAATAAGTTAAACGAAAAACCGTTTATATAAATAAAATCAAATAAGTAAGAAATAAATAAGATAATAATTGTAATTCTTAATGTTAAAAATTATTCGTACCTGAGCTGTACTTCCGCCCGACCGATTGGTGCGGAAGTCGAGGCTGGATTGATTTCTGTAGGTCCCACTGACTCCGGTGACACCCAACATACAGAGCCAACTATAGATTCTGCATCGTCTCTCCAAATAGTACTAGTATCGCTAAGAACACTGTTGGCATCTAAAATTATAAATTAAACACAAAAAATTATTAACGCAGAATAATCTTTCGTTATTTACAAGAATATACAAATTTGCATTTTCTTAAAGAAATTTTGTATAAATAGAAATTTAAAGTACTTCAAATAAAGAATATAACTTACCATTTATCAAATTCGGTGTTAATTTGGCTTCCGCGGTTGGAAATTGTGTCTCTAAGCTAGCGACGGGTGAGACCAACGTTGTATACGGTGGTCTACCACTTGGAAGACTAGTATATCCACTGTCAGGTACGTCGACGATCAAATTCGGAGACAAGGTTTCGTCATCGGATATTATGGAGTGTAAAGAAGTGAGGCTAGATCTCCGAAATTTCTGCAGCGTTGGTAACGAAAGCGTCGGGTATGGAAATGCAAAGTCTTCGTGAACCGCTTTTAACGTGCCTACATAATCGTCGATTCTTGCTGCTCTATCACGTTCTCGAGCAAACCATGTCACTAAATGAAAGTCAAGACGTGCTGCGAATCTACCCAAGTCGATCAAACGGCGAGCTGATAGTAGCCGCCGGGCATGACGTTGCAAGATAACATCAATAAAAAACTCTTCTGCTGATCCTTCCCTGGAAAATTATAAATTTGCTTAGTTTTAGTTCAACGACAAAAAAAATTCTGAAAGAAATAAGAATTTATACTACAGAAACTAAATTTTATAAATATCTCAAATATTAAATATTCACATAACTTTATATACTATCTACATTGCAATAGAATACTCACTTATTTTCAGTTTTCTCGCTAGATTTTGCTGTTGGAACTGATTTCTTTCGTCTCATAACAACGTTACGGGTTTTCTCTAGCATAGAAGACGGCGCAACGTCTTTCTCGGATTGCACTTTAGGTGTAACTGTAGTACTATAACTACGGCTCCTAGAAACTTGCATAGTACCCAAGACTAAGGCCAAATCGTCCTCATGTGGAGAAAGAGGAGGTGTTTGGGGAGGGCCTACCAGTTTCGCGCTACCACTCCACGATGTACGTGGTGATTCCACGTCATTTGGGTCTGAATTTATATAAAAAAATGTAATTTTAATTTTCAAAAAATGGAAAGTTACTTTTTAAAAGCAACTAATCAACGTTACTCGTTACCGAGTCAAAATATAAATCATATTAATATATATATTTATAAAAATTTGTAAGATTATTTACCGATTGCTCTAAGGAATCTCACAAGATCTCTCGATAGTTCCCATCTTCCTTGTTCTAATGCAGCATCTAACAGTAACGTGGCATGCTGCCTGCTGACGGAAGATGGCTCTAAATTTTGTAGAATAATTAAATAACTGGCGGCGGTATCGAGTTGCTGACGTTGTAAACAATCTTGTAGTAGCTTCTTCGGTGGACCAGCTACGGAAAACAGATACGGCCAAAGCGCGATTTCGGTCTTGCGAGCGCATTGCACGACGGCTCTGGCCCATACACCGGGAAACTCGCGGATGAATTCCACAACGGACGGTAATTGAGCATCCGGAATAGGATCCTTGCTCGTCGCTTCCTCCTCAAGGACTTCGTGAAGCAACAGTTCCAACGAATGCGGGAAATATGGCAATGCGGAGCAAGAACGCGCTATTTCCCACGCATGATAGCCTAAGTTCCGATGTATCAATTGACGTAGAATTTGATGCAAATACACTTGACTCTGAAATATAAAGCCATTACATTTAAGTAACTAGAAATAATTAAAAATACAATTTATTTTATATTATAAAAAAAAATTGAATACCGTAAGTTCTAATAAATTGAAGGGCAGTGAAAAAGGCGAATTAGTATCTGACGTGAACAACACAGTATCGTTTTCGGCCCCCAATAAAATCGCGTCTTCGAAGAGTATCGCCAATGGGTAAATGCGCAAGTGAAATGGTAGCATGATCCGCTTGCTCATAAAAGCATGCGCTTTCTCCTGATGATTACGGAATAGAGGCAACCAAACTCGCATGCCGTGAGCCCCGCAGAATAGCCACAAAGCTTCGGTTAAATGCGGCTTATCTCTCCTTGAACGCGATGGTACCCAAACGTTTTCGACGTAGGACGCTAATACTGTTGGTGCGCCGCATGTGAAGAGAACCTCCGAATTATCAGTAGAATGTTCACGTTGAACCATGAGAAGACGTCCGGAGACATTCAACAGAAGACTCTCAGGATGAGGATGACTGCCAGCAGTCTCCGCGCGAATCGAAGTCAAAGTGGCGCTAACTACGCAAGCGGGATGTACGCACAGTCCACTAATGTCCACCGTTTGTATTCTCGTTAATTCGATACCACCGGCTTCTAAAATAATAACACGACCATTTCATTGAATAACGATTGATCGAAAAACCTTTAAAAATAAATTTTTAATGTAGGAGCAATTTTACACTTACCTACGCCATTTTGCAACACCATATCATAGATACTAATTTGAGCATTGGCACAGAAAGTTAAAAGTCTGTCTTTCGTCGTATTTAGTAATAGCACCTGCGAGGGCATCCTGACACTTTTGACATAATTATTATCAAGTCGAGTATCGCGTGGGTAAATTCTAATCTCGTCTTTATCGTCTAATATAGAATAACTGCTTGCTATGAGATATCCTTTATGCCACAGCAATCCTCCGGTTACTATAAAGTCCCGCTCTTGACTCTCGTTACCGAATAACTTCCATTTTCTTGAGGGTAAGGAATAATGTGCTAATCCTGTTCGACCGGCCACTGCAAGACTCAAACCTTCGCTGTCTATTGCAGTATACTGTAAACATAAATACACATATATGTGAATTATGATAAAAGTTTTTTATAAATTTACTTTTTTATAAATATTATATTATTTTTTATACTTATTGTGCTTATAATATAAATATTATATTTACCCGAATTGGCCAATTGGAACCACTATACGCAGTTGGAATGGGCACAACAAGCCATTGTTTGCAGCCAGCAAGTGTCTGAAGCATACTGTCGTTGGGCATTTCGGCGGTAAGATGAAAACCCGAAGCGGTTGAAGATAATCCGGCTCCTAAATTTAAATACAGTCTATCCTCGCCTTGAAGATACAAATGTCCGTGATGGCCCATACATGGGTTGATAGTCAAGGGACTTTTAGCGAAGTCTAATTGAATAAGAGAGCGACTTAAATTGGTGGTTTTATTGCCATTTTCGTTGGTAACTAAAGATTCTGGAGATTCTCGCAGCATCCATAGCTGATAGCCTTCAGCAGACCATTCCATTGTATGGATATGCAAAGGATTATCGTGTGTCAGATCTACGCGTAGGCCATAGTCCCATTTTAAGCTACAGAGCAACAGAGCACCAAAGGTACTCCACAGTGCTAAACCGCCGCCTTCCCAAGCAAGAGCGATTGCACAACTGTCGGGTGTCCATCTAAGACACTTGACGCTACCCGGTCGACCTGGATAATCTTTGGAAGATAGACTCAAGGTATGCGACATCTCTAAACCACCAGTTGTCTCATCAACATAATATACAACGCCTTCGGAACTGCGATTAAAATATTTGTAATTAAAAGTTAATCAATTAGAGAAAATATTGCAAATTCAAGAACTGCACTATAAAATTGACACTTACTTTTGTCTACCAATGGCAATTAATCGATATTTATGATTAACAGCAGCGCAAGTAGCATCGTCCAAATCCTGAGCCCAGATTCCTTGTACTTGATTAGGATCAAATTTCAGAGATTGAGCAGTGAGAAATGCAGCTTTGCCATTATTCAACACGATAGCAAAGCCTCCAACGAGAGGCGAATATTCAATATCGGTAACATAAATGTTATTCTCTGTAAGTGGTATAGCCACTGTGGAAATTTGCTGATCAATACTAAACGGTATACGTCTCAAATCTAAAGAATAGTCGCGATTCATGGTACCGTCCCATTTATGGCGTATCACATGGCTAGTTTTGGTTGCTATCATAAGTTCATCTCGTATACAAACTAACGAACTGATCCCACCATCGATCCAAGCAGACTTTTCCTGGAAAATAAATAAGAGGAAATTAAATCACTGTAAGTCAATCTTGATGAATCTAATGATTTAATCAGTTAATAAATAATTCACAAATAATTTTTATTTTAAATTTCTCACATTATGCTCGACAATGAAAAATCATCAAAAAACTTACAAAACTCAATATGAGGGATGGAATGACTTCTTTAATAAATAACTCTGCACTATCCCGTTTCAAACTAGTAACTGGTGAATCTCGTTGTTCATAAAGTCCCCGGCCTTCTGCACTGGTGTCTGAAAGTTTGTAGAACAGCAGGTAGCTATCTGACGTCGCAATAACCAGCATGCTAGAGTCTGGTCTCCATTGCACCAAGACATTCTCACCATGTTGCCACAAAGAATTTGCAGACCGTTTGCTAAATACAATTGGTACACAGGGCTGCAATATATACATCATATTTTAGAAATTATTAAATACGTCTGAGAAAACTACAAGAGAATATATGCAGTTTAACATATGCAACAGATTAATCATAAAATATATCAAATAAATATACAGAATGTTTTCCAACTGACACAGATGACACAAAGTGTGATACAGTATAACATTTTATCTTTATGTAACATTAACAAACAAGATTGTTGGGCTTTACTGTACTCATCTATATTTCTTGCAAAAAAAATACAGTCATAATGAAATCTATGTATATGCTATGTTTTGCTTACTAAATAGATTTTATTATGACTGTGCTAGTATCCTTGGAGATTTAAAACCTATGATTTGGCTGAAATCTATACAGCACAAATCATACCAGCAATATTGCAGCAACATCGCAACGTTGCAGCAATGTTGGTGCAAGTTTCTGTACCGTATGGAAAAGCAGATTCTTGGTCTAAATTACGTGCCTTGCAGTACCAGATGACAAGAGAGTCCGCGGTGAGAACGGCGAACATAATTTTGTCTCTGTTGCACACCACCGCGTTTATTTTGCCCTGCTCGCAGGTGTTGAGGACCCGCGGCCATCCTACGGGGAAAAACATGTTTTCCGCGAAAGCGTCTCGTCACTCTTCACCAGATCTCCCTCATGTTTCGTCTACGTCTTTCCTCGATGCCGTGGGTTTGACAAGTAAACAATTCCTAACCTCGACATAGCGGAATTTGGATCAGCTCGGTGGAAAATGTGGCAATTGGAGCGTGGCGGCTCTCAAGTAGATGCACGTTGCAATGTGATGCAACGTTATCGGCGGATCAGTCCCTCGTAGCCGCGTTTCCTGTACCTTCCATCAATATTTTCTCTCCCTTTGTCGTTTCTCCCCGCCATCGCCAGTGCCTGGAGACCCGTATAGTACTTATTTCATAATGGAACTTCTGGGCCCTCAATGTTCATATGTTACGACTGATTGTTGATGATGGCTGTAATTGCAGTTTCGTCTGTTGTGATGCAACGTGACTCAATTTTGTAACTTACGATACGAGATTTTGCGACAAGCGAAATTTTTGAAAGCGCGATAAATCTTGGTCTACGCCACGTTTTATTTGTTGCAGTTTCTTAGTTTTGTCATAATCTTTGTATCCGATTTAAAATTCTCAGAATCATTTTTTAATTTTACAAAATACAAAGTATACGTCTAGTACACAGTAAGAAAAAAAAGAGAATAAAGTAAGGCGATATTTAGTAACTAAAAAAGATTGTTCATTATTTCTCTTTTGTTAATAATATATATTAATACGCCAATAAAATATATCATAATGCATGCCTATATAATTAATGCAATTTTATATATTTGAATATTTATACATCGAGCATACATAGTTTAATTAAATGAAAAAGAAAAAATAGCGAAATTAATTTAGTTATATTTTCCACATTTTACGAGATATCTATTATTTAATATACAATATTTTAAATACATACGTAATCGCAATTTATTTATATATAAAGATAATACGATACAATTGCAAATGTAAGTAGAGAATACCTGTTGCTATTGAATGTGTTTCTAATCTTATCAATCGTTAACAATTCTGACAGTTTACATCTCCGTTAAATTTCACGTTCTTTTTATGAACATAGAATATTTAATGTTTTTTTTTAAGTCTCAACGAAATATAAACCAATTAATTTTGCAACAATTAATTTTTATTCACATAAACTATGATTTAAAAAAAAATCTAATTCTGACATTTCTCAATTGCGGAGTCTTATACGTACCATGAAATTGCGCTTACGTATATTTAATAAGTTTTTTTTTTTTTTGAGTCTTCATGGAAATTCAGCATTCAGATAAGTTGTAAGGGAAGACAAGGAGTCGGGTTTGCGTATTGGTGATAGTGAATCACCGACGTCTCGTTTCCGCAGCTTCTTTATTTTCGCTCTTACTCGTCATCGCTGGTATTTATATGTATGTACAGAAAACCGTTAACCAATGTCGTTTGTAGAAAAATCGCGGGAAGATAAAAGATAGAGTTATTGCAAAAGTTATCTTGCGCATGCACTCCCTGTTAGACGTTAGTTGATAAAAGGAATAATTCGTAGAAAAAGGTTTCCTTCCTTGAAGATAATTGGATTTATCTTATCTATAACTAAATGGAAAAGATAATTAGAGGAAACAACAGGTCCCATATCCCAACGAAATCTATTTTGTCA
Source organism: Cyphomyrmex costatus (assembly GCF_001594065.2). Taxonomy (NCBI): domain Eukaryota; kingdom Metazoa; phylum Arthropoda; class Insecta; order Hymenoptera; family Formicidae; genus Cyphomyrmex; species Cyphomyrmex costatus. The sequence continues at coordinate 511,207 of NW_017277774.1, forward strand.
AGGTCTACTACCGTTGTTCTCTCTAGTCTACGTTTCTTGAATTAATAACCTGAACGATTAATATAAAAAAGCTACCAAGACAAAATGATACGAGTATCGCCACGATATATATTACTTTTCATCTGGTTAGATCGTATAGCTACCGTAGATGTGAGAGCGATAAAAATGAAATATTCTTTTTTTTTGCTCAAAAGGATGATAAACTTTGACAAGTCACCGATGAAGTGACTGTCAATGTCAACAAAGAGTAATAATGACATGTTTCTTCCCGAAATATCGGATATATACAGAATTTATTTCCGTATAGTAATTAGAAAATATAATTAAGCCGCGCTAAATTATGTTGATGTTCGTTATGAAGTAGTTGGTAGGTGTACGTTGTTTGCGATAGCTCGCGCGAAGTTCGCTCTTCCTCCTTGCGGACTCCCACGAGACGAAAATACATATCGGCCAGAGATAAACATCCCGTGTTCTTTCCTGCGAAACTCCTTGCGGTGAAAAAAATGACGGAGCCATTTCGACAAGCGAAATGTCCGCGCGCCGAGGAAGCGCGGTAGCGCGATCTTGCGTGCATGTGCCAATCTGCGCGATTGGATCGTCGTTTTGTCATTTCCGATCGTAGCTCGCGATAAAGTCTTCACGAGGAACTCCGTTGTAGACAATGTTGCCAAGTTCGTCTCTCGCGAGTCATACAAAGGAGGATGAGTTATGTCGGCTGATGTACGCCGTCGTCCGCCCGGTGACATATTCGCACGGAAACTATCGGTGTATGCACGGAAACTATTACAATAGTTATTTCTTCTTCTGGGCTTTCTCAGCGGCCTTGGTGACTTTGCCCGCCTGATCCTTAAAGGTGACGGCCTTGATGACGCCAACAGCTACTGTTTGACGCATGTCACGGACAGCGAAACGTCCCAAGGGTGGGAACTCTTGGAAAGCCTCAACGCACATAGGCTTGCTAGGTACCAGGGTAACGATGGCGGCGTCACCGGATTTGATGGCTTTCGGGTTTTCCTCGGTGGTCTTGCCAGTACGGCGATCGCACTTCTCCTTAATTTCAGCGAACTTGCAGGCGATGTGGGCAGTATGGCAATCCAATACGGGTGTGTATCCGTTGCTGATTTGACCAGGATGATTGAGCACGATGACCTGAATGAAATAAATAATTGTATTAATTATATGTTTGTAATTCATATCTTACAATCCTCTAAAGTTACTAGCACTTAATTTTAATATGCAAACATTAAAACACTCAGACATACTCAACCATCATTAGGAAACTTCCGGTGGAAACCGCGAATGAGGTAATCAATTTCTCATCATAGTGTCAAAGAGACTAATTAAAGTGAATGCAATTAAATGTAATAAGCCTACCTGTGCGGTAAAATCAGCAGCACCCTTGGGCGGGTTGTTCTTGGAATCTCCGGCGACGTATCCACGACGCAATTCTTTAACAGACACGTTCTTGACGTTGAAACCAACGTTGTCACCGGGCACAGCCTCCTGCAGAGCCTCGTGGTGCATTTCGACGGACTTGACTTCAGTGGTCAATCCAGCGGGTGCAAAGGTAACAACCATACCAGGTTTCAGTACACCAGTCTCAACACGGCCGACGGGTACTGTTCCAATACCACCAATCTTGTACACGTCCTGCAATCGTAAAAAAAAAACATTAAAAAATTATTGTTCTGTGCTTCAATAAAATTAATCATTCATTTTTGTCATATCTCATAAAATCAGACACATTTTAGCCATCAATGGATTAAAAATCCTATGGTGAAAACCACGAATGAAATTATATTAAGTATCATCATGTAAATTATTTGTAAAAATTAAGATTAGTGTGATTAAGATATTGACGTTACCTGAAGGGGAAGACGAAGAGCCTTGTCAGTCGGCCTGGTGGGTGGTAGGATGGCATCCAGAGCTTCGATAAGACATTTACCTTCGGCCTTGCCCTCTTTACGCTCTACAGCCCATCCCTTAAACCAGGGCATCTTGGAAGATATTTCCAACATGTTGTCTCCGTGCCAGCCAGAGATTGGCACGAACGCAACAGCGGCTGGATTGTAACCGATCTTTTTGATGTAGGACGATACTTCCTTCTTAATTTCCTCGAATCGAGTCTCGGAATACGGGGGCTCGGTGGAATCCATTTTGTTAACTCCGACAATCAATTGCTTGACGCCGAGGGTGAACGCGAGAAGAGCGTGTTCGCGAGTCTGTCCATTCTTTGAAATTCCCGCCTCGAATTCACCAGTACCAGCAGCAACGATCAATACCGCACAATCAGCCTGCGAGGTACCGGTGATCATGTTCTTGATAAAATCTCTATGTCCAGGAGCGTCGATAATCGTCACATAGTATTTAGAGGTTTCGAACTTCCACAAGGCAATGTCAATAGTGATACCACGCTCACGTTCAGCTTTAAGTTTATCGAGTACCCAGGCATATTTGAAGGAACCTTTGCCCATCTAAAAAAAAACAATCTCAATTAAATTCATTATATTTTAGATCCTTCTAAGTTTCCTATTATTGTTATTAAATGCATTTTAACAAATCTCAATATTATTGATAAAAACTTTGGATGCGTACAATTTTGCGCTTACACGCATCAATTATTCTTGTTTAACATTTGATAAAACAAGGAAAAATGATTCTAAAAGTGCGAGCGTCAAATGGAGCACAGCCTTTGATGAAATGACATTCAGACATTCTCAACCGTCAATGGATTCAAGAATCCTCCGGTGGAAACCGCGAATGAGGAAAAAATGTATCATCATTATGTCGTATTGTATGAGTCTATGTTATATAAAGCGTGCTTTTAAGATCATTTTATACTTGTGTAAATGTAATTGTAAGACTTGTACTTATAAAAATTAACTAATCAAACGTTCTCTTCATATTCGACTGTAATTAGTCAAGTCTTACAACAATACTTATGCAATTATAGAAATTATAAAATGTTTTGTCTAAAGATGATTGGACATTACCTCTTGGGCTTCTTTCTCGAACTTCTCAATAGTACGCTTGTCGATACCACCACATTTGTAGATCAAATGACCAGTGGTGGTCGACTTGCCGGAATCGACGTGTCCAATAACGACGATATTAATGTGAATCTTCTCCTTGCCCATTTTTGTAGTTTTAGGAGAGTTCTTCTATTACACTGAGAAAACAAAAATACAGGATTGAGTTAGAAAACATTGCTGGGTAGAATTAAGACTTAATTGCATTATACTGGAACAAATAGGCCTGGTTTCCTTGAGATTTGTCTTAACTTTTAAACAGTGACAATTTGAAATAATTTAATGTTTTAGAATTTTACTTTTCAATTGTAAACTTGATAAATTCTAAAAAAATAATTAAAATACAACAGTAACAAGAAAACTTCAATAGATTCCAGGAGTCCATATGTTCCTTTAGCACCAAAAATGTGTTTTCGTTACGAGTTAATTCGTAACATTTTAATTCGCGTATTGGAGACCATCCGATTATCTGTACCGAGTTAATTGATCATCGCGACATATGGAACCGAACGACGTCTGGAACGAGAAAGACCGAGAGCCAATTTCGTCGATCTCGCGTTGCGCCAAATGGTGCAACCGCTTCTTCAAACGCATCACGAGCGTGCGTGGAACACTCGGACGCGGACATTCGGGACGTCGCAGCGGTCTTTGTCCGCCGTCCACGTGGCCGAACGTGAATATTCGAGAATGGCAGACGGCCGCCATTTTGTAAGTAACGAGGAGGAGCAGCGCGCTGTTGCCACGATTGTCGCGACGCTCGGCACCGCGCACGATGCCACGTTATTGCGGATCCTCTTTTTTTTTTCTCTCCCATTCTTTCTTTTTTTCCTCCCCGCGAAGCTCCCCGACATTCTGCTGGACCCAGAAAGATTCGCGCTCGATTCGCGAAAAACGAAGGTGGGCTAAATACGCCGCCGCCTTCGCGGTCCATCCAGCCAGCACGCGGCGGCTCGCTGAAGGCGCATGGAAAATTACGGAGATCCCCCCAAGGAGCCTCCGGATGCCAATTACAATTCGCGGTCCTTGCGAGTGCGTTGGAACGTGACGGAAACGCTGATATATCGCGATTTCTTGCGAAATCAACCGTTATATCGTTTCGTAGAATCATTCTTGGCTATCAATGGGAGTCGCAGATAACGCCCAGTTTTTTTTCCTCCGTGCGCGCCGATCACCTTGCGGCCAAACGAGGTTCTACTTTCCGCGATAACTTGACTTTCTGCACGAAATGCGTGACGATTTTCGTTTAACCTACATTCCAGGATTTTAACTGTAACGGAGAACTGAGAGAATCTCGCTTTGCGGCCCGGCTCCGTCACGCCGGCAAGATCCTCGTCATCTTCCCCTCGCGAGAACCCGACTTCCAGCACATTTCAGAAGCCGAGGTGCAAGGTCGTCGCGTTGCACACGGCCTCCGGGCGGACTCGCGATTCTCGAGAGTGAGCGAGACGGGAGAGAAGAGAGAGAGGACAGCACCTTTAACCTCGCGTTTCCGGTTTTTTGACTCCGCCGTTACCGCACGCGTCCTGCCACGAGTATCACGATTTTTCGGGCCGCGCGTAGCCGCCCGCGAGCGGGCTCAACGAGATCTCGACCGCGCGGAGACCTATTTCTCCCCCGCGGGAGAGCAACGAGCGAACTCGCGGCGATCGTCGGCGGAATTCCAGGCGGTCTGACAAGCGCGCACGGCCGCCATAGTGCATCCGGTGCGCTCCTCTCGCGATCACGGACGCGTCCGCCGCCGGCTCGCGCGACCGGCGGCGTTTTACCCTCCCGTACGCCACGCTCGTCCGCGACTATCATCCTCGCGACCGACGGCGATCCCTCCGCGAAACGACGCCCGTCGTCGGCACGCCGGTACGCACGCGGGATCCCAACAGCCGGCGGGAAGAAGAAGGCACGGCCAACCGGCCATGCGGCACTTTACCGTGTCGGCGAAGAGCTACCGTTCGCGACGAATTTCCACGGACGGCCACGACGGGATCGCGAAACTATACGCACAACACAACACGGGGTAGCCCCGGCCGTCGTTCTATTCCGTACCTGTTATTCGATGATGTATCCTCGGTCGAGATACGTCGGATAGTTCCGATAGTTTTTGCCGGTTTGCGAACCAACGAACAACCACTCACCTCAAGATGCCACGACAGAAAGAGATCGTGCCCGCAAATGACATGCGCATCGGCGTTTTCGGGCGTAGCCTCGCAGCCAGGTGTCGCCGCGGCGGCGACGCTGGCGCCGTCGCTCGCAGCGCCGCGCGTGACGTTGTCTCTCGCGGACGCGCGTTTTACGACGCGACAAGCGGCGAATTCACGGCGTGGAGATTCGCCCGTTTACGCTCCTCGCGCGACTCCGCTCGGTTTTTCTCAATTTTCGACGGGAATCGGTGATTTTTCCTTTCCCCCCCGGCCCGCGAGGCAACTCGTCGTCAAATGCGTCTGGGTTCGAGGCTACGATTGCGCAGCGCGCATGCGCGCGCCCGCACACACACGTGGACGTTTAGGGGGGGGGGTGAGGGATGGGGGGAGCCCGTGTGATCCGTGCGCGCGTCCTCTAGGATAAACGTGCGTGTGTGCGTGCGCGTGACGAAATAGAGAGAGAGAAAGAGATAAAGGAGGAGAGAGACGGACAATAGGATGGCGTGCGAGCGAGCGAGATAACGCATTCGCGTTGCAATCGGATATGCATTATTCATCCGAGCATAACGTCTGATTGTGACGTTGCGAACTCGCTGTGTCGAAGCGAGATACTTTTTGACGACCGAGAGCTCTTCTTCCTCGCGGTCCACAAGTTGGAGCACTCCGGACGGAGTGCGTATACCGCCCTTTGACGTACCGCAGCATGCGATTCTAGAACGTTCTTCGTGTTGCATTTCATTTCACAACGTTGCGCTTGTCCGTTAATTATTATCGTTACAAATCAAGAGTGACTTCGGCCAAACACCGATTAGCATAATCGGTCATTAAGTCAACCAGAAAAGAAAAACAGTTTTATTAAAAGCTATAGCTATATAAGATAACAGAGCTGAAAATAATTTCGTTAAATTATTAAAATAATTAAATAGCATATCACGTTTAAGTTGATTGCTAGAATATCAAAACTTGCAGCATTTCTCGTCATACTTCAGCTTCTTACGTAATTATTTACATTATTATTATTATCTTATAATTAAATTTTTATATATTTTAGCAAAATAATTTTTTTTTTATGTAGAATTGCTTGGGATAAAAATTTCTAAGCTTACGTTTCAAAAGGTACATATTGAGTAAAATTATATTTGGAAAAGACGTTGAATGTAGTCTAAGTGAAATATAGTTCCTAATCTAATCTTTCTTTCTGTTTGTATATCCAGCAAAGACAAAATTAACGATTTTATCCATTTAATGAAACAGTTTAGAGCTATTCATATAATGAACAATTTAGAGATATTTATAATCGAGTCTTATTTAAAAATCGTTGTAATGGGAATAGTAATGTCTTAAGATACTAATGATTGGCATTTTAGGGCTGTACTTAAAACGATCTTAAATACCAGAATCGACTATGAATACCAGCCCAAGTATTTAATAAATTAATTAAATAGTACAGATATTGCTTGATAAGTTTCGGAGCTTGATCGGAGTCTCTCATAACAATAATATCTCGTGATGGTTTTGCTATATTTTTTGTACTTGCACTGAAAAAAATGTTGGTCCAGCGAATGATCGTTAATCAATATCTCAAACTCAATGTCCAACTTAATGAAGTTAATTTATTAATACCAGGGCTGGGTAAGTATTTAAAATATACTTTTATTTAAAACACAGTTTTCGCAATAAAAGTAGATTTTATATTTTATATTTCAGCGATGTACATATGAAAGTATTATTACGTATTTTGTATTTAAAATTGAAAGATTGCAAACCTTTTGTACTTCGTAATTTAAATAATAACATTAATTGTCAATCTTAGTATTTAAAATACAAAATACTTTCAATTTTTTTCATTATTAATACTGAAATACAAAATATAAAATACTTTTATATACTTCCATAAAATATAAAATGCAAAATATTTTTATGTACGCCGTTGAAATACAAAATACACGATATAATTGTCTTACAATTATCGTTTTCAAATAAAAGTATTTTAAATACTTTTACCTAGCTCTGATTAATACAATAACTGGATTCATTAATATAATCAAATATTTATTCTTGCAATGAATTCTAGTAATAGTTTTATAATCTAAATTATTATGAAAATTCATTGGACCACTTTTCATTAATTCAATGAATATTTATTGTATTTACGTACAGTTTTGGTTCAGGTGGGTAAGATACAATAGGACAGGTTTTCATCATTCATAAATGACTTAAGTCTCGATTAATCTCTCGATTTTTCTCGATTTCTAACAAGAATCTTGCATTTTTGCTAGTTTCCTTATTTGTTTCCTTAAAAACGTTGCTTATTGATGCAAAATTCCTTTAAGTTTTATTTCGTCCAAAAGAAAAGAACAGAAAAAGAAATTGCAATAGAATGCCGATTTTATATCGAGTTCTTGTATTGATCTCTTCGATTGTTGTGTATCAGAAGATATGTTAACGTATTTTAGCTCACTTTCTCTACGATCTTTCTCTCGATCAACATGATCGACAATTCGGTCATTGAGATAAATGGTGAAAGGTAAAAGAAAGAGATCGCGCTGTCGAGACGTTAACGGTTTTTATTGTGCTTTTGTGGAGGTACGAAGCGAACTTGCTTGACGACAATGACATTCTTCTGCCACGGACTTTTGTTTGCAACGGCTTGTATTGAAAGGAACAATTAAAGTTTATGACACCATCCGTTTTAGATTTCCAGAAAATGTTTATAATTTTTATCTCTAAGTTTCCTTTTTCTTTTTCAAAATTAATATCCTGTGAATACTCATTAAACATAATCCGTAACTGCAGGTTTAAATTAATTTTGTTCTTCTCTAAGATTTAGAGGACCATAATTCTTCTTGTCTCACCTGGCTGCGTCTATGGTTTATATATTAACAGAATTCTTTACAAACTTGTATATAATAGCTGTGTGATGTTACAATAGAAATTTTCCTATCTACCTAACGACAATGATATTCTTTTACATCGTCTTCGTGTTAATAAATTTTAGTATTTAATCTCGAAGCCATATGGTAGACAAAATTTTCAGGCTCGAGAAATTGAATAATTAATTTCTTCAAAAATTCTGTCCACATAATCTGTGCGAAAATGAAGCAAATGATGGAATGACTAATTGGAATAGCGGAATGTAGAACTAATTAAAATTCAATTGTATCGTCGTTAATTAGAGAGCTTTAATTGCTATTGTTAGATAATTATCTCGAGACCATCGAGTTGCTTGATTAATTCTCTATATAATATAATATAAATAATAGTTCGCTGAATATTGCTTTGACTCTTCAATTGAAAAACTTTTTTTAACGTCCTTTTTCTTTTATTACTGTAAAGATATATATTTGCAATTTTTATTGTACTTATAAAGCTGTATGATTTAAATATTATATTTCAGTTATATACACGGATACTGCGAGTTCGTACTTAATAAAGTAATTCTGATATCGAGTATCAATCACTGATAGAATATACTTTTGTGATTCATAAAACGTACTTATCTGTTACTGTTTTTGTCTCAATGCTTTTCGCGGAAATGAATGACTCATCGTAAATCGTGAATGAATACCATACATCCATGCTTACGCAAAAATGTATGTATGTATTTAAAACGTCATTTTTGTAATTTTTGCTAATGCTATCCTATGCATAAAAATTGTTAATTGTTAATGTAAGAATTTTAATCTTATTTATTATAATTAATTAATTTTTTATTTTATTTATTATAAGCTTTTTTTAAAATAAATACTAATAAGCAACATTCTTTGTAACATTTTAATATCACAAATTAAATAATAATATATTCATTAGAAATAAATTTAATGAATATTAAATACTTATTAAATAGGTATCTAATGAATATTTAAATGATTACTTAAACATTCATTAAAAACATTAAAGAAATATTTAATGAGTAATGTCTAATGAGTGATATTAAAGTAGTGCTTAACGAGAACATGACGTTTAATGACTAAATTCAGCAACCACATTTTACTTTAATCTTTCAATTTGCTGCTTGCTATTTTCTAATCTTTGTTCTGCTGGTTCGTGAGAAAGAAAGCTTTAAGAAAGTTAAGAAACTTGGCAAGAGCTAACTTATCGTTTCCATTTTAACGGCGCCGATTTAACCAACGAGTTGAAAGTTCTAAATTTCTTTTAGAATGTCTTTGCGGACTGCAATAATGCGCTGCATTCACGTTTGTTTAACTTTCCAAAAATGTTTGTGACCTGCGAATGAAGTTATTTTTCTCAGAAACTCGATTATTGATCGTGTTCTGACTGCAACCCGCAGATGTTATCATTCTTGGTCTTCGGGGTTGTTACAGGCAAACAAAAAAGGGGCAAGTCCGGATCTGCCGTGTCTTTTATCCGAAAGAAACCGGATCCGAAATGACTCAACGTACTATTCAAAAAGTTATGCACGTAACTGATTTAATGACTCTTGTAATTCAATCGACAAGCATTTTTCTGCTTGTTATGTATCGCCGTTTACTTGTACTCTTAGGGAGAATCGCAATTTGTTATACTTTTTAAGCCTTTGTCAATTTTCATTCTTCGTCAGCAATATGGGTCTTCGAGCTTTAATACAGAGATTTTTATATTATTCTGTATAAAAAAATACTTACTTGTAAAAGTTTTAACAACGATTTTTTACTATCATATAAACTTGGATTGTACTGTACCTTTTTTTCAGCAGATTTAACTATAATCCCTGGTTCAGTGAACCTGGACGTTATTTTCAACTATGTTTTGAAGAACTGTAACGAAAATTATTATATAACGAATGTTTTTCACAATCTTACATAATTTTAAGTTATTAATTTATTCCTTACATTTTTTTACTTCTAAATAAAGAAATAGTTCAATTTGTATTTAGTATTATTACTATAATTGTAAGATCCACTTTAATAAAAAATAAGATAATTTCTATATTAACTGATTTAATCAAAGATCTATTAATTTATAAAATATATTGACCCGCGAATATCAGTTAGGTAAATTTCAGTTTCAGAGTGTGAATACCGATTAGAATTAATAATTTATCTCATAAAATTCACAATAAAAAAAATCGACTGCGTCATTAAAGTCCAACATTGCCAGCGGAAGTTTAAAATTCTTAAAAGGAAGTCCGGGTCATAAGAGACCCTTCATCACGCGTCTCTTATTTTCTTTTTTTAAAGTGTTATCGGTTACAGGATGATCATATGACAAAATTAATCTGCGGATGCTGTGCGTGGGAGAGATGGTGGGAATTAAAAATCGTTGGTCACAAAAGAAAATCTCGTGGTATGCGGTCCACTTCAATCATCTATTTATATTTCAGGATTCCTACTGACATCCGATCGTACTGACACTCGCACGGCACAGCTAAGTTTCGAAAATTTAAAAATAACCTTCTATCATGTGTATGTGTGCGTGTGCGTGTGTGTGTGTGTGGGTGGGTGGGTGTGTGTGTGTGTAGGAGGAAACAGATATACGTGTAGAAATGGACAAAAACGCGCGTGTACAATCATGCACGTATGCAACGCGCTGGGATACGCGCACGCAGTCATGCATCCAAAGGATCGATGATATCTCTCTCTCTCTCTCTCTCTCTCTCACACACACACACACACACGCACGCACACACATACACTCTCTCACATTCTCTCTCGTTCTCTCTCTCACCCGGTATCTCCGTTCCGAGCGAAGGATTTGAAACCGTTAGAATTTCGGCGAGTTCGATTTTCAACCTCATAGTCTCAGAGAAGCATGCAGATTTCATCGACAAGCTCCTATCATCATTCGAGGTCACTGAGTTCGCTTCCGTTTACGGCACTAAGATCGTCTCTCGTTGAAGTTATAGCGATTTCAATCTTCGCGGTCATGAAACTCTGACCGCCGATCGCTATACCTTGAGTCCGTTCCGTTTCACGCATGATGCGTATGATGATATCATTTCATCCTTATCCCATAACAAAAAAGTCACGGTAATACAATAAAGTCACAATGGCGTATGAATATTCGTTCATATTTGTGTGATACTGACATGACATCGTTATAAAGCTGTGATAAAAATTGAATTTTCTTATAATATTTTTATGATATCCGCAGATTAACTCTTTATACGTTAAGAGTCTTTTTTAACCTAAATGAAATTTCACTCTCAGTTTACAAATTTCAACTTTTATAATAAAGATTTTAATAACTATCTGGCAATGTAAAAGAAATATTGACAAGAAATCCTGAATTTTTCTAGATTTTTTGAAAAAGCCTAGGATATTGAAAAAACTTGGACTGGACATCTCAAAGACCCAGGGGATGTCTATGGAGTAAATTAAAATATGTGTGCTTATACAAAGAGTTAAGATAATGCGATGTCACTGAGATTATCAAAAATTCACAGTGACATCACAATTTACCCGTGACTAGTGAGTTTATTGTGATGCAAATGTGACTTTTTTTTTACGCAATGAGGGTATTGTTCACCGAATATTAAAGAAGACTAAAATGATACACCATGAGCATCGTGCGTGAAACGGAACGCGCTCATTGTTTCTTGCTTTACATCACGCTGATCGCTTCTACTGTATAGATTTCAGAATCATGAGCGAATATACACAGCAGTATGCATATTGCAAGAAATCAATTGACATTATCGTGGGTCGGCGGTCAAAGTGTGCATCTCCAATTGCACCTGCGAGTACATCTAGCGGTAAGATTTCCCAAAGAATTCCCCGTCTTGTCTTTCCATCTCTCTGCTTCCTTCCTTCCTTCCTCTCTTCGCTCTTTACTTCTGGCCTTTGGGTGTTTCTACCTTTCGACGAAAATGATCGTAAACACATATCGCGACACCGTCGTCGACATTTTGGTCAGTTTTCCGTCAACGGAAGTAATTTCTCGCTTTGATCTTACATATAAGTTTACATAATTTTTATTCGCACATATCGCGCGCACACACGCGCACACATACACGCACAGTCTCTCTTTTTCTTATCCTCTTTTCCTTTCTTTCTCTCACGCAGATATACGTACGCGTTTCTATCAGGCTTGTCATCTCTTATTGGGCAATTGTAAAATTGTACAGAATAATTCAGATTCGTCGTATCGATACTCTGAATAAAATAATGTTCGATATTCTGAATAAAAATGTCTTCAAGTTGGATACATAGAAAAATACATATTGTACGCAAACAACAATTGTTTTAAGTATTTTAAAAGTTCATATATCTGCAAATATATCACAAGCATTAAAATTCAAAATATATTTTGAATCCAAGCAAGTTTAATACTTCAATTAAGCTAATCAAATTAAAACAATTTATTTTATAAAATCGTTTCTTCAATCAATCTTATAATATTCTTAATAAAATTTTGAGTAAACATAATAATAAGTTTTTTAAAATTTATAATAAATAAATTATAATTAAGAAAATATTTTTTGTTAAATAACTGCGCATGTTAATTAAAAGAAAGAAAGAAAACTGAGTAATCACTCCTTTCCTTATAATAATAGAACGATATTTTTCGTGTAGATAGATTGAGAGATATAACAATATATTTACGGCACAATTAATATTTTACGTTGCAAAAAATTGACTGACTATTCCAAATCACTCTGTACAAGTTTCTTGTATATACATATACATATGTATATACATGCATATCATATATATAATCGTGTATCTTTATATTTGTTATATTCATATTTACAAAAGGTTGTTCGTTAAATGTTAATATTCAATATCGCAACTGTTATTACATTATAACTTTATTCCTGAGTAACCATTCATTAAGAGCCTTATCGAGAGACTCACCCCTCCCCTTGTTTCATATTAAGTAGTATCAGATAGATCGTTTAATGCTAAGCGCCGTGATGTGTGATCGAGGTAGCGAAAATGACATAAATGCAGAAAAAAAGCGTGACAGAAATTTCCCATTCGAGAGCGATTCGCACGTAGAAATTATATCTAGCTGTACAGATATTGGTCACGTCGATTACGAGGACGAGCTAATTTACATAGAAATAAAGAGTTATTTTTTCCACATAATTGTCCAAAGACATCTCATTCAAATAATTTTTAGACATTTCTTTAGACGTCTCTTCGACTTTCGCACTTTCTAGTTCGCTGATGTTCAAAAGTTTCAACTACTATGTGTTACATGACCGTTTACAAAATGTTCATTGTTGTTTCGAAATATCTATAATGTCGCAATTTTCGCGAATGTAAGAAGTAATTTGATATAGTCGTATTTGTAAATCTGCAATTTAGCTACAATTAATCTGCATGAAAAACCATGATATACAAATCTTTTACTATCTCACATTCAGAGCGATATTAAATCGAACGTATAAATAACGACATTTTTGCAGAAAGAGCCTATTGCGATCAAATTAATTATGCATAATTGTATAACTTAAAAAATTAAAAATTCGTTGTATCCGATGTTTTCGCAAATATTTCGCAATGAACTTATTTTTCTATAATCAGATATATAGTTCCGATCTGATAGGATTAAACTTCGCTATATCCGTTGTAAATTTTGAATATCCATTCTCTAAAAATCTTTTTTTCTAATTTATAAAAAAATCACGTTTGAGATTTAATTTTTTTTTGCACGATTCATCATTTATACAAACACACACACTCCGTTTAATGTCTCTCCAAATTGTTCTTTTAGTATGCATTTTATTACGAACTTTCAAATATCACAACGAAACAACGACGTTTTAAAATCTATTATTGAATTTGCGCTTTAAATGACTTTTGCATTTCTATCGCCAAAAAAAGAAATTAAAATTTTCAGGATACGAGGAATAGAGAAGTTTTTATGTAAAAGTGCATGAATGTCAATAATATATCTCTGCATATATTCTTGCTATTCGATATGGAATAGCGTAATCGTATTAAGCGTTAAGGATTCCGTTGCATACGATAGCAGTATATATTAAAGGCAAACCGATTATTACCGTTTCTGGATCACTTTGTGGAGTTAATGCTGATATAATCGGCTTTCTTCTAATGGAAGAGCGCGAGATACAATTAACGCTCTCGTCACCGCGCGTTAATTTTTTAAGAAATGCTATTAATGTGACTTAAAAAGAGACGTTAAACCTATAATCGTGACGGCTCTCCAATCATATTCTTGGCACATAGAATGCGCTCGTATAATTTAATTCGGTATTTATATTTGGCTGCATTTTCCTGCACGAAATCGCGATTTAACATCGTTTCATATGCCATGTATAAAGGAAGACCATTGTAAAACTTGGCACTATAATTAATACGCGTTAAAGATTGGCTGATGGGATCCACAAAATGATCAGAAATTCCATTGATACTTTCCAGCAGCGATTATCTGAAAATCTGGCTGTCGAACGTCCGACTACGTAACGTGTCTATTTAAGTATATGCAAAACTTGTAAATTTGGCCTTATAAAAAGTTGACGAACAACACATGCACATCGCCTGTATGATCAATTGTATGCGTATAGTTATTGTATACGCAAACGTCACGTGAAACTTCATCTCGGTATTGATCGATATGACTTTTTTTCTCGAGGGAAAGCAAGATTTCGAAATCGTCATTAAAATTAAGGACGTTGGAAACGTGACGTTTAATCGTTAAATGTAATTAGGCAATGGGACACGTACTCGAAATATGAGAGAAAAAGAGACGGGTCAACCGCACGATGGATGCGTCGAGTGGTCAGTCATTAACAAGTTTCTTTCTTCTTGTAACGAATCTCAGATGTTAATCTCTTATCACTGCGTAAATCTCCAATGGCGTTACCTCTCTGCACATCTACGTCGCTTGTAACACCGATAAATATTTCAATAAACTCAATATCGCATAAACAATCATACGAAAGTGTTATTATGATAGAGAAGATGATTCGATCGATCTTTGATAATTGATATCGATCGCGTAATGTCGCGTAATTCGTATTGTATTCCGAATTGTAATAAATGTATCGCGCTACTTCCTGAAAGAGTTATTTTACATTTTCCTTACAACTGGGTTTTTTATTCGGTTTAAACGACTCGGAGCAACGCGTGATTATTCGTCAGTTGAAAATCGATTAATTCAGGCGCGCTCTTCGGACTGTGGCACTTAAATCGTAAATCGTTCACTCGCGCTAATAAATTTAACAAGTACATTGCGCTACAAATATCTGAATCTCCGATATTAATAATAATAACGATGATAAAATAACGAGTAATATTATTTAATTATAAGAGTTATAAATTATCAGCACTTGTTGCATTGACTTGGTACTGCTTTCAAAATTTTCCAAAGAAAAAAATTGGCGATAATTTGCAAATGACGTATCCTTCCATCGAATAACTGTGTATTCCGATTTCGCGATGCTTACAATCGATTGAATTGATAAAACTTATGGATGTACGCAATTTGTACGCTCAACAGGATCAACATAGAATATCGCTAATCACAATTAAACTCTGAACATATAAATATCACAGCCAGTTAAACAGCGTAAAATATACAGCACTAACAATGTTATTTACAGGTAATCATTAACGTTAAGATATTTGGATATTCATCGAAGACAGGATCTTGAAGCTCCGAACGCAAGATACTTTTTCGAACGGTAAATGATAATTGCTTATGTACAACAACACGCACACATTGTGTCTACGTTACGATCACACGTTGCTCGTAAGACTATCGTTGTCCACAGCACAGATCCCCAAGGATGTAATTTGTAATTAAGGTACGCCGATGTACACGCACGTACGCATCACCCACGTTACACGCATATAAATTTAGTATAATAATGTAGATAATAATTGTCTAAGTAAGGCTGATTAAACGCATTCTCATATCCCTCCATAACGAGTCTCCCTCTCTCTCTCTTTCTCTTTCTCTCCCTATATATCTTTTATTGCCTGCATTCATTAACCGATCCGTTATTGCAAATTTGCAATTCCAGACAATACGCACGGTATCGAAAAACAATGTGCGCAATTGAAATATTTCTATCTCTTTGATTAAAAAATCTTTTTTATCTTTTTTTAAATTTTGTATTCATTTGAAGGTAATTTTTGATAAAAAGAGGAAATAACATTAAATAAGGGAATAACTTCCCATATAATATTTTCTAGTGAAATATGCATTCATTGGAGAATAAATATTATCGAGCGATCCTCGACAGTGTTTCTCTGAAATAAATACAAATCATTATAACACGCGTGAACGTTGAATTTTGAATGTATTTGTAAGTTTTATTTTTGAAGAACAGCTCTCTCGACAGTAAAACTCTCCAATAAATCTCTCGAAATTAAAAGTGATTCATATTCGAGAACTTCCATGTGCATTTTCAATAATAAAACGCTCATATGTATAATACAGTTGCCGAGAGCTTTCAGGTTCGATTTTTAATTCTTCGCAGTTCTGTATCAAGTTGGATTCGACATAAAGTGTTACGGTACTTTACTGCATAATTACATTTTGAATTGATATGCAGTTATAATGTATATTACAATTAATAATCATAACAATTTACACTGTAAAAAATAAAATGTTAATTTTAACTCAAAGACGTTGAGTAGATTTTCTGAGACATGCAAAAATGTTAAAATTAACATTTTTGTGTTAATGTTAACATTTTTGCATGTCTCAGAAAATCTACTCAACGTCTTTGAGTTAAAATTAACATTTTATTTTTTACAGTGTATATATATATATATAATTGTATATTACAATTAAACTATATATGTATTTTTGTAATCTTAAAAAAATATAACGTTTATCGGTAAAACATCACTTTTTATAACACTGTGTTGTAATATTTTTCGAATGAACCCTTTATTTCTTAGAAATAATTTAAACCGCAAAGGTTGAGTACTTCTCTCTGACGTACTTTCGGCCATCGAATGCACTTTATCTCGATACCGAGCGTCTTGCGTGAATCATTTATCTCCAGACCCTTTTCAGTCCGATCGTTCTCGGAGACGGAGGCGGGGAAATTCGAGTATCTCGTCTATCTCGGGATTGCGCGTACGGGAGTAAATGTAATCTCAACGGTTTATCGAAGTGTCGCCCTAACGTGTTACAAATTCCCCTAATAAATTTACAGAGGTGTTCTAAATCAACGTGGCAGTAGAGTGATGTTCCCCCTCGGCCGCGGAGAGCGCCGTAACTCGAGTGGACGAGATCGCGCGGGACGCACGCCTGTAATCTTTGCAAAGCATTCATATATTTTTTTTTTTTCGTAATAAGAGCACTTAATCGCTATGTGTTTCTCAAATTGAACTATCGGTCGTGATGTTCCCTTTTTTTTTCATACCTTCGTTTTTTTCTACACTTTTTTTCGGGTTACCGCGACTTCGCAGCACGGTGGGAGCTTATCGGGTATTGATACTTCCTAAGGATAATGTCTTACGTGGTAATCATTATTCGGTGAATATCATACAGATGACATGAAAGTCCCGCGAGATTTATGTTGTTCTTCTACTTTCTCGGGTTTATCGCTCCCGAGTTCGAACATTGACACTGGTATGATTTCGACGTAATTATAGAGAGTACCGATAAAATATTTGAATCTTTCTAAATTTTACATTTTTTAAATGTCTTTTTAACATAAGATTTTTAATATCTTCATCTTAATTTGTCATTATTTCAAATTTCGATAAAAGCATTTCAGGGCAATCTGCTTACTCGAGAAATCGACAATAAGTACATTACTCGGAATTATACCAGTCTCAATCAGTCGTTTTTGATAATGAGTCCATTTACTCAGCTTAATTTTGCGACCGACCGGATTACCTTTTTCATTGTTCTCGAAACGATGAAAAAGTAAAAGAAAGAAGGAGCATTGGTTTTTCTCTTCTTTCGTTATCTTCTTCATTTTCATCTATATATGACTCTAGCAAATTTGATTTATTTTTCGACATGCCGGAAATTTCAGATACATCAGGGTATAGAATTGGAAGATGAACGTTAAAAAACATACACGTCTAGTAAGAACTCTACTCCATAATTTATAAATGTTAAAAAAAATCACTGCCGCGTGTTACAGACGTGGGAGGAGAACGAAACGATCTCTTCTCTCTTGTTTTCTCCTTATTCACGAGATTCGATGAATTCGCGCGCTCGTATATCGCGTCCTTCTATCCTGCCTTGTTCGCTGTGGGAGAATGAAGTGTTCGGTTCGATTAACTCGGTACATTATATGAAGATGACGATGTCGCCAATTTTCGTCGGGAACGAAAGATTAGGAGTTTTTCCAAACTCCTTTTTTGATTGAACGAACAAACGATGATCACGGGTGGAAGCGAAAGTCGGAAGCAGTGATGTAGGTAATGGCTTTAGTTGGTCCCGAACATGAGTTAGTAGAGAGTTGTGCAAGAATCGTAATTACTTGTGATCAATATCGCCTGTCCGCCCCTTGAAATTGTTAAATAATAATTTCTGTAAGTCATCAAATCTTAAAATATCGAAAAAAATGTAGATCTCGTTGATGAAAGAAAAAAAAAACGATCAATATCAAAATTATTCTCAACCGATTATTTATTAATAATAATTAACGAGCAGTGTCTTAATTCTGTTCTGTTTTTGCCCACTCGTGTCTACGATTAAGAGTTACTTAGACTCGACATTACTGTAAGGCGTATAAATTTTAATTGATCCAAATTGACGCATCGCCGTCACTGGCGACAGTATATAAGCCCTAATCTGCAACTGAGTAATTATAATCTTTGCACATACCCGCTCCAAGAATCGCGCGTCGAAACGTGTCGATCGTTGCGTCACGGATCTCAGCTTACGGCAATACTGCGCGCGTCGAACGTGATACACACACGCACACACACTCTCTATCTCTCTTCCCCTCTTTCCGTCTCGCTTCATCTGCATCTTAACTAATACGAGCTATCTATTAATTAATCTATACGGTCCTATATTGTACGGATCAATTATATCCAGTGGCAGTTTATTTACAGTGCGGCTCGAGCCGCGGCCCCTTGATATTAGCGTCATCGATTCATAAATGATTTGGCGTTCGCCATCGTTCCAGCCATTTAATTTTACAGATCGATTGCGGTACATTGCGGACGTGACGTCACCGGTCTCACAAAGTCAAAATGAAATTAGAAAATCAAGAAACGCCGAAATTTCTCGGATAAAATTCTTTTTTCTCGGTTAATAGCTATACGACTGAAATCAAATTTCCGAGAGATTACGGTGATGTTAGTTAATTGAGAAAATTGTCGCTTCAACGATCCAACAATTTACGACCCCCTGTGTACGATTTCGCGGACCCCTCTTTCTGCACCGAACAAGCCGCGGGTCGCGGGTCCAGCCGCATAGCTACTTCAACGTCGTCTTCTATTTACAGGAACAGCACGATCATATAATTGAGATATTTCGCGCTAGTGGTACCGTTGAGCTTCGTGCCGCCGCCGTTTTCCTCGTCGTTCTCGCTGGCAGTGTCGCCCTTTATCTCGACGATGGTGTCGAGTCGCTCCATCGCACCCCTCTGGGGATGATAATTGCCCGAGCTCTCGCTCTCGGGGGTCTCGTCGGAGTCAACGTCGATTGTCCGATCGTTCACTTGAATCTTCACCACGGTGTCCACGGGGTACTTGCCGTTACCTTCGTCGCTGGAGCCGGATCTGCCAGTGCTCGATGTGACTCCAGCTTCCCGCTCGCAACGCGGGCATACCTGACCGTTGGACGAGCCCTCGTCGCTCTGACAGCGGAAGCAGATCAGGTCGCCGTCGCTGGAGAAGTCGCAGTGCTCGCAGTGCACGACGACGTAGCCGTTACCTCGGCAGAGCTCGCAGATCGGGCTTTCGCGGTCTGTGAGCAGATCGACGGATTAGCTCGACGGATTGCCACGCACGATCTAGGATCACCGCCTGATCGTTCTGAGAAGCAATCCGATGCGACAGCGGCAGTCGCATCGGAGATTGTGTGAAGCGTCAGCGAGAAATGCGAATGCAAGCAGCAGCGAAATCAGCAGAGAGAATAGGCGGTGTGCGTGCGATACAATGGAAAAATGCTACGTGTTTTTTTTTTTTTTTTTTTCAGATAAAAATATGAGAGAAGAGTAAGATACTTTTTTAATCCGCTAAAGTTATTTTGCGAGTATTTGTGAGCATTTGCGAGCTACATTAACATCTATTCTCTTAACAGGATTAAAACTCAAGGGCTTCACATAAGAATTTGCAGTCTATATACATAATAATAAAAAAAGAATTGAATTAATCCTTAGTACACACGATTGGATCATTCATGTCCTGCATATTTTTTTGTTCCAAAAGTAGGCGCATCTGATAATTAGTTATAACATTCATATAGATACTATTTTTTTTAAATATATCACACAACCTTATAAATATTTTCCAAAGATATCGACGTATATGTAAAAGTCATTTAATAATTTTTGTATGTTTGTAATAAAAATTAATCCCGGCGCACGAATGACTCATCGTGTGTAATAAAGGACTGAAAAATTTAGTGTCCACATTTCTACCAATATAATTTCAATCATCACAGTTCACTAATCTCGATTCAACTAACTCTTCATCTTTTTCTAATGCTAAGAATTAGAAAAAGATAAAGAGTAAGTTGAACCAATTGTGAGATTAAAAATTAATAATTATTATCAGCTCATATAGATTAAAAAATTTTTTTTAATTATGAGATTAAAGTAGTTAATCCACATTGGTAAAAAAAAAAGAACATATATGTGTACTAAGAGTTAAAAATAGATTTTCACATACCCTGGATTTTTTTGCTAGGGAAAAATAAAGGTTCTAGATTAGAATGTAAGTGCGAAGACCGAAAACATCGTGTATACCAGATGATGGGAAAACATCGAATCAATGGAGAACACCGAGGCCATTCAAATTAATAAAGCAAAGCGAACGAACTTGTTCAATCCTCCGACCAGAACTGGTCGAGGTACTCGCCTCTGTCGACGTCACCTCGATCGTCAGTATCCCTGGTGGTCCATCCGCGTCGCTGTGGCTCCTGCGTTCGGTAGGATCGAGGTGACGTTATCGGCATCGCTTGCTCCAGATCGTGGTATGATCGCGGCGACGATGTCTGCGCCACGCGATCTTGATCCGTGTGATACGAGCGCGGGGAGGACAGCTTCACTGGGCTTCTGTAGGCACGAGAGGTTCCTGGCTCCTGATGCCGGTCATCTATACGTTCTTCCACGTATCTGCCGGCATGTGAGTCAGGTGTTTGCGGTCGATAGGTGCAGGTGTGCGTCTTCTGATCGCACTCGCTACACAGCAGCAAGTTCGACTTGCTGCCGGGCTGCGAGACGTAGCCGTTGCAGGTACCGTAGTAACGCTCGTCCTCGTCGCTCTCAAAAAGGTGCTGGCTCAAGCTACCGATCGACTTCGTGTCGCTAAAAACCCTCGCGTCGTCCAGCTCTGATTGATCGCCGTACCTGCCATACAAAAGCAAGCTAGATTGATTTAATAATAACAACTATGTATATTGCAAAATCTGGTTTTACAAGATTGACAAAACATAAAAGCGTGCTCTTTCAATTTTGATGAATTTTAAATATGTTGCAGTTTAGATCAAAATAAGGTATGTCTTTGCTTTTAGAAGATGAAACATATTAATTATTTTCTTTCGAAGCAAATATTATCGAAAATATGTAAAATAATTTATATAAAAATAAAATTTTCTAATAAAAAGTTGAATAATCTTAAGAGAACTTTGTAATAATAATTAAAAATAAAAAGATTATTGTAAAAAATTTTTCCTATTATTATAAAATACTCCTGAAATCATGCAATTTTTATTTAAAGAATTTTTTTTCATTTCTCATGGTCAATAATATTCATTCCGAAAGGAATTAAAATCAATTGAAGTTTCAGTTCCTAAAGTTGCATATAAGTATATATATAAAAACATACATGTCCCTTATTTTATTCTAGACTACAATATATTAAAAGCTCATCAAAATTGGAAGGGAATATTTTTCTATATCTTCGATGAGTAAGGAAGGAAAAGATAAAACAACGCAAACAGTGAGGCGTCAATATTAATAATTGCTTTAATATAATTGTAGTAATGCAATATAAAAGAAATAAAATTATAATACAAAGTCAAGGGCTCTGTGATTCAATCGATAATAATAGATCATAATATTTTATGCGTAATTAACTTTATAGATTTGTATTTTACAGCATACAATTCTAGCGTTGGCTTTTATACTGTTGATCTATTATTATTAAAAATATACCTAATAATAAGTTAAGTACCTAGTATCAGCGGTTCCGACAAGGTAGTGGCGTACCCGCTCGATCTTGGTCTTGCCGCGCTCTCGCGGCATTGTTTCTCGTTAAATAATGCTCTCCCGATTTCTCTCATTGTTGTCCTCGACGCTCGAGGTCGAGCTCGCTCCGCAAATCTGCATCTCGATTTCGGCCAACCGATGCTCGACCTCCCACTGTTGCTGGTTCAACTTGACGCTCATCGCTGCGTTTTCGGTCTCCAGGCATTTCAGGCGCTCACGGAGACGCTGAATCTCTGCCAATAGAGCCTCGTGGGTGCCAAATAGGGGTGTTGTACCTTCGCTCACCAGCTGCGTCATGCTGTTGCAAGTCATGCCTGAAACAAAATGAATGTTGGTATATAGAGATTGTTCACGTTTTTCGCAAAATTAAATTAGGAATTTTACAAAAAAGGTACATTAGTACTTTTACGTAAAACATCTGTGATGTTCTTGTGATGAAGAAATAATTAAGAATAGTGTCTAGATAGAATAGCCAGAATGTCGTCTATCAAATCAATTATCAAGATTGTAACAGTGCGTCTGTGGGACAAACAAAAAGAGAATTCAAGACCCGTATAAATGAACATAGAAATGATATTAAGCAGAGTTCCTCTAGAGTCTCCGTCATCTCTGACCACAGATTAAATTATAATCACAATTTTGATTGGGAAAAAGCCTGAATTTTAGATATTGAATTATCATAAAAGAATTATCTTAGAGATGTTACACATTAAAAAGCAAAATAAAGCATTAACTCTCAAAAAGACACGGATAGTCTAGACGACTCTTACAGTTATCTATCGAAAAAAGTGTCAAACAAACAAATAAATATAATTTTCGATGCCCTAAGAGTCCGTCTATCACCATTGTAACACTTGCGCTTAACAGAATCAGACGAACAAATAATGATGCTCCTATTTTCAGACATTTTGTAAGTAAGAGATTCAATTTTAATTTCCAAATAAATATAATTAATTGACGTAATTGACAATTTACATTTAATTGACTCATTTTTATTTTATTTTTTGACTAGGTATATTATATTGACGACAATGAATTTCTCAATTTAAACCCAATTTCCACGTTCACACAAAAACAGGAGAATCATATTTCTCTTTTAAATAAATTGTCACACACATACCAGCACAATACCATCCCATGTCGCTTTGACTGTAAGATCATGCGTTTATCTCGTTGACATCGAAACATCTTTATGAATCACTGAAGAAGGACCCGTGAGTTCCGAAACGTTCGATATTTTTGTACTTTTACATATTTTTATTTTATGTTTCTTAGTAGCATTGCAAACTGTTAATTAAAAAAAATGTTATTACCGCTCTCGATTTAGACCGTTTTTCTTTATACTTTGCATTGCAAAGAACGAGCGAAATCTAATTAATTTTTGAAACTTTGGCGCCTTTGTGCACAATCTGCTTGCAACAGTCCTAATTACACGCTAAATATACACGTGAGTTTGAAATTTTGTCTTTCAGCCCGCTGCTATAATACAAGTGAGCGCAATTATCAATTGTTGAAAGTTAGATGAGGAGCGTGAAAAGAGCAACAAAGTTCCGCACTTAACGGCGCGCCGGCGTGTACGAATGCGAAATGAATCCTCGAGCGTATTCGCAAGCAGTCTTTGTGATTCACTGATGTTGATTAATGCGCGCGATTAGTATTTCTCTCTTGGTACAACGGTTGCACTAGCGCAATAATAGAATTCGCATAGAAGATGAAGCCGCCTCTCCCGGTCACATTGAGAGCAGATACAACGTACGTAGAATTAGCATTAGCAAACTGCTAACTAATTCAGGAATTACCGCGGAGTATCGTCTGGCCATTCAGGAAACCCGAGAGTATTGTCGAGAGACTCGTCTTGATCGTGTCACTCCTCACGTCAACATTCGAATTCGGCACGGAATTGCCGGGCTCTATTTCGGGAGATCGCTTTTCCATTTTACCATACCCGGCGGAATAGCGATTACGCGTGGCGATGTTTCGCCAGTTAAATCAGTATACTGTCGATTCGTATCCGATTTGTTACCGCCCGCATCGAAATCTGTCGCTTTATTTTTGAGGGGAGGGGTATTAGCGTCATACTGCGTTTTGTTCATATACGCGCGCTTTAAACGGAAACGCTCGATTACCAGTGGAATTTCCAATGCGCGAAAACGAGGGGGGGATTTTATTCCCCAAACGACATATAAACGTCGGCAGAAACACGTTAAAATCGTTACTACCTATCGTATCTATCGGGGTTAATGGTCGGGCGCTATTTTACGAGTGGCGCCGAGCGTCGCTCGTCATTCATTATCCGCGCGATATTTCTGAATTTACCTTTTTGCCGTTTTACGACCGCCGATAAACGGCGAGCGTTCGCGCGACGCGTTATTCACGTCTGGTTAGATTTGATTCGCAATGAGATCACATGCCGCGGAATTCTAATCGACGGCGGGCGGCGCGGAGATTGCGACCGAAACGCCTGTTTGTTTATAAAGGTGCGATAAAGTTTCTTCCGCGCGCACAATACTGTACAGTTCATCAATCTTTCTCTTCTCATAATGATAAACAATTAAAGCTTATTCAAATATGACGATTAAATTTTCCAAGATAAATGAATCGCAACGATATATATAAACAATAAAATGCATTTCTAGAAATATCATGAATGATGACAATTTCCATAAAGTGTTGCGGAGAATCTGGGACCTTGTGTGTGCAAGCACATGTGTGCTTTCAGAGTCTTTTGTTCTGAAAATACCTCCGGGATGGAACTTATTACAAAACGTTCAATCGAACGTAACGACATCGATGGTTTATAGTACAAACATTACACGGCCTTTCTAAAAAAGCTTTTATGGAACGTGAAATATTGATGACTAGAAAGTGAGAGGCTACGAAGGTCTTCCTATTCTCTCCGTGTTCGCGCTTCACTTAATCGCGAAGTCTTATAGTCTATAAGAAACTACGGTTTTGCGTCAGCAGTTTGCTGGCGAGCACACCGTCGGCACCGTTATCGGCAATGATTTATATACCCCGGTATAATATCGCAAAAGAATCGCCAGTGAGGTAGCGAGATCGATGATATTTTTAAAATAAATCCGATATCAAAGTTGTCCTATACACAGGTAAAACGAATTTACGAGTTATCAAGTATGATTGGGATAGGATAAAATTTTCATCGTGTTCGCAGCATTTTATCGATGATCGGAAAATACAATTTACGTGATTACTCGACGCTGCGAGTGCTTACAGAAATATCTGCTACTTTTCATAAATCATTACATTGAATTCGCTCGAAGAACAAATTTACTTATTTCACCTATACTTTTCTACGATGTTTCTTTCTTATTTTGTTAATAAAAAAAAAAAATTATCTCGGAGACACACAATTACTATTCAATTTAGTAATTGTAAATTAATATCGTTAGTTTTTATCTGATAATTCAAATGTTCATTAATCCGCTTAAACCATCGATTTTTTGAGAGATAGCGCAGTAGTCAATTAAATTGAAATGCAGCTAGTAGTTTAAAGCCACCACCGGCAAGACCATAAGAAGATTACGAGTTGCGATTGTGATACAAATATACTACCAGATATGTAGTATATGTTGTAACGTAACAATACAACAGATAAAAGATCCATATATCTATCGTTCCCTGGCAGATATTGCATGTATTTTTTAAGCAATTATTGGAAAGTTTATTAAACGTTCGTCTAGTTACTGAGAAATAGAACTACTTAGAATTCTAATCAAGATGTAATGCTTTGCCTGCGATTACTTAAAAAGATGTGCAAAATCCGAATCTATTTGCTAAACATGAAGAACGTACGGAGTAATAAATGTATAATAATAATTTATCATTAATCTATAATTAATACATCGTTTATTATTAAGAATCTATTAATAATAAACAATAACTGGGCAGGTGCAGTCTACACTAATTGCATGTACTTTTATCAGGAAAACTGCTTCCATCACTCACCATCCAGAATGAAACTCGATCGAGTTCTCTTATCCATTTCCTATACGCAGTATTGTTACAACTAATAAAAATACAATAATACCAGGTAGTAATTCTAGACAGAGTAACTGGATGAGTGACTAGGAAAATTATACATATATATATTTCTACCAAGGGGGTCAGTATCCTTTCCCACGTGCCAGGAAATTAAAAATTTTGTGCGGAGGGGAGGTAGAAGCCTACTTTTGGTTGAAATTTCTAATGTCACATCGGGGTGAATGAGGGGAGCTTACCGGAATGAGTGGACTGCCTGCCGGTGGAGGCTTGGGTCGCGGCTGATGGCGGCGCCCTGGCCGTCTGGTCCTCGCTGCTGGGACCACTGCTGGCCCCGCTTATCGGGCTCTCCGCGCCCCTGGGCACGTTGTTCGCGTCCGTTAGGACCCCCGTGCCCGGCATGGCGCGAGGCGTCACCGGGCTCGGACTCGGCGAGAACAACGAGGCGGCCGTCGAGTACGCGTGGGTGGACTTGAGGTCGACCGGCGATATCCACATGTCCTCCAGCGATACGCGGCCCCGCGACTCCACCAGACCGGGCGTGCTCTGGCACCTACCCATGGCAACTGGAAATTCACATCTTGCTTTAGTAAAAGCGGTGATTCCATTGCGCGGGACATTGGCTTTCAGTATAACAATATTAATTATTTATCTGCATTAAAACAGTATATATCGTTGAGTATCTTTGATATTAATTTATACGCTTTGTACAGACTCGAATTTAATGATTAATGTTTCCTTGTTAAATACATAAATCTCTACAAATAACAACAGTAAATTTAAATTAAGCGTGAGGAATTACATATTCTTCTCTTTACTATAAAAATAAAAAACTGAATTGTTAAGAAAATTATTTGTTGTTACAGAACGAGCAACAATAGGCAAGAAATGCAATTTCGAAACAATACAAAAATTTAAGAGACGCGTGTTTAAGATATTTTACTATAACAAATTCTGTGTATCCTAAAAAAAAAATAAATGGTAGAATAATGAGTATATTTTCGCAAATTCACGTCAAGTTAATTAACATAAAATAGTATGCATCTGTGTTTTATTTACAGATTCCCGAGTTTCATCTTTGGTAATTTGTTTTCACACGGGCAGGTCTTTATTTTAAAAACCGTGATGGTCCAAAAAAAAAAAAAAAAGCGTTGTGGTATTACCATACCATGTCGTTATGTCGCTTTTTCATCTTTCTGGAAGTAAAACTGCCGTCGCGCATGAAAAGCTCAACCGTAGTCGTCAGAATTTATGAAATACGGGAAAACAACGAGAGCTAGCCATTTATTTAGGATATCATTCATTCGTGATGCGTGTTATCCATGAATCGTGTTTACGCACATCGTGACTGATACGATCCGTACGTGCTCTCGAATTTCCGCTTTTGAGGCGTGTTGATATTTAACCGATGTCGACAGTATTCAATAATATCAATGGTACGCCATTTCGCTTTAATGCAGATCTTTCGATCGTCGAGCATGTATGATCTTTTGACTCATTACGGGTTTCCGCTTCGCGATAATACTATGTCATTGTACGAAGACATATTAATTACGAGGGGACTTCGCTCTATAATGGCAAAAGTCCGCATCAAACAGTTCATGTTAGAATTTAGAATAGAATTCTATAATCTTACACGAAAAGGATGGTTTTGTTAAATTATTTAAAAATTCAACTAGATATAGAAAATTTTGTTGGACTATTACAATAATTATGTAGGGCACACAAATAGGTTGCTAGAATATCAAAACACTCATCACGCTTGGCACTATTGAACATTACTGTATATATAGTGCACTCTATAAAAAGAATAATTAATTAAGCATCGGATAGGTAAAAAGTCTGAGGTAAAAATCGAATTCCCTGAATAATTATTTCGATAATTCAACGAAGTTATTTTCAGATTTGCATCTAACTAAATTTTTAGATAGTTCAGCAAAACCTTTTTTTTACAAGTTGAGAGGGTTTTAAGAGATATCCGCGGGACGAAAGATGCGAGTGTGAAATAGAAAAAACTACGTAAAGCAATTAGAAATATGTTTGCGTATCGTGCTCGTAAATATTTCTAGTCAAAGGGATTTTTTAATAATCTCATGATTAATTGGTAAAACGTAAATCGTATTAACACGGATCAGTTAAATTAAAGATCCCTTCGTAATTGAATAAAGTGACCTTTAAATATCAAGGGAGGTAAATCGCGGATCAAGACGCTAATAGCGGACGCGACGGCAAGCCCAAAAAAATTGTTATCTTCGTGACGCACGAGGTATGGCGATTCTTTGATGCTATTTCAATTAGGAGTCTAAGTATAAGTTACATCGTTCAGCTCGTTTTTCTTTTTATGCTTTTTAGCAAAAGTGCCCTTCGTCGATTTGCAATCCGGGAAAAGCCGCTGTATATAATACCTTTAGATCTGTAAACGTTATATACGGTAGCAACACGCCTTTGTTCACTTTTATGTTAATTATTAGAGGGGACGTTGCACCGATAACAGCGGCGGATCGATAAGCCGGATCTTGGTCTCGGCATCGCCTACACACGCAGCTTTTACTCCTCTCCCATAACTCGCCGCCGTAACTCACGTTACGCATTACACTTATTACAGCGACCTAATTTCTCATACGTTATCCCTCATAGCAACGTGAAAGTAGGTACATTGGCTCGCGCAACGAGATGAGTGCCGAATGAAAGTCTGCCGTTTTGATAGTGATGAATGGCTCGAAAAGTTTATAAACGAAATAAATTTCAGAGCGTAAGCGTATTACTGGAAAATATACGGTGATAGACCGGCGATAGCTCGCGTTCTTAAAAGAAGCGTAGCGATATCTCTCAAGATGTACTCGAGCAGAATATCCCCTTCTATTCAACGCCGTTTTTACGACTTCAAATCCGGTGATTAACATTATAGCTTTCAGACCTTCCATCATACTTATTCTTAAAAAAAAAGAGAGAAAAAGCAAAAGTATAAACAAAGGACATGAAGAAAAATGTTTTTTTATGTTCTTTTTTTTTCATAGAAGATAATATGTCTGTTTAAAACTAAATGAAATCTCAGATTTTCTTCGGGGCTCTTATAAAGTTTACAGTATTTGCAGTGTCATTAAATTTGTCACACGACTTTCCCACTTTATTTTGTCTTTTATACTTAAAAAGGAATACAGTTGTAAAATTTGTGTTAAATTTAATACATTTCACATGTCTTTCGCATCTACCCAAATTTTTGCGTTAATTTAATATAGGATAAATAAAAATGTTAAAAAATATTACAAATATTATGCACAAAATAGAAAAAATGTAATACAAAAATGTGAAACAATTTGCAAGCAAATTATGGAACCATATTTCTTCAGTACATTTAACGTTCATATGTAATTACGTTATGTTTTAGGTTTATTATGTTAAATTAATGTTTTATTCACACATTATCTTAAAATTTACGTTTTAAAATACATTATTTTTATATTACTTGTTCATTTTATATACTTACAAATTGTGTTATTTTCAAACTAATTGTAGGAAATATTGAATATCAAATTAGCACAAAATATTTAAATCACAATCACATTATGTTAAATTAACATTCGATTACGTTACAAATTCAATATAAAGATATTATTTTAAATAGAATTTTAACACGGATACAAAATGTATATTTGTGTAGCCTCTAACTTTTCGTTATGGAAAACCCAATTTCTTCCCTTTCCCTAATTTCTTTTCCCCTGAAATTTATGGTTGAAGGGACAGTGATTTTGCAAAGCCCCTATCCGCACATATTTTGCCAGAAAACGGAAAGTATAGACCGAAGGGTACTCAGCTCGTGACAGCCTACCCATAGACCGAAGTTGATACCGCCATATCACGATATTCTGACCGTCGTTTCCGTGTGTTTCGGATCAACGAGACATCCGGAAGGAGAGAATTGCTGTGACTTTTACGGCCATTTATCTCCATCAGGGTGGCATCGACTTTCGCCGCTAAGTATCCGCCCCGTTCATTCTTCGCGCTTTTACGTGTGCTAGGAATTAGGTCACGAAAACATTTCAACATGCGAATGAGTGAATCCCGAGATAGATACAACCTCGAGGTAGAGATGACTCGAGATAGCGGTATCCGCTGTCGCGTATTTAGCGTTAAACGCGACCATCTAATTTCCATCTCACGCTTATCCTGCGTGCGCTTCTCGCATTAGGCAAATGAGACATATGAGGGAAACATGTAAAACAGTGGCGACGGATTTTTGCGGTATGCGGCACTGAATCGAGACAGCACGATTTCCCCATGTAAAAATCATTTGTGTGTGTTTTGTACATACAAAATTTAAACATTTCTTAAAATGACAACCTGAAATAAATATATT
The DNA here is from genome assembly GCF_001594065.2 of Cyphomyrmex costatus. Taxonomy (NCBI): domain Eukaryota; kingdom Metazoa; phylum Arthropoda; class Insecta; order Hymenoptera; family Formicidae; genus Cyphomyrmex; species Cyphomyrmex costatus. Next base: position 541,999 of record NW_017277774.1, read on the forward strand.
TATATTTGTAGACCGCATGTATGGTAAATTTATATATATATTATTCCAAATCAATATTGTTAATATTGATATGATCCGATCGATGTGGAAACGTTTGGTTACATTTGTTTAAATTGTTTATAATTTTTATATTTATTATTTTTATAAACGAAATTGTTTTGACTCGTAGTCTTTCTAATTTATTTGAATTTTATTCTTATTGAGCCATATTATATTTTGTGTTATTTTAAATATATTTATATTAATATATGTATTTATTTTTAAATAAAAATTCGACCGATAAGATTAAACATGTGTGAGTAAAAAATGCCATATCCAAGGCGATTTATTATGTCTTAAAAAATTGTAAATTTATACAATTTTCAGTTTAAGCCAACTTTGCGACGATTATTTGTCGGTCTTAATTAAAACACAGTCCTAAACCGAAATGGAGTAATATCACAAATTGAATTGCAAACAATTTAATATTATTGCTGCAAATAAGTAATCTTAGAAACTGCATAACTCAAATAAAATAAATGTGGCTTGAAAACTGGAAATTGCATAAATTTACAAAAAATATTATTACGCACAAAGAACCGTCTTGACCGTATATATATTATATTAGTATTTTTCACTTACGTATGGAATATATTTATTTTATATTACATTTATGCATTTTGTATAATAATATTTAAAGAAAAACTTGTAAATAAAAGATAAATTGCAAAGAATGTGTTTTATTAATATCCGGTTAAATTCTCGAATTAAGATTCTCATTTCACAACTTGCTGTTAAGTTTAACAAGATTTACGCTGGCTCATATAAAGCAACGTAGGCGCATTTCGCGTTTAAACGAGCATTGAAAGTTGTGCGCTGCTCAGGAATATATCTTTCAGAAGCTTGACCAAAGTTCTATGATCGAAAATCTTTCAAGATGTTAACGCGCGAGGATATCGAGGATTACATAGAACGGTCGCGACGGCGGCGATGCTTGAAAGGGCTCATCGAGACGAAGATGCGATTTCACTGTTCCTCGTTCAAAAGATTTTCGTCAGCGCGTGTTAGTAATAGACGTAGCGGCGAACTGAGGAGTTTAATTAATTAATCCGGAACTGCGACGAGCGCAAAGCGGCCACCTTTTGCTCACTTTGCGGTACAAGGTGGCGGAGTTCGCTGCCGCTGTTATAACACGCGAAACTTTCGAGCGCGGGCATCGTCGTGGAAACTACGGCAAACATAATACAGTCGTTTATCCTTCGCACTGCTTCGGGGATCCGTAAGAGAAAAATAAAATTGTTCCCTGTTGAATGGAGTTGTTGAGTTTCCACCTGTATACTCGCGGCAAAGGTTCAGATTATTTCCCTTTGTGGAAGATTCAAACGAGAAGTGGTAGCTTAGTTCTCCAGCGAAAAGATCTTATCAAATAATATCGAGCGAATGAAATTTATTTAACTCGAACAATTTTGTGAGTTTTATCTGATTGCCGATGAAATGTATACTCGACTTTTGCCTCAATAATTTTGAATGACGTAGACGAGAGACGGTTATAAAAATTGTACTGAAGCGTCTTTTTCAACATCGCGTGATGGTATTTGTCAGTGTCAAGTCGACTTTTTCAAAACTTTTCTGTAGAGGTTAAACCTTCAAAAACCGACTTTTCATGCGCGACAGCCCACTTTCATTAGACACTCGTTACGTTTGCAGAAGAAACGAGAAGGGATTACGCGGAGAGCACCGCGAGCGTTTTTTTCAGCAAAAATTGAGGTCGGGAAGAATATTTTGAACGACGGTTTTTCGGAAATAAGAGCGATACGAGATAGACTTTTATATCGTAAGCCCTCGAGGCAGTCAACTAGTGTTTACAATATTTTTTTGGGCGCGATGTACACTAGAAAAAAAATTTAGTGCCTTCGACAAAACTGTTTAGTTCAGGAATTTTTTAACAGCAGCCAAATATTTTGTTTATATAATAAAAAATTTAGTTCTTCTTAAAAATAATTTCTCTATTATGTAAATAATAAAAATATTTCCTTACACCAACTAAACACTTTAGTTTGCATAAAATTACAGTTTCGTTCGGTAAATTTTAAGTAAAAATTTTTATTCGATGTATTTTAACCAAATTTTCGTTGTTATAGCAAAATTTTGGTTCATGGAACTAAAAAACATTTTCCTGGTGTATTTTACATCCGTCGCGCGATCCGAAAAACGAAGAAACAAAATGGCGAAGTTCTTCAATGGAAATTATCGCTTCACTAAACTTCAACAATATTTCTTGATGTTATATTGAAATTAGAATTTATACATTGAAAGATGAGAAAATTAATATTGATCAAGCAAGTTAATAAAAAGTCAATTCTTTGCAAAGAAAACTTTAGCAGCTGTTAATCAAATAAAAACTTATCAAAGCTTGTTCAATTATATATACTTCTATCTTTATCGAAGAATGGATATATTTTTTAAAATTAGTTCTTTCGCGAATTGAAAAGTTGGAGCAAAACTTGGTTGATTTATAAAACTTCATTGATTTTAATAAAAAGTGTTCGGAGTATAGTTTGGTTTCGTTTCAATTGCAAGAAAATAATGAGTTTTAAAGTAACTATTGCAATCGAGGGTCAAAGTCTGGTCTCCTCTGGGATGTCACGCGGGGATATGATACAATATATCTGCTTCAAAGCATCTTTAACGACTATTACACTCGAAACTCGACAGTCTAGCGTTTCACAATGGTTAATTTGTTAATGCGCCGTAGCAGTGATGAGCGTATCTTGACGGAATCCCTCATTCTTGGTCTTGGTTCGAAGTTCTTCGGATGGCATCCGCACCCCGAAGAACTTACCTTGCCGAGGGCGCGTAAACTTCCGTGAGTCTAGCTATTTTAACGATGGTAACGAGGAAAGTTTCAGGCATTCGAGGCGTTTCGGTTGTGCGCCAAGCTGCTGGCAAGACACGACGCATTCGCAGTCGTATTCGTATACCTGTTTCGCGCAACTCTGCGAGAACGAGCGAATTGAAAAGCAGTTTTAAATGTATTTCCAACACGTTGGTACCAGTTTCGCGCAGATGTTAGCGCAGATCGTACGAACGATCTTCGAATCACTCGAAAAACACGCCTAAGACAGCCGTAAAGAGAAAACAAGCCGAATTACAAAAGGAAACGCGAGAGTTTCTTTCGAATGTCGATACTTCACGAGTTATCGCAGCCTTCCCGTTCGTTTAAAGTTTCATCAAATAAAACGAGAAAACGTCGTCGTAATCAAGCCGATTCGAGATAACTGTGAGAAGTTTTATAAATTCGATTTTTTGTTATCAGCTGTTAGTTGTAAAAATTTAATTTATAAAGTCCAATTCGGTTATATCTTTAAAAGCTTTTCAACTTCTCCTCGTGGAAAAATTCGAAAGTTGTTCCGTTGATCCTCGTTTCGAGAGGGGTGATCCTCATCGATTTGTTCTACCTATCTGGCGCGCCGTTAAAGAAACGTGATATAGCTGTGTTTGTATGTACTTGACGCGCGAGTATAATAGATACGAGAAAGATAGGCTCGCGACTCACCTTTCTCCAGAGGAGCTCTCTTGTATTTCTCCAGCCTCTTGACTGCGATAGCTTCAAGGCGCACCCTGGCAGCCGGATACTCCTTGAGCACGTCCCACATGTCCTTCTTGCTGAGGACGAAGAGGTCCGAGTAGCCGACCGAGCGCACGCTGGCTGTTCGCCGGTTACCTGCGTCGATGTAGCCATTTATTGGTTATCGGGATGCATCAAGCTTTCTTATGTAACCGCACCGCGATCGATCTTTCGATCATTCCGCCGTTTTACCTACAGTAGCGACCCGCTCTCATTTCCTCAGTCCGGATGCACGTGGTTCCGATTGCACGCTCGATACGTCCGCGCGCGCGCGCGCGAGCTATCTCTTTTACATCGTTTTATACCCGTACAAAAGCACAGTAATTTTGATTAATCGGGTTCGTTACGGTTCAGTCTTCTATGTTAATTGATTGCCGGGTCGCTCAACTCGTTTCTCCGACTTTTTCAGAGAGGCATTTTAATCGTCCAACGTTTGTTGGCTGATAAATTGATGGATAATAGTAGATACGAATTAATTGTCCCACGGTTTACCATATTTATCCGCTTCCGAGCGTGTGTTTTCCGCGTCTTTTTCGCGAAATAGAATGTAGTTAATTTCCGGTAGAAAAAGAAAACCCCGCAAGCTAGACCAATGAAGTAGTTTGCCCAGAATGTGATAATGACGCAGCCGAGCCATTGTTTACAACTTTAATTGGTGTCAACGATATTTTATATGCCAGCGTAAAAGGGCGCGTAATTAACAAGGTAACGAAGAGCATAATTGCTTCAGACTACAGACGTGCGCGCGAGTCTGAAACGTAGCAATAACAGAAGCTACCGAGTACAAAATTTATAAATTTCTGAGAAAGATTTAACCACTAGATAAATGTTATGTTCTGAAGTTCCGTTAATATGCTACGAATACACCCGGACCGTAATAAAAATTGTAACAATTATGCTTAAAGCGACGAGAAATTCTTCCACCGCTTGATTGAAAATTATGCTTACACTTCCACGTTGAGCCGGTAATTGTGGTATGCGGCATGCGTCTCTGTCACCGTGAGAATTGTAAATAGAGGGTCACAATTCGCGTTACGTATACATTATTCACAGACAGTTTTCGAACGCAGCCGTTCCCCCTGTTCCGCTTTTCACTCAGTTTCGAATATCGTAATACGCGCGGAATCGTTAACCATACATCGAAGAAATTTAGCGGATGGAAATTCCACTTCCATATTCCTCGGGTATCTGAATTACTTATTTCAAACGGTCTTTTCCGACGAGTAGACTCCGATATGGTATGAAGGATATGAGTTATCGAAGAGCCATTTTAACTTCTCGAAATTCGCGAGATGTTTCGGTAAAATAAAATTTTATTGCTCGAACGTTGTGTACCTATGTATATAGTATTACAATTTTAAGTAGCGAGTTTAACGAGATGCTAATTTTACAATTGTTATTCAATTGCAGTACGACAATTAAATAATTATTTTATTGTACGTTTTCGGAGGAGAATTTTGTGATTAATTGACAATTTATTTATGATAATGTGTATAAACATAGATAAATTATATCTCAGAATTCGCAAAACGTTCCGGCAAAATAAAATTTTGTTTTCCGAACGTTGTGTACTTATTATGTTACAATTTTAAGTAGCGAGTTTAACGAGATGCTAATTTTGTGATTGTTATTCAATTGCGGTACGATAATTAAATAACATTTTTATTGTACGTTTTCGACGGGGAGAATTCTGACGAATAATCAATAATTATTTTCCAAAATAATGTGTATAAATAGACGACGTGCAAACTTTACCTTATTTTCTGCTATTATACATCCTCATTTTAATAAAAGTATACCAATATATGTTTTGTTCTAAAATCTCATTGGCAAAAATTTTCTTTTATCGCTGTTTTGTCAAATTTGTCATAGATAACGTTAATATATTTGCAATGAGTAATATATATTGATACTTGATGGTGGATATACTTTTGAAGAAAGATAGTCTATTTTGCTTTTCCATCGACAATTTTTTTCTTTATGTGCACTGAAATGGTGAAAGCAAGATAACAAAATCGGCTACCTTCCTTCATGAATAAGTCAAAGCAACCAAGTTATATATACTTGATGTTTCAAAAAGTTAGCTAAGATAAAGGACACTAGAAACTACTATAATCAATTTGTACATGTGTGTATATATATGTGTATGTAAATATATATATAATTATTGATAATAATTGGTAATAATAATTTGGCGAATCCGAATGCAGGCCAATACAACCGTACGAAATCAGCACGCATTACAGAAGTAAGAATTACAATTATCAATAAGAGCCTACGTTAGGGAGTGATGGCGACAAATTGCGAGGAAGATACGTGAATGGTGCAATGAATAGTAACATGGTAATATATCGCGTAAGAATGAAAATGCTCGTAGGAAGCATTTGTAAATGACGCTCGAGCGTAACGATAATTCTCGCAGACAATCAAATCGCCTGCATTAAAGCCATATAAATAATCGTAGCCGATTTATATAAGCGAATAAATTAGTCGTTTACAAATGCCATCCCTCAGTATTATAAATGTTATAATACATAACAATTAATAGATATATGCAAATGGTAGAAGAATAAGAAATGTACAGTCCCAGCGTGACGTTGCAGCACCGATTGTGAGAGTCAAAGATATGATGCTGAAAGGGACGCGACTAAGGAACTGGATCCGAATCGATTCAGTTTTTAAGCTGTTTCTTCTAATAGAGCTACGGAAGCGAAATAGAAATTGTGAGCACGACTGATTAAAAATATGATTTCATTAAAACCTTATCGACCGGTACGCCTTGCGAGGGGCTGAATCACCGTCTGCTATCTCATTTATACGATTGACACACTTACTATCTATGTATTTTCGAATAAAAAAAAAAAGAAGAATCATTTCGATACGTTGTTGAACGATGATTCGGTTCTGTATCTAATCTTTTTAGCCACGTATGCTTCACTTAGAAACGTGAGTGTCGCCAAAAATTCACGATAATCCGCACAGCCGTGAGCTCTAGGCGCCGTAAAAAAGATCTTTCAATCCTGATATTTTACGACGTACGTCATAATTCGGTCGGTCGTCCCGGTCGATCGTAAATAAAAGAAAAAATAAAATGGAGTATAGTAGCCGTGAGAAAGACTGAAGAAGAGTGGAGACTAAAGGGCAATACGTGTCACGGGCCTTATTCGAGATGCGTCGACGTTCTCGCAACGACGGACTCCGCCGCGTGTGTGCTTGCGGAATTCAATTAACTGTTCCTGTTTACTAGATAAGCAGAGTATTATAAAAATTCTGACTCAATGCAAACACAATACGAAATTCAAATGATACGTTTGCACGACTGAAAACGCCCGCGGAATCCACGGCAATATCCTGGCAACGATCGGCACTCTGTTATCTATGAGTAACAGCGTATGAAAAGCTTTTTACACTTTCGTGAGAGACAATATATCGCCCGGTTTTGTAGATACAATACGTAGCGGAGTTATACAAGACTTGTGTTCACTAAAAATATAAGCCGGCGTAGCCGCCGGCATAAATAAGGGGGAAATTCTTTATCAACTATTTTATAAAAAAAATATAGAGTAACGCAAAAGATTAAATTCTTTTAATTTAATAACGGCGAGGATCGAGGCTCTGAAAATACGAGGAGAAAATTCAATTTAACCTAGATTAAGATCACTTAGATGGGGGCCAAAACGCTGCTCTTATTAGCCCGAAGTTTCTTCACGGCGAATGCGAATGCAATGTTCGTTCGGGAGAAGAGTTTTCTAAAAGAAATTCGATAGGAGAATAAAGTTCGTGCCGTCTCCGAGGCGACTCTTTATACGCGTTGACGGACGTTGGACGCTTATTTTTTTTTCATCTCGACGAGTCATTCGAGAGGGAGTCGGTCCTCGAAAACAAGAATGAGACCCGCCATCGATCCTGCGCGGACGGCTCTATCCTGACAGGCGAAGGCAATAGAATTGTTGATGTAGAGAAATTGGAGCGATATTTTGCATTGCCAATTCTTTTTTTCGCCCTCGAGCGGTAGCGAAGTCCTGAAAGACGCACGAGTGGATTCGCGGTGCTTTGAAAATCGGTTTTCGTATCACGTTCATTAAATTGTGCAAAAAAAAGATGTAAGCGGGGAAAAAAAATTTGTCCTCGTTAATTCTTTTGTCAAGGTGCGCTCGACGAATTCGAATGACTATTTGAGTTTGGTGTAGTGTGTTGCTGTTCTGCTATTTGATATATTGATAACAGTACGCGCGTGTTATGTAATTAATTTATTGAAACCTATTTGTGTCGATTAATTATTAACTACTTGTATATATATTTTTACTTTTCTATTAAATATTTTTTCTATTTTTTTTATACTCTCTAAATTTCTTGATTTGATCTAATTTTAATTTCACATTTAAAATGAAAACGATGCATTCTGTAGAAGGGACATGTAAAACTTCTAATTCAAAAATCAAATTTTGCAGTAAATTTGTGGTGATTATACGTGCCATAAATTCTGCGATAAATCTAATGGGAAAGTATCCTATACTGCAGCCGGCAAAATTATCCACGTAGGGTAGGATAATGCAACGTCAATCACAGTTAAATTAGATAAAGCTCGTCTTTCCGTGTATTTGAGAGAATATAATATCACGACCATGATAACAGAGACGGTAAAACTAGTTTAATTCCCTGCTCATTTATTTAATATTTGCGTAAATCCAAATTTACGTTTAACTGTGTTTAAAATATATTTGAAAATTACGCTTAATTTTGAAAGCAATCTGAAATAAGTTTTTAATAATGCAATATTTATCGGTAATATTTCTCTTGCATGCAGATTGGGATAGTTACTGAGAAATTTGAAATAAATGTATTGTCGACATTTTTGTTAATAATAACAATAAGTATATCACTCTGAATTAAATAATAATGAGGCACACGTAAATATTATTATATAATTGAGAAAACAATAACGTGACATCGATAATAATACATCGATATATAAATTAGTTTATATATATACGGAAGTATATTCCATTTATTATTACAAAAACTCTTATTGAAATTGTAATCAGGAAAAAGTATATAATTATTATTAAATACGATATCTTTATAAAATTATCTCGGTTTTTTTTTTAGATTCGTAACTATTTATTCATTCTAGGGACCGAAGAATTAATATTCATCGAAGCTAGGGGAGTGATAATTAATATTCGTATTAGTTTCTTTTGTAGATTAGTAATCGATGTATGTATCTGTTCACCGCGCGGGCGTCGTTGCGTGAACGTCGATCGCGATTAAAAAGGTGAAAATCGACAAGTGGGACAAGTCTGCGAGAAAAAGAGAGAGAGTGAAAAATTGCTAGAGAGATCGTTTTTAGATCGGCTCATACCGGCTCGACGGCTTGCCCTCTCACAGAGTGGTAAGAACGTGAAACGTGAAAACGTGATCGTGAAAAACGAAGGGGGACAGCTCACGGGCCCCTGGTCCGTTTGGAATATTTACCGCACTCTTTACCTGCGGTCCCCATATTGAGAATGCTGATCTCCCCGAAGTAGGAACCCGCCTTAAGGGTGGCGAGCACCGTCTTCCCGTTGTCGGCTACCACCTGCAGTCGGCCCCTATTCACTATGTACATCTCCTTTCCCACCTCACCTGCAATCGCACAAAAGCGACACTTCAATTAATTATTCCGTTAGTCGCCTTTATCTTTGACTGTAACTTAATCAAGGCGTTTAAGTATCTCAGCGACCTTATGTGTGTACAATCCCCGATAATAAAGCTGATATAAAGGGACAGCGGTACAAGTCGTATTTTCCTTACTTCGAGGAATAAAAAGTTTTGTGAATATATTTAACATAAATTTTAGCTCTTTTTGTGTAATCTCTCTTTATGAGTGTATAAAAATAATAAGCCGTCGGTGCCATTGGTCAAAGTAGTCGTTATATTTTAAGATATACAAGAGAGCCTTTCTTTCTTTTATGTAATAACGTACTCGGTTCTTCAATCCGATTTTTTCTTCAACATTAACTACGACGTATTTTTCAGAGTAAGAATAAAAACGGAGGAAAAAAAGTAAAATAAGAATAAGAGCTGATAAATTTTATAACAAATATATACAGAATTTGTTTGTCTCTTTCTAAGATATGACAAGTAGAAAAAATATTAATTTATTGGCATTAAAAGAACACTAACCTTAAAATACAATAACATTTCGTCGAAAGTAAATTTGTAACTTTTCGCACAAAGCAAGATCTATTGCACGATGTTTTAGATTCCTTACATTGAATACCTCGATAGAACAACATTTATTAAATTATATGACAAAATCTTGCATAAAATTTGTATATTGCAATTTTATACAAGTATATTTACAAAAACAAAAAGAAACTCTGATCTTTTCTAAACTATATTGATAACCATTTATGCAATTAATTTCTATATAGTATTTTGACAAAGTATTGGTCCGATCTTTGTTCGGAAATATTCGTCGAGCATTTGAAAATAATTGGATTATGTGTTTATATTTCTTTAATGTGATCATCTTCAATTAGATTTTGTCCAATTTATGACAAATAGAAATTTTTTCCAATTTGAAAATTAATTTTGATAAAATTATTGAGTTATGGCGAATTATCTTAATGCTATTGGAAAATTTTAAGTTCATGATGCTATTGTGCAATATTTTCATATCGGGTAGGTACTATATGTATGTTATATGTACATTATATATTATGTATGTGTATGTTATATAAATCATATAGAATCAAATTCAATCTCGATAAAATCCTGCTATACAAATTTTTTTATTATCCAAAACTTGGACTACATGCACTTTATATTCCTTATATTGAAAATAACTTACGTGTAAAATTTTAGTTAAATCGAAAGCAGCGATTATTTGGAAATAATCCAATTATTAACAAAAATAGCTTATTTAAAAGATTGATAAATAAAAATAGTAAGAGAAGCGGCAAAATCCTTTTTACATAAAAACCTTTATATGACATGTCATCTTCCTATAGTACTAATGTATAACACTAATGATGGTAAATGAGATTAAATTGAAACCAAAATTATATTACTATATAAAAAAAATAAAAAGGAATTTTTTAATCAATTTTTTAAATATAAGTAATATATATGTGAATCTGTATTGATTATTGATAAAATAGATGACTTTATAGGATTTTTTTAAATTAATGGTCTCTTGCGTTTGTTGCAAAAACGTACTTGCAATATACATTTTTACGTGATTACTAATCTTCTTTGCTCAATTTTATTTTTATTTAATATTTAAAAATTCTGATCATAATAAAATTTTACATTCATAAAATTATATTAATAGAATTTGTCAGAATTACATTTTAGAAATGTCATTTTATATTGAATAAGTTAACGCATAAAAAATTATACTTTCTCTTTTTTCAGACTCTGAATCATTACCTTTTTTAAAAGATATCAAATGTCTTTTCATACCTCAGAGATGGCAACCCTGTCTTAAAAGATAGTACAAAAGAGCGCAACAGGAATGACCGTCATTTGTCCGGCAAGTAGTAACCTTCAGCTATAATTCCGACCTTAATCGCGCGATGCAACGACGGAAATGCGCGAAGAGGGTGGCCACCTATCAAAGGGGAGATATTACTCTCCGCATTCCTACGCGCACATGGCGGTCATTCCGTCGGTAGTGAAAAGAAACCCCGCCGAGAGAATAAAGTGAATGGAAGGCAAACGATCCGCGGGGAAGACGATTCGCTTTGGCAAGATAAAATTATTCTTCTGACCGCTTATGGATCGAGAACAAATACTAAATACGTCTATAAAATAGCGTAAGCTTTTATTTGTACACAATCTACGTCACGAGTATTCGGAGAATTTCTGTAATGCGCTATAAATAATCAAAAAAAGATAGCAAAGTCGTATTTTTCAGCGAATTCCGTTCCGACTCGGTTTCTCGATATTCGAAAGAATAACTGCTTCCTGAATATAATTGACATTTAAACAATCGTAAACTTCCTATATAAGTAATCGGTTTATAAAACAAAACATGAATTAAACAAAAAAATTACGTTCCGTAATATTCGAAGGTTAAAATAAACTAAGAAATCCTTTTTATGACATAAAGAGAAAAACAAATAACCTTTTTTGACGATATTGAATTCTGCTATCCATAAAAGAAATAGATTTTGGAGAGGGTGTGTTGAATGGCGGTGTCAGTCGTTAGAATTTACGAGCCGTTTCTCTATGCAACTGGACTACGAAAGTAGTTACGTAGACAGAGAGAGAGAGAAAGAGAGAGAGAGTGGCTCGTGCTTCTTTCTATCACGTTGATAACGAGCACGACAGTCACTTTTTCGGTCGTAAAATAAAAATATTCGCCTACCAGGGACGGTCTCCGGTAACGGAGATGGCACATAAAGGGAGAGAGAGAGCGCGAATAGTCATTTTTCACACCCATGGTACATCGTTTGGCATGCTTCCAGCACTGCGTGCTTCCATAAGCAGGATACGCCGAATCCGGGGAGGAATCGTATAGGAACAGGAAGAAGGTCGGTGTCTAGGGTCCTCCGTGCCCTCGGGAGACTGTAAATGGTGATGAAAACGAGCAAAAGTCGACTGCTAACAACGTGACATCTAGCTATATTTTTTTTATCTATAATTTACAACAATAATTTTTTCTCGTTAAAGTAAGATTATGTATGGAACACACACTTCAATAAGCAAGAAACAGTTCGAAACATTTCAGCAATATTGCAGCAACGTTATAGTATAGCGTTGTTACAATGTTGCAGAAAGATTCCAAAATATTTCTAGCTTACTTGTACTCGACCTAATGATTTCGAGTATCCTGCGTCGGAAGTAGCCGCTGAAAGAAACGATGATTAGGCGATTTACCTTTGCGGCAGATGTAGTCGCCAGGTGAGAAAAGAACGGGCCGTAATCGCAGCACCAGCTCGCACAGGAAGCCAGCCTCTGTGTTTTGGAAGATCTCGACCCTCCTCAGCGTGTCCAGGTGCACGTTTATCGCGATTTCTGCCTTCAGCTTATCTGCGAAAAAGAGAAAATGATTGCGGAGTGTAAAGAGAGGGAGAGCCTTAATTGTGCACAATGGAGGAAATATCAGGAATAAATATTAAGAGTTCAATCTGTCAGGAATCATATATCGCGACGTAACCAATTTCTTTGACAAGTAGAAATCTTAATATTTATTCCTGTTCCTAGTATTTCTCCTATTGTATGCAGTCTAAAAATCAAAGTAATAAAAAGGGGGAAAAGAACAGGAAAGAATCCGAATCTGCGAATCAATTTTCGATAAAACTGTTCATACTCTTTTGCCGCGTAGGACGTGTTGAAAACGCAATGTGTATATATGGTCGAGGCAAGTCAGTATAACGTGTAAAAAGTGTGTATCTATTTTTAATTAACTTACAATTTCAAAAATTTACACAATGTACACTTTTCACCCTTATTTTCCTTCTATTATTTTTATATACTTTCCTCTCTCTTGATACTTAAAATTTTGCAACGCGCGCGGTGAAATTTTTGTGCGCAACAATTTACATCGCCGTACAAAACGGAAGTCGTTGTGCGCCAGAGGACTGTTTCTATTGCATTGCACTGCACGGCAACTTCATTCGAAACTTCAAAGTGTAAAACCATTCCGAGAAGAAAAGATGTTTTTATCAAAGTGGCTCATTAGCATGAGAAACACTTTTCGTTCTTATCTAGAAAAGGTGAAAAATCCCTGTTGCAATTAGTTAAAGTAAAAATAGTCAACTGAAGGAAGTTCTTACATAAATCAATATATGTGCGTGCATGGACCGTGATATATTCTTTATAAATTAATATTATCTCTTAATGTTATTTCGAAATTATTAATAATTCCATACAACCTCAATAATAATTTAGAACAGTTTCCATTGTAAAGCGGAATGTATCTGATTTCAATATCCGTTGCGTTCTTTTCGGAATATGTATAATAAATAAAATATATTTATTATTATAAATCTCTTATTATATTTATTAATAATTATTTGCTGTTTAAACCTAATTATTTTTTAAATGAAATAATAACAATTAAACTTTGCAACAATCTTTTATATTTTTATGCAATTACTTGGTAAAAATATTATATTATATAATAATTAATATCAATACTAATATTAATAAACAAATATACTTTATTCAATGCCTATTGCAATATATATTAGATTATATAATTAGTAATGAATAATTCTTGTGCAAGCTAATAGTAGTTTTGTAAAATAAACATTTATTGATTTGGTATTATTTCCCACATAAATCTTTAATTACCAGGACAAAGTTTAATATATTATTACTAATGTTACTATTGTTGTTGAGATAATTATAACCGAAATGCACCAGAAATTGGTAGTTAACCCAGAAGCATGTCGACCGTATAAGTACGCAATACGCTACGATGTTACTATTGTTATTACGGCAATGCAGCTGCGTAATTAGCACTAAGTTCCGCAAATTAGCGTTAATTGTGATTATGCAAGCTGTAGCAAGTATCGGTGGCGCGTTAGTATTTTTCGCTTTTCACGTCAATTTTATCGCCGATCGATGTGTCTCTTTTAATAATATTAACGCGTAATGTAGCCTAATTATCGTCTCTGTATCGACATAATCCGATTATTACTGCCGCGCAAAAATGTCCCTACCGATTGTTTTATTACGCATGTGAACAGTATTATAGATTATTTCATTATTTTATTATTTTATTAGAAGAAAAATTTTTCAGGCAACGTACATTTCATAACTCGACAAAATAAGCTTGAAAAAGAGATCAAAGATGATAAGATATTTGATATTTCGCTCATTTTACGTCGACACCCTCTCAAAGATGTAATTTGAAATTAAAAAAGTACTTAATTTATAAAAAGCGTCCAAAATATCCAAAGTAATTATTTGCCGTAGGAAATATCAATATTATATAAAAACGTTTTGATTTCGACGAAGTAAACTTTAAAATAGAATGATACGATTTGATATTTCACTTTGCAGAAGGATCTCTTAAAATTGTAATTTGAAATTTAAATATTTAATTATAAAACGTTTTTTAAATTTAAATTCGCTGGGAAATGTCAGTATTATATACGGAGACATTTCAGTTAATATCTCCGATATTATTTCTAGAACTTTATCGCTCGCTTTGTAGCCGATTAAATGACATATATATATGTGAGTGTACGAAAATCTTCACATCGTAATGGCCTACAATTTTTCATTTTGCACTAATATTCAATTTCCAACTCCTTGTTATGTCGTGCATTACACTTGGAGCTTTACAACTCGCGCCTTATAGCGGGTTTATTGCATGAGAAATGCGCGCCATTCGAACGAAACGATTTTCAGGATGTTGTCCGGACGTTCCCTGCTCTTACTCTCGTGGAAACTCATTTGAAAAGCGCATTCCGCTTTTGCGGTAATAATACCGTTGCTCCTCGGCCATTTATTCCCTCTTTAACATTCTGCTTTCGTACACTATGTTATGTTAACTACGTCTAAATTTCGATTCTTCCTCCATTAAATAAGGGGGACAAATACGAGTTGGAGAACGAATTATTACAACGGATGGATGAAAAAAAAAAGTATGAGATAAATTTTTCTTAGTTTGAGAAACAAAGGGACTCGTGGAAGAGCTCGTGGTTAATGTAAAAGCCAGCTGCTTTATTATGGAGTTCTTTTTCTGTGGTTATAAGCAGAGCGATTATAAAGAAGTCCCTTAAGAAGCGCAAAGAAAACAATTGTAAATTTTACATAACGCTGCAAAAGAATGCACGCTCTACGCGGAAATATAAAGAAAATTCGTCGATATTTTCTCGAAAGCGAAATAAAACATTTTTTTTCGACAGTATACTTTGAGAGAAAAAAACTGACAATTTTCTTCTTAGTGGGAGCTTGACTTTGCGTTAAGCACTCTTGTATATATCTCGTGCAATAAATTTCAGCGTAAGTCTTCCTGTGTTACCCGGTGTAGCCCGTGGGTCTCCGTTTCTTCCAGTTTATTTGCTTCTATACACACTGCGTTTTATATTGCATATATAGTCTCTTTTATAGTGCGTCGCGAACGATAGAATCATTATTACGTTGCTTTACTAGCATTTTAGTGGGGAAAATTCCCAAGAAAAATATCGTTTCATTCCAATAATCGGCTCGGAGTCGTTTTTAACAATTGGTTCAGAAACACATTTCCTACATTTACGCATTTTTTAATACTTTACGCAATAAGCAATAAAAAGTGTTATCGAGTTTATGAAGGAAAAAGACACTCGTATATCAAGTATCAATATAATCACATTAATATATATATATATATATATAATATGTTACTAAAAATTAGAAAGAGGTCAATAAAAATCTTATTGGATCGTACATTTGAAACTCAAAAAATAGAAGGTAGGAAACCCTGGCCATAACGGTCAGAGCTGAATCTTTTATCGCTTAATTAATTCAATGTAAATGAATATATATTATACAATATGTACATGCATACCTATCATGATAATAGGTAATAAATAAATTTATATGTTAAACATAGGAATTTAATGTCGTGCTATTATAATGGTAATATACTCATTCCTGGCACAACATATACAAATTGTTTTCCTATTTATTAAGCTAATTCTACTGACGCAAATTGTTAACTACGTCACAAGGAGATTTAATGAGGGTGGAATAAATTATAATTTTCGGATAAGTCGGGAATTTTAACCTGCACTTTTATCTCATCTCCCAGCGAAAATTCACCGAGGACCGTTTACTCTTGCGCGGTTTGCATTAAGGGGCGACGTCGACAACCGTACACGCAGTCTGCTTACGCGTCGCTTTGCTCGCATTTTAGTTTGCGTATCCTGCCAACGCGGTTATGAGATCAAATGTTTCTCGTGAAATTATATACGCTAACACCAGCGAAAGGCGGCGATATCGTTTCGTTGCTCGTAAACACCACTCCCGCAATAACTTGCACTTGCTGTTATTTGACTAATAAATTGCAGTTAAAAATGAAAAGCTTTACTTGGAATCTGCGATGGACGAAGTTACATTAATTACACGTGCATTAAATTACACGTTCGCGAAATAGCTTCGTCTAGCCAGCCCTGCATAGATTCAGCAGACTTATATAAATATCGTAAAGTTACGACCACGACGTAACGCCGGATTTTCATATATCTCACGTTTATGAAAGTAAATTTGCGTCCGCATCTCTTCTATATTGCGCATTAATAAGGAAAATTACGGGGTGAAGAGAGAAGATAAATGATTCATATAAAAATAACTAATTACGTCTGTTAATTACATTTCTCAGCTTTCATAAATTACTTATGTTTAAAATAACGATACACAAGCGTGTTTTCCGTTAAAAAAAGAAGCTTCAAGTTCGCGTGAATAATATTCACTTCGACTTATGTAAATGTATCTGCTCAATTTTTTTAATCTACATTGTATAATAGTTTCTAATTATTTTCTAGCCAATTAAATGCCATTTATTCGTGTTATTTTGACATTTGTATAGGTATAAGTGAAACTTACCTGGGAGACAACTCACTGCTTTCTCTTCGTCGGAGCACTTCTGCGTCAACCACAAGTAGTCGAACCACTTGATAACTTTAACCTGCAAATGATTCGGTACTCTCCTCATCCGCATGTAAGTCTTCACGCCATCCAGCTTCGCTGCAACCATCAATATTTATTATTAATAAAATGTACATTCTCAAATAACAGCAAACAATCGTTTAATGCCCGCAAAGATTCTAATTATTCTAATTCCATTTCTTAATGTTGCTACGTTAACATGCAACATCTGACACACAATCGCTTACGTTGCAAATGAGATATTAATTATCCTGGCTAATTATGTATATATGATACCGTTTCCGGTGATATATAACGTTTCTGATGCAAACTAATTATCATTTAAGCATTCAAAATCTCGCGTGAAACCGTCCCATTTGTTAATTCGAGAATGTGATAATACGTCATTATACAAATGAAATGTTCGATGATTATTAATCGTCGCGGTCAATATTGGCGATTAAAGTTGATAAAATTATACGTAGCTCTCGGTCTCGCGTGAATTCGCAAACTGAATGATTCAACGAATAAACGCGTTATCAATATAGGATTTTGACCAACCAAAGAATTAAATTTTTTATAATTGGTTTACAATTTGGAATCGTAATGTAAAATCGGTTCATTAACGATTATTATCGAGATATATTTTCTGTCCGGTCTAAAAACTCTTCATTATTTCTACTTTATCGAATCAAGTATATACTGATTGTTATTATAAATTAACAATATGTACATCGGTATAAGTTAATAGTAAGTTTTCTCTGGCGTACTTATATTTCTCGCAGGCAATTTTTGATCAAGGCAAAGACCGTATTGCCGCAGTTATCAGTTAATTGAAACGAAAGAAGACAAAAAGAATTCTCTCTCGCGCGGTTCCCATTCTTTCTCATCTCTCCGATGAGGAAAGCATCGATGGGATCGGTTAATACAGCGATATTGTGGCATATCCGCCGTGCAATCGCTGCACAGGTCGCAGATCAATAATAATGCAGCGAAATGGAAAACTAAGATATGGCTACAATTTTACGAGGACCCATCTTGGTCCTATATATTCATACGAGCGTGACATTCAATTGCTGAGGTAGAATTGAAAATATCTCATCGGAATATCGCTGAATATATTAACGAGTAAAAGATATAATGTCCGAGATATTGGAAGAGATGTAGATTTCTTAGATTCCTCAGATTTCCCTTGAAAGAAATTTAAATCTTTCACTATTAGACGACAAGTCAATTCAATTCAAAATATATGACACATTTCAATTAAATAAAAAATTTAATTTATTAAGAGTATTATCCTAGTAAAAAATAATTTTAATTAATTCAACGCTATAAATATTAAACACTTTTAACGAAATAAATACGTCATACGGATTTAATAAAATGTTAGTTACTTTATTAATACACTGTGTTACTAAATTAACAAAATTATTTTCAATTAGACTAATACTATTAATACATTATTTATTTCATGTACATTCATTTTAATTAGAATTAATAGCAATATAATGGACATTTTAATTATTGCTTCTTGTGTGTATATTATAATATTATACATACATTCAGCACAAATGTATGTACGTAAAATAAAAAATTTGCATGGAATTGTGTAAGGAACGGCTCATACGTGCCTGTCGTGCCAAACTGATTTGATGATAGAACGTACAATTTTACAAGTACTTTTACGACATATATACTTGCACTTAAAGACACATGAAGCGTGCACGTAGCAGCTTCAACTAAACTTCTTGATGGCATTGAGTAAATGTTTCGACAATTTTGCTACGCAAAGCAAAATGCACTCGCGTCGAATTATGTGAAAACTCAGTATAAGTTTGCAACGCCGACGTAATATGGACGTTTGAAAGTGTGTAAAACTGAAACTGTAGGAGAATTATGCTCAGATTTCAACGTAGATTCATCTCGAGTCGTGGAGAGAAGACATTATTATCAGATTCACGTCGCCAGTGTCCGTTACGTTCGGAGAATCTATAAATATGGATTATGAGGAACGAAGAATGCGTATCAAGAAATGAAACGTCAAACTGTCTCCGAATGCCAATTGCTACCCAAGATATTCAATCGATATTCAATCGAGCAGGCAAAGAGCAATGGGACCAATGAAGAGGATAACGTATTTCTTTGTTAGATTACCTATCGAGTCATTGTGCCGATGAATATATATTGAAATGCATATCTTCCTACATCAATCATATCTTGCGGAACGTCCTATTTATTTGGAAGAACTAATTTCTCATGCAGTTTGTCGAGCGGAATATTAACTGTTACTTTTAAGTACAGTCTTTCGTTGACTTGACGTTTGTATTTTAAACATAAAAAAAAATTGCGTTACTTGATTATAGAATGTCGCTTTGCATTAAATTAAATAATTTTTATATGAAATTATTGGATATCTCGTGGATTTTGTAAGGTACACGATTTTCCGTTTATCCTGAGAACCTATACGTTTCCAAATTTCGCTGGGTTTTTTTTTCCATTTTGAATGCTTAAATGTTAATGCACGCCCGCGGCCCGAGAGTCCGCAGTGCGGAGTTCACTGCAGCGATCTAATTTTGTCGTATGGATAGCGAGCAACGGGGATAGTCGTCGTTTCCATCGCCGATCTATCCCGATATACCTACGAATGATCAATTCCAGATACTTCTCGGACTCGATCCAGGCAGGATTCCCCGCGAACCGATCGACAAACGTAATCCGGAATTGACCGAAAATGGGTATAACGGGGACGCCGCCGCCGGCCTGGCTTCGCCTCGTCTGACTGACAAGGAAGAGGGGTGGTTTCTATCGGAAATGGGCTTCCGACCGACCGACAGCCGTGCCCATTTCGCCGGCGCAATTTAACTTACTCCCCCGCTTTTCGCGCTTCTCTCACGCGGCTCGCGTCTCGTAGCCAGGATTCGTCCCGCTGGCTGGCAATTCGGAGGAACGGAGCATAGACCGATATTGATAATATACAGCAGAACGGCCCGATTCGGCCGACACGATCAAAGGAGCGAGAAGATCTTTGGCCGCGATCCAGACGGCACCGTTCACCCGCTGCATCTCCGATCATTTTTCCAACGGGTTCATCGAACCGCGTTTGAATACGGACGTCGTCGGTTCGCAAGAAGCACCGACGGAAATACGCTCGGAAGGACGATGTCCTTCTTGGAACACTTTTGCGCATATGCAGTAACACGCGAGGTGGTCGAAATATGCGTGAGGGTGGTAGTCGAATATTCTAGAAGAATTTCAAAAGATGATTCCCCTCATTGATTAAAGACGAAAACTTCATATTATTATATGTCTTAGTTTTAAAGATATATTTAAAATTAAAGGAAAAATTTTGTTTCTTTCAAAAATTTCGAATACTACTCAAGCTCTTTTGATGAAATATACAAGTCATAATAATTCAACTGATTTTTGAAATTTTTCCTTTAACTTTGACATCCTATATCTTTGAAACTAAGTTTTGGACATATATGGTTGCTATATAAAGTTTTCGTCTTGATTTAATGTAATTTACACGCACAATTAGTGGAATTATCTTTTAAAATCTTTCAGAATACTTAACTACCTTTCTGTATATATACATATATCTTCTCCATAACAAGGTTTCAAACTTGTGCAACGTCAACGAATTCACTTCTGAATGTTACACACAGTGTAGAAAAATATAGCTCGCGCTATTATCCTTCTTTAAGCTACATGAAAAAAAAAATTAAAAAAATCATTTATAATATTAAAATTAAAAAGCTTTGAATATTATTATTTCTTCGATAAGTTTAAGTCTTCTTTTACGTTATTTTTATATTTATTCATGTAGCATTTGTGGCAAAATCTGTGCAAATACATTTAAATATAATTGTAATATAATATTCTTTTCGTCGCTATATATAATATTCCATTGCTAGAATTATTATAATTTAATATAATAAGTAATATTATATTAATATTGTATTATAATGTAATCGTTTATAGTATTAATTTCGAGTCACTGAGTATTAAAGTGTAACGCTTTAGTACTCAGGATCTAGAATGTTCGTGTTCCCCCTCAGTGATCTCCAAGAAATAAAGAGGCGATGTTAAGTACGAAAGTGAGAAACGCACGTGCGTCAATGCGGGAACGAACGTAAAATTCTACTGCACTACCGTTGCTAACGACGGAACTTTCGGATGTTTTAAGGGTTAATGGAGGGCATTCGCGGCTTGGTGCCAGTACCGAGATCAAAGCGATAATTTCTGGCTCGTTTCCAACTCTTGATAGAAGCTGAGTCACGTTTATTTCGCGGCAAAGGGACTCGGTTCTACGACGACAAATAGTAGGATGTACTTCGAGAATGATCGTACCACTGGAAAAGAATTTAAGTGGATTCTATTATCTCTTCATAGACATCGTAAAAGTTTCGTGGCACTTTATCATCTTACGAGAGAGCGGAAAATCGAACTTTGAAGCTTCAGGTAAAGTTAATTTTCAATTTGCCGAGAAATCGACATGCTAAAATATTAAACAGCGGGATGTCTATTGACGGTTCAGCTTCGTGAGAATGTGTGTGTATAAACGACGCGAACAATTCGTCTTCTTCCTCCTCTCAAAAAATTTGTGATGGCTTGGCTTGAAAAATCACTGTTTTCTCTTTCGGACGGTTCTGGTCGTCAGCTTCGATCCCTAAACGACACGCCGACATTGTCTGTCCGAAGGCGCAACCTGAAACTGACAGTCGCAGACGAGGCTCCCGAAGATCGATGGATCCTCGAGACGCGGTCTTAACGACCTTGTTCCATGTTACCGATAGCTTCTACCGGAACGTCGTTACTTTCCTTTCAGTCCACTCGATCAAGGCACTCCCTCTAATGAACGGTGTCTGTAAATAGTTTGCACGTAATAAAAGTAAAGACACTGTCCATGCTGTTCTTATAAATCATTGCCGGCGATGGAAAATTGTGACCGTTATATTCCTATACGGTTATCTCTGCAGAGCGAAAATTCTATTCAGCCTGCGTATTTTTTTTTGTCACAATACTATTTCTGAATCTCTCTCTCTCTCTCTCTCTCTCTCTCTCTCTCTCTCTCTCTTTTTCCCCTCGATTCACCGTATCATTCAGCACCGCACTTTTTTGTACGCACGTGAGTGCCTTTTTGTTCAAAAATACGACCGTTACGCGGATTTCGTTAGTTTGCGTATGATCAAATAAAAAAAAAGAAGACAAAAAGAGAGGGAAAAAAAAGATAAAAAAATATCCTTGTCAATGGCTCGTTTATATTTCGAGGATTTAATAAGGCATACTCGCTAAATATTCGAAACGAGAACAATATGCACTATTACATTCGTCGAAGTAGTAGTGGGTTCGTGAGCCGCTGTTGTTTTTGGAATCTCGCTGGCAGGCATCGCGAGCCTCCCTCCTCTCGGGCTGGATTAATTTTCGCGAAAGTCTCCCGAGCCAATTAATCGGGAAACGAAACCTCGTTAATTATCTAGAATTCTGAACAAGCGTGCGTCATGCAAACGCGCGTTATCCTATTAACAAACTCGCTTCTCATTGTTATCGAGAAACACGATATTCCGCAGGTTGATTTGATAGATTACATCGGCACGTTTTCGAATTTGGATGATTCTTTCACAGTTCGGATTTCGCAGATTTCTCGCGGGTTTATCTTACACGTGTATATGTTTTATCCGTCGTTTTCTGCTTATCCATGTGAAACGATCGCCACAAATTCCATCGGGACGGAATGTGCGCGCATTTTTCAAGAAAAGGACGTATTTTACGTGTCTCCGACTCTCGTGACGGCGGAGACTTAGATTGATATTCACTGTTAGTTCTTATTTTTAAGACGGTTTTATATACAATCACGAGCCAATTACGAAGCATTAACATCTTAAGACATTATTACAACGGTCTTAAAATATGTGAAATTAAAAGTAATGCAAGCAACGCAAAGTTTTTACTATATATGCATACCACTTAAGCTGATATTTATAGTTCGTTTTTCCATATTTTAAGATTTTTAAGACCATTTTGAAATATTAATACTGCTTTGTGATTGGTTTATGATATGTTAAGAAAATACGATTTTTAATATTATATAAAAACTGACTACGAATATCGGCCTCAAGCAGCGTCTACAATGCGATTTTAAAGAGTAAAACTCAAGCTTCAATCCTTAAACTGATCAATCATAGTCAAATGTAAGAAAAATAATTGACTATGATTGCGATCAATTTTTTACGCTTTAAAGCTTAAATAATATAATATATAATGTAAGAATATCAAGTTACGTGTATAACATATTATTTCTGCTCTCTAATTTCTTTGGAATAATATTCTACCTTGAAGAGTGAAACTTGAGCCGCAGATTTAAAAAAGAATGACTCAATTTTCAACTTTTAAGAATGATATTTCATTCTTCCAAGTGAGATTCACTCTAAAAATTTTACAGAATGTGGATGTGCAATTGGTCGGATAATCAATTAGGTTCTAAATTTTATATGAGCCGCTATTAGAAATCTTCCCCAATCAGAAAACTGATCTATAAAATTATATTTAGCCGCTATTATGCGCAAAGGGCGAGAGCACAGAGTCTTGCATAACGCATAACAGATGCATAATGCGTAAGAAAATGAACCAATCAGAGTCCTTTATTTTCTTTCCTTTCCTTGAAATAAAAGATTCTGATTGGAGTTGATTTCCTTATGCTTTATGCATTATGCGTTATGCAAAGATCTATGCTCCGGCTTTTACACTTGATATTCTTACATTATGACATAGCACAAGATCATCTGGACCAGCGAGCATTCAGCAGTCTCCATATTTAATCTACATAACATGCTCAGTGGATCTTATGCACTTTGTATGCTACAGTCCTTACAATTAGCGTGAAATAAGTGATTTTCATTCAAAAGAGCGCGAAAAGTTTGTGCATATTTTCCCTCCAACGAGAGGAACGCCTGGCGTTCGTTACTCAGCTAATCTCCCAGATCCATCGAGCAAGATTAAAGGAATTATTCCTTTGTGCAAACTTAATTCCTTTCCTTTCCTGCGTCTGGTCATATATGCACACGCAAGTAATACCCTCACCGTCCCTCTTGACAGCATATAGCCGTACTGTACGACGCGACGACGCTTAATCCAAACCGGTAACTTCTATTTATTCGGATCTGCCGACAGTTGCGCAATTTCAAGTTTCGCAGGGAACTTTCAGTAATTTGAGCTGTTGGATACAATGTTCCTTATTAATCAGGTAACATTGAAGCGTGTTCTATACCGTGGAAATTAATATCTAAATTACTTTGTCGCGCTAAGAGCGGAACTAACGCCGTGTTCCTTTCGCTCTCTTCTGTCGCAAGTGCATTATTCTCCTCGTTTGCAACGCGATTATCCGTGTCAAGAAGGAGTCACCGGCAACGCGATACACGTGTTTATCGCGGAACTGGCGTTGTCGAGCAGCGACAGCAGACTTCACGCTGTGAACTTCCCGACGCAATTCTATATACAGACGTATATTGCGAGAGAACCGAGTTTTCCAAGGCGCGCTTTTATCTACTTCTATGGAAAAAGCACTCGTAAATATCTAAAGACCACAGTGATTTTTCACCAATAACTCGCTCCATTACGCGAATGTCGCAGGCAGCCTCGACAAAGCTCGGTCGCTCTTCCTTTCTCCCCTTTTCTTTCTCTTTCTCTCTGTCTCCTGCAGCAGCAACAGCAGCATTGGGCCGAAAGTGAATTTTCAACGCAACGGATCGATGGGGACCGAATCAACAGCTTTTCCGCGTTTTCGCAAACGCAAATAGAATTGATACGGCCACAGAGCACCACGGTGTCGTGGCTCCGTTATATTTCGCCTGGAAACGGCTTTCGATTCCGTCCTCTCTCCTTCTCGTCGCGCACGAAGCCGCCCGGTTATTCCCAAGCGTATAATACCAGAAGGCTTTATTTATGAACACGACGAATTGAGTGGACGTGAGGTGAACGTTTGGGGATTCACGAAACGTTCGTTCGCTCCGCATCCGTTTTATCCGCTTGTGCTTTAACGTTCGGTTACGGCCGCTCTCTCGACCGTGTGTACAAACGGAACGTATAGGACAGGATCGTCTAGGGACGTATGGTAAAAGCCGAAAGAAAAGGGGAGAACTGAAGGGTGAAAGAAAGATATTGGATCTCGCGGCATTCTATCCATTCGATGCGCGCGCGTCCGCTCGCGGTGGCATTCTCATATTCAGGAAATGTGACATTCAAAGCCAAGGCAAATATGGAAAGGGAGAGTGAGAGACGGGAGCAGCATCGGGACTCGAAATCCGTCGCACGAAATTGCATTGGCGATACGGTATGCACCGCCGAACCGTCGCGTCGCGTCGCGTCGTGTCGTTTGCTGTCACCTATTTCCGAGAAGCACATCTATAGCAACGGTGACTTCCTAATCGAATCCCTGCTGTCGTCGTTGGAGTCCGCGATCCCGAATTAACGATTGCCGTAGGAATCGAAGGGATTTCGTTTGACGAACCGCGTCGATTGTAATCGCGACTAGATAATCACGATTTTACATTCAAGATCTCAAACATATGTTTCTTCACCACAGGTGTATCACTTACATTGTTAAATTCATTATTCTGTCAAATTATATTCAATTTGAAATATCTTTAATCATTTACATTCTATTTTTCAAATAAGATGCTTTAGAATTTGTATATAGGTGCAGTTTCTATAATACCTGTAGTTAAGAGTCCTACATATTATTTTAATAGTCCAAAGAATTATTTTCAGACCTGCATTTAGCTAAAATTTTAGATTCATCAGTAAAACCGTTCTTTCTGTGGAGCAATTTTATTTAATTAGATTTCGCGCTCGTTTTTTGCAACTCAAAGTATAAAGAAAAAATGGTCTAAATCGAGCGGTAATAAGATTTTTTATGAAATAAATTTCTACAATGTTAGTATAACATAAAAATAAAAAATATAAAATTTTTATGTTATATTAACATTGTAGAAATTTACTTCATAAAAAATCTTATTATAGAAAATTATCAATTTTTTTCTTTAAACATTATTTAAGTTTAAGAAAATAAATTATTCATACATAAATACAGTTATTCATTTAAAGGAAAATATACAATAGATTTTTGATGATTTTTTTTCTCCAAGGAAATATAATTCGTATCGTTTACTGTGTACGTTTCTCTTATTTTCTATCGTTTTCTTTTTGTGATCAAACGTTACACACGTAATAAAATACGACACCCATGTGCAAATAGTCAAAACAATTATTTGATCGTTCGGTTGTCTAAACGGTTCTAACAATCTATGTAACTATACCGCGCCAATTAACCGTGGTCAAGCTAACGAACCAGTCATCGTGTAATTCGTTTGCCTCGTGGCGAGCGAACTACATCACGTGGTGTTAGGTTGCTTTCAACCAAAAACTATGTCGCATCTTCGCATATCCAATGGAACGATCATCGGTTTCTTCAGAATTTTCGTAATCTTTTAGTTTACGTCTATTAAGTACTTTTACGAATATATAATTTTTTATTGTACTTACGGATTTTGATTACTTAGTAAGTCTGAAAATTCTTGTAATCGTTTTTATCTATCAAGTGCCTCTATAGTTTTTTTCACTTATAAATTCTTTTTAACAAATCTGAGGTGAATATTTATTTCAAAAAAATATCGGGAAAAACCAACATTTCTAAGATTCGTAAACAAACAAAGCTTTAAAGATGTTTAATAACGTAATAATATTTTTAAAGTACCATATAAGATTTAAACATTTAGATTTTATCTTAAAAATTTTAATTTTAGATTTCATTTTAGATACAAAGTTGTGTGTTAAAAAATTAAGAAAAAATATTTCCTGTAGAAATTAGCGCCCGTTCATTCGCGTTTATTATCATCGCGCTGAAAATTATTCGTGCGGCGCGGTAGGAACTTTGTCGCAATAGTTAAGAACTGAGCAGTGAGCAGTCAGACACGCGGCACGTTAGGTGTGGGAATAATCCGGAATCGCGGCAATCGTGAATTTTCGGCACAGTCGATTGGATACGCGGTGTACCGATAAGAGCTACAGCTCAGAGGATCTGCATCGGCAGATCGGACTGCAACGGTGTGATCTGCTAGAACAAAATCTAATCCTGGTAGACCGGTATGCTCCTGGCGTGAGTACATGCATACGTAATTAGGCATTAAAGCAATTGGCATCGAGGTATACTGACTACGGTGCCGGAATTAGCGAAGGGCTCTTTGCTTCCTCTAGTGTTCGCCGATAGCGATGCCAATAGACTGAATACGATTGCTCCAGAAAGCCACTATTGCGGTTCCTTCACTATCCCAATGTGTAACGTGCTAATTCCGTCAACTATCTAACCATTACGGCTGTTAATCGGAAAGAGACTCCAGAACGAATAATAATGACGTGCAAAGGTTAGCTCAATTTCTTCCATAACTTTACGATCTAAATAAACTAATTTCGGCAAATGCTCACAAACTTATGCCCATATATTACAGTATTTCCGACTTTAAGAGGATTTAGAGAATAATAAACTTGAGGGAATAATTGTCGAGGGTGACCTACTTAACTAAACCGTAAAATAAAGCTATACCAGCGTACCAGAAAAATTTGATCTGTTTTCCGCATGAAATGTTTTTCCACGTATATCACAAAAAAAAGCAGATATATCTTCCGGTAATTCCTCGAGTTGAGCTATACAGACGCTGAAAGAATGAAAAATGGCATCCCGTGCATCTACCTTGCAAATCGTTGTGTCACGCGTTATTACGTCTCGATCCTATTTGTCGATATAGTTTTAATGGACGGTTCGTCTGCATCGAGCTTGTTAACTGTCGTGCTCAAACTAAGTGTTATCGAAAACGCTGGATTTCGCATGCGTATAAATCTCCTTTTGCGAGGATTTCTCGCGGGACGAGCGGGAATTCCTTCTCCGTTAGACGAGAGTTACGTGCCTCCACGCGAGAGATAATCTACCTGTGGTACGTAGGGATCGAGTCGTGTTGTACCTTAATCCGTTTCTTTCAGGGCGACTGAATGGATTTGAATTTTCAATTCAGTCTTATCGGTGGTGCAGGGTGAATTTTACTCGCGTTTTTCTTCCTTCGGATTCTACGCGCAAGACCGAAATTTTCGATCTCTAATCGCGAATCACATTTGAAACGGGTCTTCGCGCAATTGTAATCAATGTCAGAATTATCCGGATAATTTAATATGCGTGTGTTTCCGAGTAAATATTACAAGCAAGCATCTCAGACATTCGAAAGTATATCACAGTAAGTCGATCTGTTAGCGTTACTCACCAAGAAACATACCAAGTCAAGATAAAGTAAAAATAACTTTATTTTAACGTCATGAAAATGATTGTTTTTATTACAAAATTTGACTGTTTATTGACGTTACGAATTAAAATAAAATCATTTTGATTTTTTTGTTAACTTTTTACACTTACAAGAATCTTTCTCTTCAACACTCGAATATATATTTATCTCGTTTTAAATTTTTAGGAATTTCAAGCAACGCAAACAAACTTAATACGTTCAATTTTTCTTCTGCTAAACTAATTAGTAATTTGTTCGAAATTTTTCTTAGCGCAGTTCTTCTTCTTGTTTTTAAAGCTAACTTTCTCCTGCGATGGAAGAACCGTGAAAGAAATTCTCGGAGATACCTCTGTGGAGTGTGTGCTTGCTTTTTGCCTATGGAATTGCGGAGATGAAGAGCCTTTGATTATCGGGTATATAATCGGGTCTATATAAGAACAAATGATGCATACTGACTGAACATCGACTTAAGAGTCTATTTAACAGATTGTGTTAAGAAATCTGTTTGATTGCGAATTTAATAGTCATTAGATCCTCACTGTTTTTCGAGAAACGTTTTTTATTTACCTTCAAGTTTTCCCAGAATTTCCTTCTGCTGTTGAAATTGTAGAATCCATTTTTCTCAAGCGAATACAAGAATTAAAGAATTTGTAATGTGTATCAAGCTTAATAATGTAAATAAAGATAAAAAATTCCTCTCTTCCTACATCCATTTAAATTAACAAACAGCGATGTTGTTAGTAACATAATAGGCATAAAAAATTGCTTTTTAGTAATTAAATAAATATTTACGTCATTAATGTATCGTAAAAAAAGTTATTTCCTTCTCGCATTTAATATTTCATTTCATAAATATCAGCAAAATGCAATCTATTTTAAAAATTATATCCATCGACATCTCGTGCTATTCATAATGACCAATGTTAATATTATATTATACGTATCAGAGGGAAAGATAAGGACATAAGATGAACAATTCGACAAAACATTTTTGGATGATGATAACGCAGTTGACGAATAAAGCGGAACGTTGACGTCAAACGGCGTTGCGGGAGCGAGTCGGGAAGTAGAACTTCCGAGCAGATTCCCCTGTTACAAATTAACTGCGGATCCTGGAAGTTAGTCTGACTTTTGTCAGGAGAAACGTGCGAGATTCACTCAAACGGACGGATGCTTTGTTCCGCACCATTTCAATGATGATTGCGTGATTTCATTGTATAACGGACCGGTTGCCGTATAACTTTGCGTGATTCGCATTTGGTTCTTAATCAATCTTTCCGTGCTCTTTCGCACGAATTCATTTATGTTCTACATAAAGAGCAGGAATAAGGATCATGGGGCGTGTCATTATGATGAAGGAATATCGTGCTTGATATAAATGTACGTATATTATTCAAAATCTGCTTTAATGAAACGTAATGAAATAAGAAATAGAGGGAAGATTAACAATAGTTACAACATGCACGCAATTTGATTGGATAATTATTTACTGAGTTGCGTTATTCAATTTAGTACAATAATATGAAATGAGGGTTATTGAGTGTTATACGCATGAGAACAACAAAGCAAAATTACGTTGCTTTATGTTGTTCAATTGTTATTAATTATATTGTTCAAAATAATTAACACTTTGAATGTTCATCCATATCTGAGTGACACATGAATTTCCGCAAAGGTTCCCTTCACCCATTTGTTACTTAATTAAAAATAATTTTGTTAAATATTTAAATTTAAGATATTAAAAAAAGAAATATTAAAATAATATACAGAAGTATAAAAATTTAGGTAGATGCAGATCTGAAAATAATTTTGTCGGACTGTTAAAATAATTATGTATTGTAGAATAATTATGTAGAATACTTAAACTGTGGTTGCTAGAATGTTAAAACTTGTTGCAGCGTTGGCTCATCTTGCTTGAGTTTCCTACGTATGTAGTTGTTTTATGGTCCTACAAAATTATTTTAAGATCTGTATCTAGTTAAATTTTCAGATACTTTAGCAAAACCGTTTTTTCCACGTATATAACAGATGTAGAATAAATCTAGTATTTAAAAATTAAAATATCTATCACGTGTTATACCTCCCCTATTGGGAGGGCTCCGTTTGCACACATATCGCTCATTAGCTAATTTAAAATAAAATATTCTCATTGGTAAGCAGTGAAAAATTACTAGGAACCAGTTGATGCATGTAGTATGTGCAATTAGGAATGTAGACAAACGGGACCCTCTCGTTATACAATATTTACATTCGAAGTAGTGATTTCATAATTGCGCACTATGCATATTGGAACGTAATAGGCAACTCACAAAATTAACCAGACCATGCACCGATGCTTGCGTCTGATTCCGCCAACGCAACGCCAGTGATGGGACCGCGAGTATACACCGTCGGCGGGATGATACACGTACATTTCCGAATGTGTATGCAATACGTAACGATTCGTGGAATTGTTAGGCCCACAGTTACTGTCGCGCGCGGCCGCGAACAATTTAATCTCGCTGGATCGTTTCTAGCGCCAATCGATGGCGGGTGCAAAATTGCCGCGACGCCAGAGGATCCGTCGTAGTCGGATATACGCGGATGTGTAGCGTCCCGTCGCGTCGGCCGTACGTACGTGGCAGCATTCAACAAAGCGTGCAATCCGCAGACCACAGAGGACGCGGACACGTGGTTCGTTTACGGCGGTCTTTAATCGCGTCGGAACTTCGGTCATGGTTTCCATTTACCAACTTCTGCACCCGGAATCGTGAAATTCCGTGGTCGACACAGTGCCGCGTAACACGATTGGCGTGCGAAAAAAAGCGTTAGCCGGCATTTGGTGACAGTCTTCAAAACGACGTGTTATCAGTTGTAGTTTCTCATAATTTAATCATTTAAAAATTGAGCAAATAAAAATTATTCGAGCAGAAATTGTTCTAAATTTTTAAGTATGTATTTAACCCTCTAATAATAACATAGAGATCAAACGTGATCCCAACTTCATTTATTTTCCTACAATTATTTCAATTCAGTTTAATTTTCTACCTTTATTTTATTTTTTTTTTACTTAAACCAGAAATTCTAAGATTCATTAAAAAATATATTATTAAGCACCACAACATTTGTTTCGATTAAATATGACATTCGCTTATATTTTTTTCTATAAATGAACAGAAAAAAAAGTTTTGTATTATTATTTACCTTCTGTAATCTATTTTGTACAGTAATTAAATGAAAAATGAATAAAACAGAGCATTGGATATGATCCGACTTCATATTAGAAGATACATTCTGAAAGAAACCTTACCATTAATAATTTTGTATTATGCAAATGTTTTTTCTTAAAAATTTCTGCAACAATGGTATATTTGAGTATAATTGGCGTTATTAATTAATAAAAAAACTGTAAAAATTTTATAAAAAGTTTTAGTATACTACAAAATTGATCACATCTGCGAGAACCTCATTTAATAAACGTGTAATTAGTGCTAATAACAAATAATGTCAATGTATATGACATAAATGAGAAATAAGAAAAAACAGAAAGTAGAGATATACAAAGACAAAGTCGGCAAAAAGATTGTGAAGTATGCGGATGACAGATTGAGTTGCTGATGATAGCAGATTTCGCCTCGCTACAAAGAAATACAAACGAGCGACTTAATCTTTGCGCGCGAGATGACAGCGATATCATGGATAAAATCCTTTGCAACGGAAGCGAATGAACGTACAGAAAGAAGTTCGGAATAACTCGACGACTGGTAGTAGCTTCGGCGCGATGAATCGCTATTCATAAAACAAAGGAGTGCAATCTCGCTCTTCCGCGGGATATGCGACGTCGCCGGAAACGCCGTCGGTCCGGACAACGTCTTTCGTGGTCGTCGCTAACCATAAAGAACGGTTTTCGCCAGATATATCAAACCTCTAAATAAATCTCGGGTTTCGTTTCTCGATTTTCGATCTCAGAGAATTTCAGCGGTGGAGTTCAGTTAAAGGGTCTTATACTATCGGCAAAAACGTTTTTCGGACTCGGACGGAAATTGAGCTCGTTGAAATTTTGCAATGTTCGCAGTTTCCCAGATAAAAACGATACGGAATCGAGACGGCAGTCGTGGATTTTCATCCATTTAATGCGTCAGGTGTGCGTATGTTCGCGACACGAAAATCAAGCTCGCGCGCGGCCATGGAACCACGTGTTATTAATGCAACGGGGCATCCTCGGTCGCGGCGGCCGTCAATACTTGCCCGACCGGCGGAATCGTCGGTCGTTTGTCGGTCCTGACTCGCTCCAGGGATAGTTTCGTCCAACAACGAGGACGATAGATCGATGACGTCAGCGGGATCCGGCTATTTTTAGCCGAGGGAGAGGCAACGCGAGTAGTCTGCACCGTAGGGGCAACAGTAGGGTGGTAGAGAAGTAGTGGAGGGGTAGAAGCTGGTGACATCCCCAGCGTGTGCGCCGGTCGACTCATTCATCCTGCTGACCCAAAGAATGAAGAGGGCGGTTAGCGAAGGGTCGACCGGGGATGGAAAAGGCGCCTGCGCGGACTTGGTCAACACTTAAGCTCGATGGACCATTAGATTCAGAGAAATTCGGTTTCTCGAAGCGAAACGGACACTAAGTGCGATGAGGGAGGATAGGTGGAACAGAGAGAGAGAGAGAGAGAGAGAGGGGGGGGGAGGGGGGGAGAGAGAGAGAGAGAGAGAGAGAGAGAGAGAGAGAGAGAGAGAGAGAGAGAGAGAAAGGGGACGAGAATGAGTGAGGTGAGTGAGTGAGAACGTCGGTTTAGTTTGCCTGACTGCTGCCTGTACGAGGCTGAGTATCTAACGTGTGGGGCTGCGCGAGGCCTAAATTTAGGCGTCCGCCGGAAGTACGCGT